>NC_088301.1:31153829-31504829 GCF_032854445.1 Liolophura sinensis
TAAAAAGTTCTGCTGCTTATAACTGTTAATCTTGTGTTGTGTGGAACTATTTAATGATCTTGTTCGGCTACTAACGACACTCTCCACACACAGTATAGATCACTGACACTGTAAAGACAGCTTGACATCACACAGTAGATATCACAAATCTGTAATAACCACTGTAACACTTGAAGTCGTCAGGCACATTTATGTACAAAAACTGCTAACTTTCTACCTGACTAGTTTACTTTTTTTTGGAACCATGGGTTTTTTTTTTTTTTTTTTTTTTGCTACACTTTTGTTACATACTTTTACATTCAGGGCTTTTTCTACACAACCTGTACAGTTAGATGATTTTAATCCTATAAATATTGAAGTCTCTCGACCTGGAAAAGCTGTCTATAAACAGAGAATACACTACCACCATTGTGAATCACATGAAACAAAAAGCGCTGACTTTGGTGAGCCGAAACATTTTAGCTTGCTCACAAGACAGTAATATTGAAAGACACAAAATATTTTGCACATATAGATTTACACACAGTGCATGAGTGTACGTTTATAAATACAGAGTAGAAGTAAATTTTGTGTAAAGCACAGGTATGAGAAACCTCTGGTTGTAAATACATGTATATCTGGTTTTGGCACATGAAGATTAAGTCCATCCATATAAAAAAAAATTAAAAAAAAAACCTTTGCTGATGAAAGGAAATGCCAACACGTTTTATACTGTTCGCTTTGATTCTTATTTAATTTCTCCCTTATACAATGGCAACTGGTTCATGATTATATACTGGTATTATGAGTACAGGAGACCAGTGACCCAGGAGTTGATCACCAACCCTTGGCAAGTTTTACTGGCACACTTTTCCAGGTGTTACATAAACTAACAACTAAAACAGTTACCATGTTATTAAATGGCAGTTTTGCCAAAACAATACTATTTGCTGCAGGAAACTTATTTCCAAGCTTGCAAAAGACAATAAATATCCAATCATAATTTGTGGTGAAAACAAATTACCAAGAAAAATTCATTTATTTATTATTAGTGATTTAATTTACTAACGTTTCTCTTCCCAAACGACATGTTCACCTTCTAATGGTTAGATGATGTAATCTACAGTAGACACTCTCATACAATCAAAGTTGTCAAAATAGTGATGAGAATTTTACAAAAATGGGCTAATATTTAATCAGTGAAAACAGAGTAATCATGCCAGCGTGATGACTGACGTTCAATGGACCACTGTTCAACGCAGCACACACATGTACAGTGTTCACAGCACAGTGTTGACTTATGCAATACAAATGCGTGTATGGAGGGAAGAGTTTTCAAAAAGACACAACCACTGCAAGGAAACATGCCCAGTGCAATCATGCAGGTAAATACACAGTGTTAAGTTTTGTTAAGGATTTACAATCCAGAAGTTTTAGTCAGAACTAAATGTCCTTCTTTGATTTTGGTTAAATCTGCTCTCAGAAACAAGCAGCTACTGTAGAACCATTTTAATTATTCACTCCCTTTAAAATGCATTTCCTGCCTACATACACAAATGATCTGGCACCCGCCTGAATTTGTGTAAATGATGTACGTATTGTACTAGGAGTACATCCCATCACAATACAAACATGCATATTTCACTATGCACATTTCCAGTCCATCCAAAAATCCCATCTTACTTACTTATGGCAGTGCCACACTACTTCGGATAGTCAAAGCTTAAAATGATGTCCCGTGAAACAGTATATGGAATGTATCTGACATTAAAGGATAGCCTAATTGCTCTACCAGTGGTTAATATAATATGTAAACCAGTATACGGGCAAACCCCAAGAAAATATAACTGAAGAAGGATTTGAATGTGGCAGCAGCAAGTACCATTTTTTAAAAGTTTTTGGTGTGAACCAACCTGGGTTTGATCCCAGGTCTCCTTCCCTTGAGGAGGGGGTCTAATCATTAGGCCACCAAAGTGATATCCGTGTTTGGTAAATAATAGTTAATGAACAATTAATACAATATAGCTACTCAAGATGAGCTATTGAAATTAGTCTACATCTGCACATCAGCCCTAAACTCATCTTCAAAACTGTGTTCAACGTTATAATCTTTTGAGATTTCCAGAATTTCATACACATGAATTGAACAAAATCATATATAAATGGGAGCGTTTAGTAAATACCTATGTCAAGCAAACCAAAAATGGTTTGGATAGTTATACTTATGCATGCACCATCACACACTGTCACATATATGCACAACTTCCCAATTCTAAATCTCTATACTGAACATTTTCACTTTCATTTACTGGTGGGCATTAAGCATAGTGGTAATTGCCTGCCATCAGATAGTTTGGAGAACTGATAAGGTCAAAAAAAAAGAAAAATAATTAAATAAGTTAAAAACAACAAAGAAAATCAAAAAAATTTTTCTTTAATATTACATGAAGACATAATAACATGGTTACCTACATTACCATAAATACAATGTATTTTGTGTGAACTGAAAAGTGCATAATTAATCTGATACTGAGCTGAAATACAAAACTTGCTGTATGGAAACTAAGTTCAATTCTTATTTCATTAAAAAAAGAAAAAAAGAGAGAGAAATAAGAGAAAATAAGGAGTACACCCCCAAAAAATTCATAGAATAAAAAAATTTTAAGTATGACAATAAACTGGTATGACAGGAAAAGGTGTTACAAGTATAAGAGAAAAAAACAGGAACCAAGCACAGAGTGGTCTAAAGTAGCAAGATAAGGAATTGAAAATAGAAAAGTATGAGAAAGCGCAAAGGGTTTTCACAAAAATATCTAGAAAAATTTGGCTAGGAGTAAATGCTAGGAGATTTAAAGAGAAAAGAGAAAGAGAAGAAAAGCAATGTTTGCTTACTTCATATAGATGTAAACAAGTTATAACAGTTGTTTAAGCAAGAGAAAAAACAACTGCATGCATATAGTGTTGCTGAAACTTTAAAGGAATCAAGGATTCCACAGCACACACAAGTCTTGACTTCCTTCTGTTCATGAAGTACAGCCAGGTTTTTGACACAGGAATCAAACTGACTAGCTGTGCAAAAGGACTGCGTAATATGTGCATGTCCTCAAATTGTGAAATGACACGCTTTTTCACATAGAAATTAGTTTTTTACGCCTGTTTGTAATCTGATACAGCATGTACTTATCTAAACTACACTCCTCACAGCAGGAGTCAAAATATATTATTTGCATAAAGTGCTAATATAAGTACACTACTGAAAATGTTATTCCTACGTACACTTCAGTATGCAATGGAATTTTCTTGGAAGATTTCTTGGAGACAAAAGTTCGAAAGATGAGAAAAACTTCTCTCTCGCTATCACTATACAATGTGTATTTCCACTTCACACTCCATGTATTTTGGTTTAATTACTACAGAACACAGTTCAAAATCATTACTGAATGCTAAAGTTTCAAACAGAAGTTGTAGTAAAAGCACTATACTCTCCCATCTCAACTGCTATCAGAAATAAATTAGAATTAAAATTAATTTAGACAAAAAAAAAAAAAAACAACCAGTTACTTTTTTAATTGTCCAAAACATCATGATTAACTTATGCACATGTGTATGTATATCACTCATTATTAGGTGTATTACCAATTTAGATAAATATCTACTGTGTATGTATGATACATTATAACCTATATGCTAAAGGTATGATTTATTGCATATACTGCCCTACCTCACTAAGAAGGTCTCGGGAAAGATTAAATTTGACCGAATCACACTTTAAAATAACTTTAATAACTGAATTCAAAATATGATGAATGGTTTGATTGTTGCAAATTTATTGTAATATTTATTATCACAATAATGATAACGTGTCAAATGGGCTGGTCTATTCTTTGTCAACTAGTACATGGGCACTTAGGCCCCTTACAAGAAAGGCTATTGCATTCTGGTAAGAGTAGTTCACTTTGATCAATGCAAGTTTTCAAAGACTTAAGTTTTCAAAGACTTAAAGTTTTTCTAACACTTGCAAAAAATATGAAATATATTTCCAAGAATGTTAATTTGCCTAAATGGTTCTGGTAGCTGCTGTGCAATGAACTATTGTGAGAGTCGTCTTTTCAAACTGTTAACATATTACACATCACAGGCGAATATGCTATGGCTATAATGATTAAGCTTGCAAATTTGGGGATGAAATGTTAAATTTGAGAAAACATAAAAATCCTTACCGGTAATACCGTGGAAAGATCCTGGTGAAAGCAATAAAGCAAATACAACATAACATGGAAGCCAAAAATTTTATATGGGCTTTCACGCAAACCAACATTCCGGTCAGGGTACAACACAAAACCGAACCATGTTCACAAGCAATCGTAGTTACACACTTTAAGTTGCAGTGATGATGCTTTCTTCTCATCTGGATAGTGTCTACAGCCAGTTTGGGTATGGATGTTCTCCGTCACTGTCATTATTCGTGCATATGTCCTTAAATATCAGACATTTAAGATGTCACACACAAACCTTTCGAGGAACTGCTGTTCACATATTTACCATACTTCAGATTCTAACATCCTACATTTATTATTTTGCCTGATATATTTCAAATATATATATATGTATATTTCTTTGAGAACTTGTATCAAACCATCTTCTTTCTTTCATTTTTACTGAAATTAAAATCTATCCAAGTGAATTTATAATGCAGTCTATAAATGACACTTGGTAATCGCACCTGAACCATAATAGAAATTTTATGTATCTTTGTGTGCATGTTGTACTTCTTTGTTAATAATTTTGACTGTTGGACAAATATCATGCAGTTCACAAAACAAACACACTTTTACCCCATCAACATAAAAGGAGGCAAATAGAAGGGAAGTATATAACACGAAAGCCAAAGATAAAATTTTAGACAGGGTCAATTTAAATTCAAAATCTGGGCACAAATAAATTCATGACACTTGGTATTTACACATACAGAAAACAGTTTATTGAAAATCTCTTGAACAATACCTACTGCTCTTATCAAGTATTGCTATTACTGTATTGGATTTGTCTCTGTCAGAAATGCTGTCAATTATTTTCATACCTTTTAACATACATGTACTACCTATTTAATTTTTTTTCAGTTGTATTTCCCATCCACAAAAATCTTTGATTACATGTAACGCATTTTTATCTTGAGAACAGGTCAAAATTTATCCGTTTTGAAACTGCTGTTTAATAATTCACAAAGTAGCCGACCTCAGCACAATTCTTCAAATTCTACTAAATTTTTTTCATGGTTCTATAATATAAAATTTCATGTTAAGAAACACGTTTATATCGTCCATGAATCAGAAACAACAAACAATTCCACAGAGACGGATAAATGTCTGTCCTCACATCCCTAAAATCCACACTTTGCAAAACAAAAATGATTTAAAAAAAAACAACTTTTGAAAGGAATTTAGTATTAACATTGTAGTGCTGGCCTCCTACCAATGGGGAACAGAAATTTCTTTATTTCTTTGACTGGCGTTCAATGCCATGTGCTTAAGACTTATGCGATGGCAATCAAGATTATGGTTGGAGGAAACCTCGGTGCCCAAGTGACCCGCCCAATATCCTGAATTTACAAAGCTGGAGGCAAATCGATAGGAGTTGGATTTGAATCGGAAACCTCAACGGAAATGGTCTTTAGCCATGACCAAGGCATTTGTTAGTTCACTAAAGTTGACAAAAAACGTATATGGACTAATCAACCAATAAAAAATCAATAATCTGAGTCATAAATTAAATTTGACTTCGGGAAATGTCACATTATTGAGATCAAAGGCTACAAAAATTGGCAACCAGTTCTGAATAGGTCAGTTACTGAAATCACACTCTTGAAGCTCTTTACAGCAAACGACCTAAGTTCAATTTACTTATTTCTGTGAAAAGACCTTGAAAAAGTCATCCTCACCAATTACCTTGTTTATTTTGTTTGCGAAACCAAATACGCAATTACCATAGATCCACAAGAAATTCAACCAGTTAAGTTTAACTTTTGATGCAATTTGAAAACAAAATTCATTTGATTTTGAAGAGTAAAATGTATTGTTCAGGTAGAGGCATATACATATGGACTTCATAGAAATTATATAATAATCTATCCAGACCAGGATATGTTTAGGATTTAGGGTATGCAGAAATACATTTATATGTCATTGCGCATGAAGACCGTTCTCCAATATTAATGTAAATGACAATGTATTACCTAGTACATGTATCTGCATGTTTTAGCATTTGGGCAACACAAATGTGTTAAATAAAAAAAAAATACCTACATTAACTATTCAATAAATGGTTTAAATTTCCCATATTTTATTGAGAAATCATATTTATATTGTTGGTATATATTCTTGTTGTGGCTGCATTAAGACAAGGCAGCTACCTGGGAAATGTAATGTACAGCAGTTCTTCAACCCTTTTATATGTTTGTAAGGTGTTTATTCAAGCATATTCTGAGGTTATTGAGAAATTAGGGTAAAAAGATAGATTGTTACAGTACATGAATCTGTAGACCTATAGAAAGAAACAACTTCTCAGATCTGTAAAAGTGAAAATTTATACAAATAATTTTGTTGAAAGGCATTTATTCATGTAAAGCTAAATACATGCAGGTATAGAGATGCATATAGCACTGTTGTATGCATTGGCAACTGACATATGTACAAGGGTATGTGTTTTTAAGGTTGTAATATATTTCTGTATAAAGGACTTTAATCAAGAAAGAAAACGTAAGATCTCACAGGTTTTCAAAAAGTTAAATTTTCCACAATAACTATGCAATAAAAAGAATATGTTAGAGAGGTTGAAGTAAAGAATACATGTGTCCCATGTTTATATGGTTAATTTTTCATTTTAAAACAATATGCATTATGCACCTTGTAAGGCATAAATATAACTACCAGTATAAAACAGTGCATAACATATATATTTGTTTGGTATATGATAAAAGCATGCTCACCAAAAATTGAAGCAAAAAAAGAAAACTCCTGTAATGATATCTAGATAACGACTAAGTTCAAAGGGATGCTACAGTGCCGAGATAAATGAAAAAACGTAAGTTTGGCTTGTGTAAGTACACAAAATTTTTAGTTTGCCTTGAAGGATTAAAGAGTCTACACACCAGGAATTTAAGGCAAAAAATCCATATTCACTAATAAAATCAACTTTAAGAAGACATCAAACCATTGTTATTCAGTGAATATCATATCGGTAATATTTATAATATTAAAAGTTTGAAAAAGTCATAATGCAACCTGATTTCTAAAATTGACGGGCTTTATTGCTGATTTTGAATGGTAACACATGCATATAGACCTGGCCGATATTTTGTGAAAGATGATTATTTGGGCTATTGTAAAAATAAAATTGCAAAATTCAAACGTATTTGCACTAATAGATTTCTTGTTAAAATCTCTGGTATGGTATTTTAGGGCTTAAAAAGTCCAAGCTGAAGTCTAAAAAAAGATTCATACAATGTAGTTTCAGAAAGTTACAGCATTTTACATCATACGTCTTGATAAAAAAATCTGTTTCAGCTCTGCATTTCCTGATATCACTGAATATGCATGTCTATATTTATGTACAATTTCAAGGAAATTCAAAAAGCCTCTCCAGAATTAATGAATATAACATGGATATAATTTTGATATTAAATGGTTGCATGTCGGTAAAATGAACTTTGACTCACAGGTTGAGTTTCATGTTTTGTTAAACTTGAGTTTTCAATATCAACTGTCGAAAAGAATATTGCAATTTGCAACATCAAATGACTACTATCTGCATAGCTTTAAAAATGTACATCTGTAATGAAAATGAGATAAACAAAAGCGGGGCTTACTTGGGTGATGTCATGAGAGCATGCGCTGTTGGACTCTGGGTACGTGAGTCTACAGACGAAGTTTCTCTAAATGATGCCACATCAGCTGCCGTCACATAGGTGATGCTGTGCAAAGAAACAAAACATTGGAAAACTTTATAGTAGTGTGTAAAACAGTGTCAGGTGTTAGGATTTCTTCTAAGACTGACAATTTAGTTTAGTCACATGTAGACCAAGTTTGTATTTTGATAGGATTCTATTTAGGAAAAGCTGTCAAGCATCTTTGTTTTCATCAGAGTATATGCTTGGGGTTATATACATATACTGTGTCTTCTTGTGGCAAAGGCTAGACCATGATGCCAAAGTGCAGCTGCCAATGAAGTATCATGCTGAAGACACCAGACATGACAGTCCACACAGTCACATTATACTGACACCGCACCAACCAGTCCTTTCTTCTTGCTCTAATCTCTCAGTGTTAAGCATCAAGCATTGCAGCAAGAAGTACCACTATGTAAGGCCTTTGGTACATGTATGACCCAATGCGGTTTGATCCCAGGTCTTCAGAATTGAAGGCGGACACACTAATCAATAGGTCACCATAGCGGTCTATGTATGAGTCAAGCTGGAATACCAAGCCAAACAAACGTCAGTGATTTCTTACAATCAAAGGCATGGGGAAGAAGCTTTGGAGCATGTTCGAAAGCGGAAAAGGAAAATTGGAATGGTTAGGCCAGTGCCTACGAAAGACCTTTAAACAACAGAACTATAAATATAGACTTTCAGAGATGAACTGAGTCTAATTTCAGCCAGGTCTGAGCATCCAGTTTCATTTTTTGTTTCAAAGTTTTTTCTTCCCCTCAAAGTGATTTTTCAACACGATCCCCAAGACAACATGAATATACATGTACATTGCATGCAGAAATCCTGTCAGATCTCTTACCTAATGTCTGTACTCAACAGTGATGCTCTTCTCAAAATGGCACGGGCTTGAGCATTAGTTATTCGTCTCATGGTTTCGTTGTTCATGCTGACAATGAAGTCGCCTGCCATAATGTTGCCATCTTTGCCAAGGGCGCCACCTTTAACAAGGGACTTTACAATGCAGCCATTGATTCCTTTATCAACAGCTTCAACAGTTAAACCTGTAACAACACAAGCAACAATTAGATCATTAACATGTTTGAAACTTTCATTTTTATTTTGAATACGTAAGATAATTGCATTAAGAAATACTTCTTATATGTGGCAATCATCAAAGAAAAAAAACAACTCTGGAATCCTGGAAACTTCTGGAACAGAAATCCTGAGGGGATTATATTCTCACATATTTTGATTTGTTTATTTGATTGGTGTTTTATGCCGTGCTCAAGAATATTTCACTTATACGACAGCGGCCAGCATTGTGGTGGGAGGAACTCCCATATTGTGACAAAATGTACGTATATTCAAGTGGAAAGAGACAGATGCACAAATGCATGCTATGCTGCCAGATTAAAAAATATTAAAGTAAATTCTTATACAAGTCTCAAATATTTAGATCCAGGTACAGCAAATACCCTAATTCTTCCAAGTTTTGGGACAGATATTAGTAGCACTGAAAGCAGAATATTACATTACATATTTCTGGAAAAGTAAAGATGTAAGCATGTTGTTTATTAGATGGTGTAACCACCAGAAAAAAGAAACTAAATATTCGTGCCACAGCTACACATGAATTGGCTAAAAAGAGCAGACCAGGCGTCCCAAAATTTAGAAGAAATAGGTTTACAACTGTAAACTGTTTACTCTGTACAATGTATAATTATAGTAAGCACACTAATTCCTCACCCTTTCCGCATATGTGCAAGTTTAAGTGCAATTTATGCACATTTTGAATTAAATTTTGGAGACACTGGCCAAGTCAAGGGCTTCACAAAAACTGCAATTTTATCAGTCTACACAGAATAATGCCTTCAAAAAATGCTTAATAAACACCTTGCAAACACATGAAAAAGTTGACAAATTACAGTAGTAAGGTACTGAAAGATTACGCAATTAAAACCAAAAACATCTGTGAATAATTTACCCCGGTTTTCCTTGCCAAGAAGCAACACTTACCTAAATGATCGTTGCCTTTTTTAATTTTTATGGTTTTTTCTAAAGATGCTGGAAGAGCGTTAGGTGAACTTGACCAGGCACGCATGAGACTGGGTGAAGCCAGCGGAGACATCCTGGGGGAGAGAGTACATGGTGTCGAGGGCGTGCTCACCGCTTTAAGGTCACTTGAGGTTATAGGTTCTGAAGACGAGGACACAGAACTGTCCATGCTCTCCGTCTTCTTGTGCATGAAATGAGACGCAAGGCTCACCTGAACAAAGGAGAAAACAAGGAGTTATACTCTGATGATAAAACCTTTTACCTGGAAAATGGTTTTTATTTCTTTGTTGTTCTATACCATATTCAGTATTGTAAAATTTAAATGATGGATGTTGGGATAAAGTGGTAAAGGACAAATCACGTACAAACTCTAAATAAGGATTTTTGATATATATTTCATTTGAGGTATACGTTGAAAGTGATAATATTTTTAGGCTAAAATTTATACAGTAGCATGTATTAATATTTACATATTTAATTGTTATTTAATACTATAATGAAAAAGTCTTTATTTCTATGACTGTGTTATGGGTGGAGGAAACTGGAAAACCCAGAATAAACCACCGACCTCTGGCAAGTTACAAACTTTCTAACATGTGATATACAGAAATACACACCATTCGGGTGTAAGACATGGTCTTCTACGAACATCAGATTGCACAAACGAGCATCTACTCCTTGTTGTCACCAAGGTGCCACAAACAGCCAGAGAACACTGCCCAGGACTGGATTTGAACCATGTGAACCCTAACAGCTATGGTTCTTTAACATGATGTGGTTCAAGTAGATATGTCTGACTCAACCTGTATATCTCCTTAATACAGGGCGTTAACTTAATCCAAAGAAGGACTACCGTCAGTTCCAGCTAGCAAGACTCTTGGGGCTGTGAGAACTGGGGCCGATACTTACCTGAATCTCCTCCTCGGGCCTCATGGCTGTTAAGTCTGCTTCCTTCTCCTGGAGTGGTGGAGGAGAGGACAGGGGCGCTGGGGGAGGAGTCTCCTGTAATACACACATAAAACACACATAAAACACACATTGCAACTACAGTTATGCAAATATCAGATGTTTTGATGGGGAAAAGAGGATAATTATCCAACTGAAAATTTGCTAATGTTGCTGTAATTCATCTGCAAGTTCCTTTAGTACTATGGTGAGAGGAAACCAGGCAGAGCCCTGGGGAAACCCACAAACCACACACAGGTTGCTGAAGACCATAACATGTACGGTCGGAGAAGAAGCCAGCATGAACTGGACTTGAACTCAAATCCACCGTATCGGTAAGAGGCTCCTTGGTCATTGTGCAATGTTGGCACACCAACCACCTTGGCCATGGAAGCCTCAGTCTTTTCCCTCATGATTTAATTTGCACAGTCTGCCAGAATCTGAAAGATCTTATGAACTTAAAGATATGTTTTGACATTTGTTTGGAAGATAGGATATGTTACAGGGAAAATGTTTCAGCTCCAAAAGCAGTATTTTATTTGCCTCCTTTGCACTTTTTTTAAATGAAATTTTTTGTCATTTATCAAGGAATCTGATAATGATCTGATTGAAAGGAACACCACTATCCAGATAGGTTTGTACCATAGTGGCTTTTGAAGAACATTTGAACAGTACAGTCATAGTAAGAAATGTTACATGTATTTGTTCCTCTAACAAGCTAACTCTAGATGTTCTCCTGTGCACATGTAATTAAATGTACATGTGCTTCTTTTTAGATCTAACATTTATTCAAACTGACCCATTTTCAATGTTTCAAAATTACTTTTCATATCTGATAAAACACAGTACATGAACTTACGCGTTTCATGCATACAAGTACACGCATATTTGTCTAATGACCTTAAACTGCAATCCATTCATCTTTTTACAAATTACCATCCACTGCACAAAGTCTACTGTATAAAAGGCTCTACAGTTTGCAGACCTACAATTATGGCTCCATGTTAGGTGTTTAGCTTTAGGTCACATCTACATTCAATGTATATGTATACGACACACTATTTTGTGAGAAAAAGACATGATCTCTGTAATACTCCACATTTTACAGAAAAAGACAATATATATAAATAAAAAACAAAAACAAAAAACATATGTAGTGTTTGAATTATTAAATTAGCTTCTATTAACTATTAATTAATTAATAATATCATAATATCATCTGGATAACTTGAACAGTGAAATACCTAATCACAATGAATCCCAGTGGTATGCACCGACATACACACCCCACCCTGTTACAGTACACCTACACCTGGTTCACCATTAAACTCCATATGCTATCAAGCAAGGAAGTATATACCACATGTATCACACCTAGCTACTAACTTTAAAGTCTTTGGCTGGAGTCCAATTAAGTCTCTTCCTCAAGTTTATATGGGGCAGATGTTCTTACAAGACTACATTAGCTGGGTCCAAAAGTCAGTTTAACTTCTTAGTCAAGGTCTATAGCCATTGTTGTTCACATTACATTTTTCTGCTTCTGGCTGACCAGGAAATTAAACAGGAAAACCATATGAAGCTCCATATATTATTTATTTATTTATTTGATTGGTGTTTTACACCGTACTCAAGAATATTTCACTTATACGACGGCGGCCAGCATTATGGTGGGAGGAAACCGGACAGAGCCTGGGGGAAACCCACGGCCATCCGCAGGTTGCTGACAGACCTTCCCACGTACTCGATATAATAATCTGTCTTGTTATAGTTAGCTGGAGATCCGCCAGATACTAGGATTGTACTGCATGAGGAGATCACATACATGTGATGCCACATGTAAAATACCACTACCTGCATCTGTATCCACCACAGCACTGTCCACAAACAGTTTTTAACTGGAAACAGGATAGTTGTTGCCATCAAAACATCCGTAAACAAATACCCCTGCACATTCATTAACATGTAATTCCATCTTCTGCAGTCATGTAATGCAAGAATGCATGAACATACAGATCCTCTGAAATAATGTAATTCTTCAACCTTTTCACAAGTTCGGAAGGTGTTTATTCAGGCAAATTCCGAAGGCATTATTCTGTGTTGACTACTAACATGAAACTTTTTGTCAAGCCCTGAAACAGGCAAATCCAACCAATGTAGTTTTGTCCCGAAAAACAAATGAAAAATGTGCATAAATTGCACTGAAAGCTGCTCTTCCTGTGCGAAAAGGTTCACCAATTAGGGTAGGTAATGAATACATCCTGTTCACAGCAACATATAAAAACCTTCAAGTGGACTGTACATATAGGCTTAATAAAGCAAGAAACCCCAGTATGTACCCAAGGAACTATAGAAACTTCCCCACCTAAACCTGAAGGTGCACATAATCCAACAGGCGCTGCACATCAATGATTACAGACTAGAGAGCTTGGAAACAAGGTGTGTGCTATTATGTGACAAGCATGAATATATCAGTCCCCATACATCTTGGAGAATGCTTGTCAGACTAGGTTATAGTTAAGTGTCAACACCTTGATGCTCATATACAGCTAGAAACTAACAAACAACATGCAATACCAATGTGATCATATTACATATAACAAATGAATGGTTAATGGAAATCACATATCCAATTACATGTACAATAACTACACCACAAAATAATGATAGCCCTATTCAATACTGGCATGTCATATTTTCAATGGCCAAGAATCCTTCACAAATGACCCCTTCATTAACATCTGCCCAGTAGCAATTTATGTACTGTACATGTGTTTTTCCTTTGTATATAAAGAATCATGAATGCTGATTTTCAAGAAACATTTCTCAAGGATGAGACAGACACTTGGATGAAAAAGAGGAAACTAGACAGCATACTCATAATTTGGACATTTTTAGCATTTCTGAATTAAATTCTGAACATTTTTCTGCTGCATTTTTTGCATAAACAGAAAGGAACTCCACCAAAAAGAAGAAAAATCTCATGCCTGATTTCTGTTAAAGCCCAAAATATAAATGTCCAAAACAGAATTACTTCAGGACAGAAGGACTTCAGAGTATATGTTTAGACTTACATTATCATACATGTATGTATACATGTGTAAAGGTTTGGGTAAATCCATGTGGCCTGTCTGAAGCAGAAATCAGGGGGCAGGGGCAGGAGGAATGTACATGTGACATATACTGTACCTGTGTTGCTTGACATAAACACTGGCACAAGCCAGCGTACATGTACATATCAATATCAACACTACACATGAATATTGCATAGCCTCAGCATGTTTTCATTACATGCCTGGTAATGATGTTTCTGTGTAAGTGCCATAAATTATTGCTACATGTATATCCCATGACCGTCCTATGCACACAGACCAAAATCAATGATGTTTCATACAAAGAATGTTTAACATATGTAATGCAAAATGTGTAGGTTGAAGGGAAGGGGAAGATTTATAGAAGGAATAATTAGCTGTCATTTGTGTCATTTACGTCTTCGAACGGTCTTATTACAAAGGGATTAAGATTACCAGTGAGATCAACCCTAAGATTTCATGTTAGTCACATTAGAGGGGTTTTCGAAACAGCTTCAAGACAATTCAGTTGAGTAACATTTACCTGTCCTTTCGAGTGAAACTCCAAAATAAATTTAGGTTTTGGTGGCACAGGAGGTGGTGTATTCTCATGACTGCGTGACATTTTTTCCACCGGTACTGACAATAGATTGGTCTTCGTGTAAGACTGAGCCTCCAAGCTCTTCCGAGGGCTGGGAGACTGTTTGGCTGTGGCCTGCACTGTTCTTAGCAGTGAATAGGGTTTAGGGGCAGTTGCAGGTTTGGCCAGAATGACAGGGGTTCGTAACTCAGATTCGACTTGCTCATCTGGTGAAGAGTGGCCAGAACGCTGTTGACAAGAAATGCAGATCTGCAGGTAAATTGTCCCAAATACTGAACATGGAATTGGTTCTCCTAGCGATGCAGTGTTGCTGTTTGCACAAGGCAACATGTTGCAAAGGACAAAATCAGAGGCATATGATACATATCATCCACCTGTAAGTTGCATGGCAGCACCAAATACCAGATGTGGGCCATTAGAACAATCAACAAGACTTGCAAGGCTAAACTTCCGAGCAAAGATTTTTTTTTTCAGATTATTCAATACAATGAAGTACATCATCGTGAGCTTGTAAGCAACAGTCTGTTCATAATGTCCTTGCTTTAATTATCATTCTACATTTACTTGTTACCATGATATCAAAATATCTTTAAGTTAACTTTAGAAACTAACCAAACATTCATGTTCATGATAAGTTCAAGTGAAATTTGTTACTTGTTACAAGAGAAGTAGTAAAATTTAATAAGTAACATAAAATGTACATCAGTAAATGTAAAATTTTATACATTGCCTCCACCTGATATTGAGTGCGTATGTATAACTGGGGGGTATTGAGAATTGGCAAGGAAGGGTGTATTATCAAGGGAGACATACAATCTCTAGCTAATTGGGGTACATGTAAGTAAGGTGGTGCGAGAACATGCACAAGTTAATGTAAAATACAATTTACCATATCATAACATTTTAAAAATAGAAACAAATTTGATAGAAGATCATTAAATGATACAGTCTTAATGCCACAACAGCAATATTGGAGGCATTTTGTGGTGATTATGCATACAGAGTTGATTTTAAAGTTACTTCTGGGGCTCAACAATGGAGAATGATTATTTTTATTTTCAGATAGTATAAACTATGAGAACCTTTTCAGACAATTGTGTCATCCAGGATGAGAAATTGTTACATCCTATGAAACTCTGAAGTTGATCACAATAATGAAAATAAAATTTCAAATTCAAGAATTATCTGTATATCTTCTGGTTTATATTACTTATTCCGGAAGATCTCAAGTAACATACATGTGAAAAGATTTAGGAATTTGCTGCATGAAATCATACATAAAAAATTAAAATAAATAAAATTTGACTTTGAACAGAATTCTGCAAAACTTATTAACTGTTGTAATAATCCTGTTATGAAATATATACAGCTATACATCTTCAAGTGCAGTGCAGTGAAATTTCATAATACCAATATATCAGGTAAATGTGCCCAGTGCAAACTGGAGGATTACTACAGACTGTACTCTGAACTAGTCAACTAGGGTAGTATGGGGTGTAGATGTATGAAGTCAAACAGGCAGGGATCTCCAGAGCCCAGAGGTTGAAAAGATGGGGTGAGGAAAAGCCTGAACGGAAATAATGTTGACAAACGTTAGAAGTGAAAGATTACCCAAAAATGAGTAAGTGTCAGTTAATGTTTGTTTGTACGATTGGGGTTTCAATTCTATGGTGGGCTTTTTGGACCATTGTAGGTGTCAATGACATTACAAAATGTATTTCTCACCCCAATAGCATATTTAACGCTGAAAAAACTGTCAGCACTGGCAACCAGCATCATCAATATGGTACATGTAGATAAAGCCCACCATAAAATCATGCATTTAACAGCATTTTATTTACTGAAAAACAATGAAGAAAAAAAAACCAGACAAAATAAGGAACAAATAAAACATAAAAAAAAATTTTGAATATAGTTTTCAATGGTATTTCATAATCATTAATACTTTTCATCAGGGTCTATTCTTTCACTTTTATATAACAGGAAAGCAATCAGAGCTTGCAAAGATATATGTCCCCCCTCCCCGTAAGAAAAATATAAATATACCACAATCAGCCATTGCGCAGTATTAATATCTTTTTCACAGATTGAGTGTACCTTTGTGCAAATACACAGTCTGCATAAGATGCAGAAACAAAACAAAAACGTAAGGATTCATTAAAGTAGAATTCTTTAGCAATCGCCTTGCCAATGCCTTGAACCACTCGGCCACAGAGGGTCCTGGAGAAATTTTACAAGTATGCCATATCATACCCTAGATACCCATATATTTTGCCATATGTATACATATATATATATATATATATATATATATATATATATATATATATATGGTAAAGTCCAGCAACTTCTCAAAAAATTAAAATGCGAAAAAATAGTCTGACAATGCATAACTTCCTATATGCCATATGATACCAGAGTTATGTCCCATATACAGATCAAAATATATCCAGCAAAAATTTGCTAATGAATGGACCTGAAATTTTTAAAAGTGTGATTCCCTTGACTATGTATTGCCAGCTAAGAATATGTCAGGTTTGAGGCATTACTAAGGTTCCAATTATGGGCACACCGATAAGAAAATATCCAGCTTTCTTATTTATTTCATTGGTGTTTTACGCCGTACTCAAGAATATTTCACTTATACGTCGGCGGCCAGCATTATAGTGGGAGGAAACCGGGCAAAGACCGGGGGGAAACCCACAACCATCCGCAGGTTGCTAACAGACCTTCCCACATATGGCTGGAGAGGAAGCCAGCATGAGCTGGACTTGAGCTCACAGCAACCGCAATGGTGAGAGGCTCCCAGCTTTCTGGTTACGGATTTGTGTTAGACTTTGTATCATACATCTTCTAATTCATTAGGCGGTGGTGAATGATTGACTGACATATCACTTGTTTCTCAACCTCTTGTAGCCTATAGTTTTTCTTATGATACAGATATTTCCCTCTATTGAAAAGGCTATAGGAACATACTGTACCATGTTGAAAAAAATTTGCTTTATGACCAAATATCAAAGATGTGAAGCTTTAATAGGAATAATTTACATGGAACTTAACATACCAATTTCATCTGCATTATGCTTCCTCAAGACCAATCTACACTCACACGTAGTTTCTATTTTCTACACCTCAGATCTGATCATGTAATATTCATTATACAAGTGCTTGAGTATACATGTACTTAAATATCAACAGGTAACTCATTACAGACTTTCATGGTTGGAACGCAACACACAGAACTCTACATGAGTGGGTGTGTAAAACACTACTTAATGATAATATCCCATGGATATGGAAACATGATGCCATGTGACAGTTACCACCATTTGTATTGTCAGGGACATTATTCATTCCAATAAGGAAGTCTGGTGGCATTTCCCGGTAAAATATCACATATTCATGGCAGCCAATCAGTATTAAGGTTATTTACTTCCCCATCAAGACACATAGTCTCCATAAAACAGGTATATTGCCTTCCTTATGCAACCTGGAAGAGCTTAAAATAGTGACACCAGTAGAGGTTATATTAACAACACTTCCAGGGTCTGTCCCTCCACACAGTTCTCAATACAATACTGTGTAGGGCACATTAAGAAGAAGAAAAAAAAAAAGTCATCCTGCCCAGCACACACCGCCAATTTGGTATGTATTCCAAGACGAAGGAACCCACTCCCCCCCAAAAAAACAAAACGCTAAACACAACTGATTAATGCATGGTTAAAACAAAACTCAAGAATTTTTAATTATATGACAGCTGTCAGTTATATGGCTTGAGAAAACTGGGGTGCCTAGGGTAAACCACCAATCTCTGGCAAGTTACTGACAACAAAATGTCCAATGTGAGAGGCATAAATTTGTACACCATATTGGTCGAAAATAAGTGGTTTTCCATGATGTTGGATGGTACAAACTGCCTCATAAGCACAGCTGATCATTGACTGTCACCAAGGCCACATGAACAATGAGAGCCAGGGAATACCAGGAAAAGCTGAGTTGAGCCACCACCTAATTTGTCTTAACAACTGAAAGAACATCTTGAACATGACCTGCACACAAAGCAAAATAGTTTGAAACTAAGTAGAACAAGCCCAAACAAATGAATTATTTCTATTCCTACTCTACCTTGCATGTGATAGTTAGTGCTGGGTTAAAAGTTTATCTATGTTAATGTGTACAGAGTACATGGGTTATAGGCATTCAGGGGAAAAGCTCAAACATGTCAATGTGCACAATAAACCTGTGTATCAAGAGGATAGTGAAAGATACCTCGTCCGGTGCTGCTTCTCTCATTTGATAGTTCACAGCCACTTCTGATGGTTCCACTAACGGAGACGTCCTCGCAGGTTGAAAGGGTGGAGGCTGCTCACTCAGGTCATCATCCCACACAGGCTGAATACTTGAAAACTGTTCCACATCACCAGTTACAGAACTGTCCATTATGGAAGCTTGGTCCTCGCAAGGCAAGGCAGTCCCTGAAACCCCTTCTTCTCCAGGAGCATGAAGTAATGTTTGGGAAGTAAAAGAATGCCTCTTTGTAGACTCTGATAAGTCTTCTCTCGACAGGTTCTCCTCAAAAGCTCTCTCTAAGTCCAGCTCAGCGATCATATTAGTCTCTGGTTCGGAGTCTGAACTCAGTATCAAAGGAGAGTAAACTTTTGGGAAATCAGGGAGAGCTGGTGACAAAGCTGGCCCGGAGATTTCCCCATCACTTGTGTCTTTACCCTGATTCACCTCTGTGTTTATACTCAACACGGGAGCACCCTCAACATTGGTGCTTAAGGCAGGGGTCTGAACAGAAAGACAGAATGATGGCCACACAACACACAGCATTCAGCAATATGCAATCAACATGCTTGGCTTTCTCTCTTAACAACAGTAACCCTGGTACAAGAATCATGAAGCTGCATTGAAGTCAAAAAAGGTTTAGTCTTAACCTAATTATTAATTAACTTCCATTTCAACTTGAAGGCTAATTTTCAATATTGTTACCAAAGTCTATAAGGACTCGGGTATTGATCAGAGTGCTCTTCACACTTTGAAATGAAAACTGAGGCTGGTATAAGTCTTAAAGACAGCTTCATGGTCCCGTGGCATGGCATGATAGCATTTTTGGGGTCATTTTAAGCCCTTTTTCACCAGACAATAGCAGATTAACAGGAAGGTTTTAATCAAAATTTTTAAAACACACAAAAAATGCAAATGAGTATCATGCATCACAAAACAAATTCAGCATATTTCTTGTACATGACACTTTGTATTCTTACCTCTGGACTTTCGTGTAAGCTTTCTGGTATTGGTAACGGTTTGGCAACCCCAATTCGTACAAGTCCCTTGGGAGCTCCCTTAAGAGCTTGCACAGCCTGATCTAAAGTGGCATTCTCCAGGTTGACTTCTCCAACAAAGATCAGTCGATCTCCAGGTACCAATCGGCCATCTTGTTGTGCAACTCCCCCTGGCACCAGACTTCGAATAACTATCACTGTATCTGATGGATTCATGGGGTCCTGAAAAAGTAATACTCAGCCTTAAATAACTAAGGCATCAGCCAGTTTCAGAGAGCATAACCTGAAACAATTAGTATCTTATCTCCCAATTTCACAGATCCTAAAAGAATGAAACCAGCCCTCAAACAGTCATTAGAGCATCTCAGGCTTTAACTGCCAAGATATAAATAAAAAAAACGACAAATACAAAAATTTAAGAATCCTGACACTGTCTTTTTCTGTGAATTTGTGGGTCTCTGAAATAAATATTAAATGTTTTGTGGCAGGGCGATTCCATGCCGCGACTGAAGCATCATGCTGGAGGCACCAGACATGACACCCAGCAGGCACCAGACATGACAGCCCGTCCAGTCAAATTATACTCACACCAGGCCAATCAGTCCTGTTTCCTTGCTCGCACCTCTCAGTGCTGAGCATTATGAGGCAGCAACAAGTGGGTGAACAATGAAAGGCGATTGAGTGAGTGAGTGCTTGGGTTTTAACGTCGTACTTAATGATTTTTCAGTCATATGACGACGAAGGAGTCTTTAGGGTGTATGTAATGTGCCTCCTTGTTGCAGGACGGATTTCCACATGGGTCAACCAGTCGTTGCACAATCCCCTTAATGCTGAATGCCAAGCGAAGATGTTTCCAACTTTTAAAAGGTGTTAGGTGTGACCCCCACCCAGGATTGACCCTGGACCTACTTCCCCCAAAGCAAACGCTCTACCAACTGTGCTATCTAGTCCGGTCGTAAAGTCACTGAATAATAAGGGTGTAACATGTACATGTACATATCCATATAAACGTTAACTAACATGTGCCTTTAAATTGTCACTTAACTTAAATAGGAGGGCAGTTTATTACAAGACAGGTAAAACAATATATCAAACATTAACTGTCAAACGCCTGAGCCCTGATTACTTTCAGACTTCACAGGAGATCTCAGTGCCCGATCTTACCTGATAGTCTAGAATGCTAAAGCCAAGTCCCTTATCACCTTTGGTGAGTTCTATGACCACTGGTTCACTACTCCACATGGCTAAGCCTGTCAGTGGTTCCAGTGACCTGGACTTCATCTTGTTAAGCGAGTTCTGGACAGCAGTATGGTCAGGAGAGGACAAGGCCATCTCGGACTTGGACTTGACCAGTCGGTCATACATGGGCGCTGAACTGGCCTGCACTCCGGTGTAGAATGACGAGGTAAAGAACTTATCGTCTTTGTTTTGTGCATAGGTTTCTGGGGCAGGTTTCTGTCTTCTGGCACACACGATCCGAACATGGCGTGGCAGCTCCTTCAGAATGCTAACCACTTCTACATGGTTCAACCCGAGCAGGCGTTTACCATTAACCTGGACGGAGGAAAAATGTGTGATACTTCAGTGACAATGTCCTAATACAACTTTGTATACTAACTGGACCAGATTACCATTAAATACACTTTTTTCTCATGTACTTGTAGTCAGTAGGTTTACATGAATGTTTTCAGGTAACACTTACAGGTAAAACCTAAAATTTTCCCCATGACTATGTTGCTCATGTTGTGTTATTTTGAGTATTCCACTGATCTTAGAAAGGTGTATATAGTAATATTTTATAACATTTATTTAAGTTTAAGAATGCACTTTTGAGTTTCAAATTTTAGGTCATTATCATATATTAAAACTAGATATTACATATCCCGTGATGAAAAACATGAAATAGTATACTTTAGTTTAGCTGGACAGGCAGCCCCCCATCCCAAACACACATTTCCCAGGTGTAAAAAAACAGCCAAATGTTAAGGTCATTACCTCCAAGAGTTCATCTCCACTCTGAAGTCTGCCATTAAGTCCCACAGGTCCCTGGGGCAGGATGGAGCGGATGTAATGGTGGGGACGCACCTCCACACCATTCTCCACATCCACTGTTCCCTCCAGGCTTATCCCTAGCCCACCACCATCTTGGAATTTGGACAACTGAGCCACCTGATAAGCAAATCAAGATACACATTTACAGTACAGTGTGTTTTCAAATCCAATCTTACCAATCTGCATAAGTATAGATGCAGGAGAATGACTTCCTACATGTCCTAGATGAGCCTGGAGATAAACAAAATCTCCATAACATCACAACATCATACTTGTATTTAAGCATTAACCAATTCTGTCTACATTTCATTCATAAATACAGCAAGTAGAATGAACAGGACATTGCCAGCCTTGAGCAGAAGAGTTATCAACGCTGTCATAGTTGTACTGCTGCATCACTAAAGTACTCAGCTGAAGACACTAGACATGACATCTCAACCACAATGTGTAAAGAATAGTATATTTAGTTCTTCTTATAAGTCAATTTGGGACTAAGGTGGATCCTGTAAATATCTGGACACATAAACAGTCGCTCTTCGGCCACATTATAAACTTTATCATTAAGTCAAATGATGGTGCAGTCAAACAAAACAGTATGGCAGTGATCTTGAAATCAAATGATGATGGTCAAGTTATTATGTACAGTTTTATGTTAAACTGTCTGGTCATTCACTATGAAACGAAATTTACACAAAAGAAAAAATGTACTACCAACAGCAAACATGGACCTGGACCAATTATCAGATTAAGACGTACTAACAAACCTTACCGTCACTTCAAAATCTTCCCCAACAATAGGTTCCCAACAGGCCTTGATGGCAGCTTCCACATCTGGCAGCAGATCACCACCTGAAACAATTTATTTGATTTATTTTATTTGATTGTTATTTAATGTCATACTCAAGAATAGTTCACCCATTTTAAACAGTACAGTCAGTCAGGTTTATTGATGGAGAAAACTGAATGACTCTGGTATAAACCACCACACTTTCCTAAAACCGCCTGTAAAAGACCAATTCAAAGGTCTGCAAAACACAGAGCAAGTGAGTAGCTTAGCCTGGGTCAAAATTGTGGGTCAAACACAGAAGTTAGAGTATGCAGATAATTTTAATACATCAGAACTATTCACTGAGAATGTTTATGTGTGTAGTGATGTGGATGATGTCAATGTAGAACCTCCCCTCGGCAGAATGAACATGTAAAATCCATGAACAGATAATGGGACTGTGGTGGAGGAATTTAAGCACTTACTATAGTCCTCTGTGTAAATGTTGATATTTTCCAAGGCCACTGGCTTATCAAGTGCATGGTAAACTTGTGAGGTAAAAGAGTCAAACTCTTCCACAGATCCATTTTGTAAGATCATAGGCTGGCCATCCATTGACAATTGGTTTGACTGAGCTGAAACAAACAAAAGGATATGCAAAGCCTTTAATCTTTTCTGTCATTTATTTTATAAGCATGATTCTCTGGCTAGGAACAATTATATCCCATGATCCAAAAATGCAATGGTCCTGTATAGTCCATGAGAGATGTTTGGTGTACACAATGGCTGTGACATGTCTCCTGAGTGTCAGGAGTTATGTGAATGACCATCCACTGCTAACATTTGTGTGAATGACCCTCCACTGCTAACATTTGTGTGAATGACCCTCCACTGCTAACATTTGTGTGAATGACCCTCCACTGCTAACATTTGTGTGAATGACCCTCCACTGCTAACATTTGTGTGAATGACCCTCCACTGCTAACATTTGCGTGAATGACCATCCACTGCTAACATCTGTGTGAATGACCATCCACTGCTAACATTTGTGTGAATGACCATCGACTGTTAACGTTTATGTGCATGACCATCGACTGTTAACATTTGTGTGAATGACCATCCACTGTTAACATTTGTGTGAATGACCATCCGCTGTTAACCTTTGTGTGAATGACCATCCACTGATGATGTCTATTTTTACGACTAATCACTGTTAACTTCATGGGAAGTGTCAACAACTAAGTTTCTGCAGATGAATATTACCACTGCTGAAGTTCAGGTGAGTGACCAATAATAATTACGAAACTAACCAAATCTCAGGAAGTCAGGTACAGCAACATGTAACATTAAGCTATGTTAACCAAAGCCATTTAGTTTTACAGCCACCAAAATCAGCATGCAAATATTGTACACCAATAATTATATAATTCCATTTCAATTCCCGTGAATGACTATGCCCACTGAGTACATTCACAGTAATATCAACCCAACTTACTGTCCTTGTGAATCGCTGTGTAGTGTTATTGTTCATGGAGTTGGCTGATTAATACCAACTGATCGATTATATATTCCTGGCCCTGGTTTCATGAAGCTAATGAAGCCATTAATAGAGATAAGAAAGGCACTTAGCCAAGGGCTACTTGACGCTAAGTGGACTTCATGAAACTGGGGTCTGCACGTGGATGATTTCACGAGTGCTTCCATGAGAATGTCTAATCATCACTACTATTCATGAGCTCTGTGACAGAAGCACTGCCTCTGGTGAACAGCTTGATGCTGAACTTTGATCTTTACATGTCAGTTATGAAAGTCATCGCAGGTAAATCCTATGAAGGTGTAAGTAGTTGACAAAAAGTGTGCCACTGGTGTCAATCTTTAACACGTTACACACAATTAACGATAACAAATCACACTACTTATGTACGCATGTATGTACGTTTGGGGTTAAAAGTCGCACATTACTTATGTAAAAACTCCCAACTAAATAGTAGCTACACAGTAGGCATTGCAAAATACTATAAAGTATAAAAGTTATAAGTGTATTTCATAAGAACTGCCTGTCAGATGTTGTCCAAAAATGTGAGAGGAGTACTCTCCCTTGGTTTCACGGGTCCTTAAAAAAACACAATCTCATTAACACTAAAACAAACTGCTTACTTAATACTGATCAAGTAGCTCGAATATGACTTTGTGATCAAATGTCTTAGTTTTCGCCTGCTCTATTTTCTTTCTTTTTTAATACATACGTTTGAGTTGCATGCAGTAGTAAGTAACTATACATTAAGCCTACATGTACATGTAATTTCATTCTTGGGATATTTGTTTTAACTTATATCCTCACTTATTTAAATCACCATTGTATAAGTGAAATAATCTTGAGAACACATAACATACCGATCACATAACTATTTATTTAAACTAGTAATTATCGGAGCACACTTCTACTCTAATTTAGACAATGTTAAAAACTGAGAGGTCAAAATATGGCCTTCACGTATCTTGAGCGTGGCGCTAAATGTACAGGTAGACACCAATCATACCTAGGTACATGTACATATATGTACATTTATTTATTTATCTGATTGGTGTTTTACGCTGTACTCAAGAATATTTCACTTATACTACGACGGCCAGCATTATGGTGGGAGGAAAACCGGGCAGAGCCCGGGATAAACCCACGGCCATCTGCAGGTTGCTGACAGACCTTCCCACTTACGATCGGAGAGGAAGCCAGCATGAGCTGGACTTGAACTCACAGCGACCCCATTGGTGAGAGACTCCTGGGTTCTTACGCTGTGCTAGCGCGATAACCAAATGAGCCACAGAGGCCCCCCATATATGTACAGGATAAAAAGGTAAATGTATATGTCTGTATAGTCAGGCTGTGGGAAGGACAGGTGAAGAAAACAATTTAGAATGATCTAAATCAGGATTTTCCAAACACCTCACCAAGTGTTTTATTTAAAAAGGCAATAGTTTAATGGGACACCGAATAGTTGCTGATTGGCTTGTGTGAGGGATAGGCGAGTCCAGGCTCTGTCTGGTCTAAGGTAAATTTTAGTTATGCCAGATTTATTCTAACATGACCAATATTCTGCAGGGTGTAATCCTGGAAATCCCACTAAGTGTTGATTATGTGTCTCTTCAGTATTAAACACACAGTTATTATAACCACTGTGCTGTGGTGAGCGCTACTAACAGACATTAATTTGCCAACACTCTGATCCTGAGACATCGAACTTTTACCACCAAATGTGCTTTCAATACACAGTTTTAATGTTGATCTACCCTGCTGGACAAGTACATGCTTATATGAATTATTTAGGGCTGCGGATGCCCATTGTCACTATTCATGCGAAAAACTATACTCAACTGTTCTTGGATGTAAAGACTAATCCTACTTACTCTTCATGTGAAGCAGTGCTCTACGCTTCATATGAAAAACTACCACCCCCCAGTCAGTGTTCATGTGAATGACTACCCCACTGTTGATCTTTATACGAATGACCACCCCACTGTTGATCTTTACACGAAGGACAGCCCCCCAGTTACTGTTCTTGTGAAGGACTACCCCACTGTTGCTCTATACATATTAGGCAGCCCCCAGTTATGTTCATGTGAAGGACTTCCCCACAGTTAATCTTTATATGAAGGATATCCCCCATGTGAAGGACTACCCCCACTGTTGGTCTTTACATATACGGTAGCTCCCAGTTACTGTTCATATGAAGGACTACCTCACTGTTGCTCTTTACATATTGGACAACTCCCAGTTACTATTCATGTGAAGGTCTACCCCACTGTTGATCTTTACATGAAGGACAGCCCACAGTTACTGTCCATGTGAAGGACTTCCCCACTGTTGCTGTTTACATATAGGACAGCCCCCAGTTACTGTTCATATGAAGGACTACCCCACTGTTGATCTTTACATGAACGACAGCCCCCAGTTACTGTTCATGTGAAGGACTTCCCCACTGTTGATCTTTACATATAGGACAGCTCCCAGTTACTGTTCATATGAAGGACTTCCCCACTGTTGATCTTTACATGAAGGGCAGCCCCCAGTTACTGTTCATGTGAAGGACTTCCCCACTGTTGATCTTTACATATAGGATGGCCCCCAGTTACTGTTCATGTGAAGGACTACCCCCACTGTTGATCTTTACATGAAGGACAGCCCACAGTTACTGTTCATGTGAAGGACGTCCCCACTGTTGATCTTTACATATAGGATGGCCCCCAGTTACTGTTCATGTGAAGGACTACCCCACTGTTGGTCTCACTATGAAGACAGTCCCCAGTTACTGTTCATGTGAAGGTCTAACCCACTGTTGATCTTCACATGAAGGACAGCCCCCAGTTACTGTTCATGTGAAGGTCTACCCCACTGTTGATCTTTACATATAGGACAGCCCCCAGTTACTGTTCATGTGAAGGTCTACCCCACTGTTGGTCTCACTATGAAGACAGCCCCCAGTTACTGTTCATGTGAAGGTCTACCCCACTTTTGATCTTTACATGAAGGACAGCCCACAGTTACTGTTCATGTGAAGGACTACCCCACTGTTGATCTTTACATACAGGACAGCCCACAGTTACTGTTCATGTGAAGGTCTACCCCACTGTTGGTCTCACTATGAAGACAGTCCCCAGTTACTGTTCATGTGAAGGACTACCCCACTTTTGATCTTTACATGAAGGACAGCCCCCAGTTACTGTTCATGTGAAGGACTTCCCCACTGTTGATCTTTACATATAGGATGGCCCCCAGTTACTGTTCATGTGAAGGTCTACCCCACTGTTGATCTTTACATATAGGACAGCTCCCAGTTACTGTTCATGTGAAGGTCTACCCCACTGCTGATCTTTACATGAAGGACAGCCCCCAGTTACTGTTCATGTGAAGGACTTCCCCACTGTTGATCTTTACATATAGGATGGCCCCCAGTTACTGTTCATGTGAAGGACTACTCCACTATTGATCTTTACATGAAGGACACCCCCCTAGTTAGCGTTCATGTGAAGGACTTCCCCACTGTTGATCTTTACATATAGGATGGCCCCCAGTTACTGTTCATGTGAAGGTCTACCCCACTGTTGATCTTTACATGAAGGACAGCCCACAGTTACTGTTCATGTGAAGGACTTCCCCACTGTTGATCTTTACATATAGGATGGCCCCCAGTTACTGTTCATGTGAAGGACTACCCCACTGTTGATCTTTACATATAGGACAGCTCCCAGTTACTGTTCATGTGAAGGTCTACCCCACTGTTGATCTTTACATACAGGACAGCCCCCAGTTACTGTTCATGTGAAGGTCTACCCCACTGTTGGTCTCACTATGAAGACAGTCCCCAGTTACTGTTCATGTGAAGGTCTACCCCACTGTTGGTCTCACTATGAAGACAGTCCCCAGTTACTGTTCATGTGAAGGTCTACCCCACTGTTGATCTTTACATATAGGATGACCCCCAGTTACTGTTCATGTGAAGGACTACCCCACTGTTGATCTTTACATATAGGACAGCTCCCAGTTACTGTTCATGTGAAGGACTTCCCCACTGTTGGTCTCACTATGAAGACAGTCCCCAGTTAGCGTTCATGTGAAGGACTTCCCCACTGTTGATCTTTACATGAAGGACAGCCCCCAGTTGCTGTTCATGTGAAGGTCTACCCCACTGTTGATCTTTACATATAGGACAGCCCCCAGTTACTGTTCATGTGAAGGACTACCCCACTGTTGATCTTTACATACAGGACAGCCCCCAGTTACTGTTCATGTGAAGGGCTACCCCACTGTTAATCTTTATATGGAGGACACCCCCCAGTTAGCGTTCATGTGAAGGACTACCCCACTGTTAATCTTTATATGGAGGACACCCCCCAGTTAGCGTTCATGTGAAGGACTACACCACTGTTAATCTTTATATGGAGGACACCCCCCAGTTAGCGTTCATGTGAAGGACTACCCCACTGTTAATCTTTATATGGAGGACACCCCCCAGTTAGCGTTCATGTGAAGGACTACACCACTGTTAATCTTTATATGGAGGACACCCCCCAGTTAGCGTTCATGTGAAGGACTACCCCACTGTTAATCTTTATATGGAGGACACCCCCCAGTTAGCGTTCATGTGAAGGACTACCCCACTGTTAATCTTTATATGGAGGACACCCCCCAGTTAGCGTTCATGTGAAGGACTACCCCACTGTTAATCTTTATATGGAGGACACCCCCCAGTTAGCGTTCATGTGAAGGACTACCCCACTGTTAATCTTTATATGGAGGACACCCCCCAGTTAGCGTTCATGTGAAGGACTACCCCACTGTTAATCTTTATATGGAGGACACCCCCCAGTTAGCGTTCATGTGAAGGACTACACCACTGTTGCTCTTAATACTAAGGACAATGATCATGTGAATGAATGCTTTGTTTTTTTCAATACCGTAAATCTTAAACCATTTCAACAAATACAGCAATTTTTTCAGTGGAATTTATGCATGCAGTTATTATGAAAACGATGCTAAAAATGACTTGTTTGTGTCAATAAATGTGCAAGCCTAATAAAACTGTCCACAATATTTCTCTACACTCCCCAGTTATCTCAGAATGTTTCAAAATACTGGTCCCAGAGGCAGTTGAAAAAGTTGAAGAATTAGGTTAGTTTTTTGAAAAACTGTATTAACTTATTTTTTTCTTAATCTTAACTCTTACCACTGCTTTCATGTCAACCTCTGACTGGCTCTGAAAGGGCAATATCTACATAATGACCAATATGTCTCAGGTTACAAAGTTAATCTCCTATCACCGTTCAATATGACCTATTGAGTGTAAAAGGAAAACTGACAGTTTTCCACTAAAGATTAGGCAAATTTATTTGATTCAGTTTGGTGATTTATGCTGTACTCAAGAACATTTCACGTGTAAGACAGTGGCCTGCATAGTGGTGGAAGGAAACCCAGCAGAACCCTGGGGAAAGGCAAATTTATAGCAAACCACATTTGCTACTTGTTACTCAGCGTGTTGTATGGTATGAAAGTCTGGTATGTATGTACATCTCAATCATGATGACAGATGTGTGCCCCCAAACATTCTAAGATGTCACTGGTGCACCAGTGTGTACATGCACAAATTATCAGTGAGGAAAATCTTCTAAGTTTTCATCTTGTTTGAACTGAGAGAATTGAATATGTTTTCTACTCCTTGAAATGTATCATACATTATACTGATTTGGCAAACAAATTACATCCAGTGCCACACTGTGTCCATTTTCACAATGTGTCACAAATATTAATTCAGCCATCATTCAATACGCAACACTTGTAACATGATAACAACAATAGTGTTTTGGAACATCAGACATTTCCTTGAATTTTTATGAGACACAGCCGTTTCAGGAAGCACAAAATCCCTGAGAGTAAAATTCTGTCCCAGACCCGTGAGGCCAATGGGTCTAACATTCCTGTATCAATATGCCCACGAATCCTACATCAATGTGTCCAATAGCCCTGTTATAATGTTCTCAATGGAACCTCATCAATGTGTTCAAGAACCTGAATTATATGTACAAGAGCCTGAACTATGCTGGTATACATAAGGACACGCAAAAGAATTACCGGTACCTGTTTCCCACCATACACCTCATGACAAATCAGACATTCTGCTCTTTATATCATTTTTATAATATTTTTTGATAAATGTATCTCTGAAAATGCATTTTACCTAAAACAGTACACATTTTAAATTAAAAAGAAAAAGAAAACCAGCACCAATTATTAAGTCAGGACAGGTGGAGGTGGAAAACAAACAATTTTTTTGTGGCCTGGCTGGGTGCTTGGATTCCATTTAAAGCCAATGGTGCTTTAGACAAAACAGAATCGATACCACAATATGCATATGGCATATTAGAAGACCTGCTGCTGTGCTAGTATATAGGCAATGGCAAGTTAAGTCAATAAAGCACAAAATAATAAAATATTTAAATGTAAATCTTTAATTCATTTTATACAACCAATGTACTAAACCTCCTATATTTCAAACAGTGCACTTTAAAAACTTTAACAATTATGAAAACACTATATGTATACATAAATACACATAAACACCTACTAACTTAATGCTTGCAAATAAATAATCTGAAAAGAAACTTGCACTAATTTTCACCATACCAGCAGTCACAAATGTATTTAGTATACATTTATAGATCCACATACATATGCAGACATATCCAATTATCCATAACTAACATCTTCTGTGGAATAGAATGGCAATCTCATAATAAATTAAACACATTTAAAGAGGCATTTCTACAAAGACATATTAGGGATACTGTAATCATCGTTTTTCAATAAAAATTAAAGTTTACCAGTGTTATAAACAGCTGCACATTCATAAAGATATCAGCAAAACGGTGTGAACAAACCACCCAGCATCCGCTGTCTCACTTTAGCACACTCATATTATACAGGTTGATCGGATTTCTCACATCCAAATATGACATGGAGCTATACATTCTACAATGATCAAAGATGCTAGGTTTTTTTTTATGATCTGCAAGTTGTGACCAGTATCCAACATATCAGTTCACGCAATTCAGGGAATAGATATGGAAGTGCGAATGGGTCTCAAAATGCATCCCAACAGACAATTCGCTACCATACATGTGACGAACATATCGTTCATGGGCATAATGTCAGTGAGATGAATGTGAACGAACAAAGAGAGAACTTAGTCTAATGACCATGATGACAATGACTGAAGAACGATGACAAAGGCATCAGTTTTATACTCAAGTGGGTACGTTTACAGACATGCAAAACAAGACATCACCTTCCCAATTCACGCCAGTCACATCACATGCTGCTGCACCTGTTGTTGCCTGACAAGGCTAGGTGGCTTGAAGGTACTTTATAGTTACATGTGTAGCTGTTCCATTAAATTTTGGGTTTTGCACTACAAATTTTGGCAGATTCTCAAAGGACAACTACAAAAGGCATCACAATGTTCAGCACTTAACACACTGGTCAACAACTGTTCAACACACAAACAGGTGAAATAAGCTGAACACTCACAAAGCAGTGTGAGTGAAACCAAATTGTGTACAGCATGAATAACAAAAGATGTTTGCTTGTTCATGCTGAAGACTGAGAGTACAACGTACGTTCAACAAAGAAATCTGGCTCAGTACCTAGGAATTCCAGAGATAACCCAGATATCAACAAAAGTGAATGGAGAATTCATTACTTATGAGAAACAGATTTCAGAGATGCACTAGAGATGTGTGCCAATCTGTGAAAGTTAACTGCTACACGACTGAGAGCTCTTTGGATAGGTCTAAGCATCCCAGGCTATGGGAGCCGTGAATGTATAGGAAAACTGAATGTAGTGATTATAACATGTACATAAAGCATGCAAAGCACAATGTAGGTCACCTCAAATAAGTATGCATGTTCAAATAAATATGCATGTTCAAATAATTATTCACGTTCAGAAAATATTCGCGTTCAAATAAATAAACTATAATGAAGCGAAGGTCTTCTCCCTCCATAGTATGTTCATTCACGTTCAAAGGAAACAAATTCTCGGCATGTAACTTCTACCTCAAGCCACATCTACAACAACAATTAAGTCACAGATACATCTGTTTTTAATACAGGCTCTTGTAACGCTTCTTGCACTGTCTTGTCTTCTTGCCAAGAATAACCAGACTGAAATGCTAAGGTGACATAAGCCTTGGGCATCTATTCAATACATTTTTGCCACCTGTGGCCACTACACAAACAAATTCACCATCTGCGGATGCCTTCCTGTGCCCTGTGTCTGCATGAACGTGTTAACGAGTGTCATTACCATCAGCATATAAGTGAATATGCCATCCCAGTATACCTCTTCTCAATGTCAACAAGTGTCATTACAATCAGCATATACACTGTACTGTAAGTGAATATGCCTTCCCAATGAACCTCTTCTCCATGTCAACAAGTGTCATTACAATCAGCATGTGAATATGCCTTCTTAGTGAACCTCTTCTCAATGTCAACAAGTGTCATTACAATCAGCATGTGAAAATGCCTTCCCATTGAACCTCTTCTCAATATCAACAGGTGTCATCACCATCAGCAGAAAAATGAATATGCCTTCCCAGTGAACCTCTTCTCAATGTCAACAAGTGTCATTACCATTAGCATATATACCTAAATATGCCTTAACAGTTTACATCTTCCCCATGTTAACAACTGTCAGTACCATCAGCATATAACTGAATATACCTCCCCAGTTTACATCTTCTCCAGGTCAGCAAGTGTCATTACATTGTACCATCAGCTTGTAGGTGTATATACCTTACAGGTGTACAGATTCTCAATGTGACACACTGTCATTACCATTGGCATATACTATGGGTATATACAACTTACCAATGTCTACAACTCTTGTTCCAGGCATACCAAAATATGTCTACACACTGTATCTCTTGGATACACAGCTCATCAATGTGTCCTCACTTTGATCATCTACTTGCTTCTTCTTCCCTCTCAGTGATATTACCAATCATATACAGCTTGAATATATGAAAACCATTTATATATTCAGTTAACACAGTTGTAAGAGGTAAAATCTCTCTGCCGTCTCTGATACTGGTAGAGATCAACAACATGTTTTAACCTACCATGGTACTGTTGTAGCTGTTCGTATTTGGGGCCATGTTTGTATCGGATCAGCTTCAGGTGTACAATCTGCCCTGTTGTACGCAGTACGTCCACAGCTTGGTGGTTCGTAAAGCCTTGTAGTGATTGACCATCAACCTGTGAAAACACAAAAATGAATACCGTTTCACACCAAGCTGAATTCCCATTGCAATTCTTCAACCTTTCCTAGGCGACATGTAGTAAGACTGCTGGTTGTTGAACAATGCTTTGTGGTCTGGATACATAAATGTTGGGAGTACTTTTCTTTTCAACACATCATGGTGACTTAACAATCTAGTTTTTTGGAAAACACATCTACATACATGTATACTCACCTGCAAATAATAAAATATTTGTTGATTTATACTACATACCTACATATTATTTACAATCTTTATCATAACAAACTACAAGACCTTGAGCCAGAGATCAGGCATGGGAATTGATGGCCAGAAAAAAGCCTGGAAATTCTAAAAAAAAGTCTGAAAATACCTCACCCTATGTCCAAATTACAGTAGCAATCACTTATTCCGACAAAATCAGGTGCTTCTGTTTTTTTTAATTTAATCAAAAAACTATGAAATCGGCCAACTGGAAGAAAATCGGAGGTACAATTGTGCATAGTTTTAAGAGGTCTATTTAGAAATGCCTACTTCGATTTTTAGAGGTCTTTGCCTTTAAAGACCAGTCTATAAACTCACCTCAACAATTTGGTCGTTGACAGCTATTCTCCCATCAACAGCTGCAGCACTGCCCTCTCCTATGCTTTTCACAAAAATACCCGATAATTCATCTGAAATGGAGAGAAATGTATCAGATGGAGTAATCATCACAAAAAAAATGTATTCAATTATCCTACAATGTCCATATCATTACAAAGAAAGTGAATTTTCAGTGCACCTTAATCTTCAAAAATGTACATAAAAGCAGAAGTAATTCACTGATTTCAAGGAAATAAACGAACCTGGCTGGAAATATGCAAAATAATTCTTGTTTGAAGGAGTCAGTTACACTTGGCTGTAATGCTTGTTCAGAATTTCCATGAGGATTAACACATGTAAATGTGGCTTACATGTGAAAATCACAGTTGATGTGAATAAATTCAAGAAAGCACTCATGTGAAGTATCACTTGAAACACCATCAAACAATGTCCAGAAAATTGTTGGATTTACTTTTTGCAACTGAAACTTTGGATTTTATGGTGGCTTTTTCTGACCATATTGAGATCAATCACATATCAGGGTTTGGCCACTTTACACCCTAAGACTACCAGATTTCATCTTTCCAAATGCCTATACACACAGGTCTACGAACATGTTACCACCTTGAAAGCGAATGATTTCAAGCCCAAGAATCTGAGTGTGACGTCAACCTCTGGGCCACTACAGAGCACTGTAGAATTAGACCTTTCTTTACCATTTTACTCAGTTGGGAAAATTCTAAAAAACTAAATTACACTGTTTTTCCAGCCACTGTTTAATGGTTTTCCATCTGATATATATATTTTTCTTTGTCTTTAACAGACCACAATGCATACTTCAATTTTAAGTACCCGATGACCTCAACCTTTTCAGCGCAATTTATGCACACTTTTAATTTGATTTTTGAGACAAACTACTTTGGTTTGATTGGCGCATTTCACTGCTTCACAAAAACTGTAATTTTATCAGTCTATACAGAAGAATGTCTCCAGAATATACTTGGGAGAAAAGAAAGTTGAAGAATTTCACTAACCTTCACTTGATGACTTCTCCCCTCCTACATAGCCAGCAATGGTGATGCCAAGTCCCTGAGAATCCTTAATAAGTTCCACATCGAACATTTCCATATCAGGGGAATCAGACTCAGTGTCCTCTGGTTGCTGAAACGTGAATCGTGAAATGTGGAGTGTCAAATTTCTCATTAGTACACTGCCATCATACAAAATAGATTACATATTCCTACATCAACACATAAAGGATTATTTTTCTGCAACAAAATACTGCAGATCCATTTCAATCAAAACTTACTGTCTACTAAATAAGATAAGTTTCAAACTAAGCCTGATTAACATTATCTAGACCATTATCAAAACTTTACAAAATATACATGTGTTATAAACTATGCAATGAAATATTGTCATTATTTAATAAACAGAACAAAATGTGACCTGAAGATCAGCAAAACCTATAACTATCTAAGTCTGATTGTGCTAGGATTGATCACATCAGTGATTTCAGTCATGGAATTCATAGACTGTGTCAGCAATCGGGGATATCAATCATGGGTTTAGACATATTGTGAAAGCATTCACATCAGGGTTTGCAATCATGGGTTAGACAGATTGTGCAAATATTCACATCATGGATTTCAGTCATGGAATTCATAGATTGTGTCAGCAATCGGGGATATCAATTATGGGTTTAGACATACTGTGAAAGCATTCACATCAGGGTTTGCAATCATGGATTAGACAGATTGTGCAAATATTCACATCATGGATTTCAGTCATGGGTTAACATTGAGGATCAGTCAAGGTTTAGTCGGACTGTGTTAGCATTACATCAGGCATTGCAGCCATGCATTATAAGATCAATGTTAGGTCCTTCAATCAAGTTCTAGTCAGACCGTGTCAACATGAACATCAGCAATTATATCCTGGACTGTTCCAGGAGTGCTTACAGTCAAGATTCAGTCAGATTTTGTCAGCATTAATATCACGAATCTCAAAATATTGGTCATGCTGTGCCAGCATTAACATTAGGGATTTTGAGGTTCAGTCAGGCTGAGCCAACATTAACATCACGAATTCCAACGTTCAGTCATGCTGTGTCAGCATTAACATTACAAATGTGAAGGTTCAGTCATACTGTGCCACCATTAACATTAGGGGTTTTGAGGTTCTGTCCGGCTGTGACATATTAACATCGGGGTTTCGGGGTTCAGTCAGGCAGTGACCACATTAAAACTGGGGTTTCGAGGTTCAGTCAGACTGTGCCAGCATTAACATCAGGAAGATCAAGGTTCAGTCAGGCTATGCAAGCATTAACATGGAGAACTTCTAGATTCAGACAGGCTGTGCCAGTATTAACATGAGGAATTTCTCTCATGGACTAGCCGGGCTGTGTCAGCATTTTTAGCCTATCATCAGGGCGTGCTCAGATTGAATCATGTTAGGACTTACAGGGTAAACCTCCACTGCACCGAGAAACCCTGGAAGTATTGGTGGGTTAGATCGTAGACTCTTCATCTGTTCTTCTGTAAGCCCTGAGAGATCAATATTCTCTTGGCTGTCTGAACCAAACAGATTCTGTAACTGTTCATCCAGCTGGTTGGTGGGAATGATAGGGGCATGGGCGACAGGATTAGGGGCTGGTTCCATGACAGCACGGGCCACAACCAGGCGCACATGACTGCCAGATTGTCGCAGGACGGACGCTACCTGCTCGGAGCTCATACCTCGCACGTTCACATCCCCGATTTGGAGAATGTGATCACCACTTCGCAGCCTGCCATCCTGTACAAACATACAAAGTTGATTTACCCACCGTTCACTCGATACGAGTTTAACTTCATGTATACTTTAGAACATTTCATAATGTTGAGTCAGGTTACTTACACCAAATAATAACTAACTCACAATTTGATAGACTCAGACAGTAATTAACGCTTGTACAAGTATACATTTAAACATTCACATATGCTTACACTATCAAACAGAAAATTATCCTTTTTGCAAATTTCTAATAACTGAAAGGCCAAATTTTACTTTTTTCTACACCTGACAATAGAATATGTTTTTATACCAAACAATTTTTTGGGATTCCATGCATTTATAAATGCCAACTGTGACTTGATTGGGTGTTTGACTGTCTTTTTTGACATTTACAAATGTGAAGACACTGTGACCATTCTACCACATAGTGACAATGCTGTGACCTGACACAATTAACTTTATGCAGCCATGACTAATGTTAAAAGCAGAAGTTGAAGCCGTGTAATACTCACATTATCGGCAACCCCTCCAGGAAGAATGGTTTTGACCACAACACCAGTACTCCTTCCTCCGATGATACCAAAGCCCAACCCACTGCCATCATTTATAACATCTATTACTTCAATCTGGGTCCAGTCTGTGTTTAACTGTAAAATCAAATTAGATATATATTATTAAATATCTTAAAAAAATTTTACACATGGCACAGATAAAGTAGAAAATTAGTTACATTTAAGTATATACATGAGTACATGAACATATATGACATATGAATACTGTAAATCAAAAGGGTTAAATCTGAGTGAAATCTGAAAATTCATACTATACACAAACATGTCCCACAAACACACTATATAATCAATGTTAATATACTAGATAAAACATATACATATGCATCTGCTATAACAATTAAATCATAGGCATATAATGTCAATTAAAGCATTAATTACATTATGCCAACAGGATAAAGAAGAAAATCAAACATCCTGTTAACAAATCTGTTATAGATTAAACAACCATCAGAGAGTCAATTCACACGTCACACAGACCTCTTAGATCAATCGTTATAGCAAATTCATTACACTACAGCTAGGTCAAAACCGATGAAAGTCAAAATATCTATACCAAGCAGTATGCATTAATATATCAAACATAAAAGAATATTTATACGATGAATAGATGCATGTAGAAATACTATTTTATACAAAAACATGTGTATATATAAAATTCAAAATCATGTTAAGTTTATAATTCTGAGATTCAATTTTTCAATACAACTGTGATATACTTCTGATGCATCTGAAGCACTAACAGGCTTTTTAGATGGAGTATTTACAATGCAATGTTAACACTTTGATGCTTACGACCTTTGTGGTCCATATTTAATATAAAGTCATCACGTATATTTCCCCTTCGCGCAATACACAAAGTACATGTGCAATGTAAGCAATATTCAAGCTTTGTGTCCATGTCTGTGGTATCGTATGAAAGAATTACATGTATTTCATATCAATGATTGACATGAACATGTGCATGTATGTGAAGGAACAAGACATTGCACGTATAGTTCACACAGCAGCAATTCCGTATAGTCAATCCACATGTCCAAGAACATATATTAGACACCACAGTTCAGTATAGTCAGTCCACATGTCCAAGAACATATACTAGACACCACAGTTCAGTATAGTCAATCCACATGTCCAAGAATATATATTAGACACCACAGTTCAGTTCAGGTACATCGATCCATCCATTCAATGAGGACAACATGAGGTCAAAATTTAACACAAACACATCATCATGGCCAAAGTCAGAAGTTAATATTGGTCACTGATCATCACCACCAGTAGCTTAATTTCCAATGCACTGAAGAAAAACCTGAAACAAATAGTAAGATTTAGAGGAAGTGCTCTGCTGACCACAAATGTGATCAACAAGAACTTCCTACCGGCTCAGCCTTGCATATAGGTGGTGTCTTTACAGGTTTACTGTAGGCGTGCGCCCGAAGGGAGGGCTCCGAGGAGGCCAGCGACACCAAGTCAGGGCTGCCGAACGGGTTGTGACGGGCACGGAAAAAATACATGGCCGCCACGAGAGCTCCACAAAAGGCATCATAGTAGGACCTGCTCAAGGTATCCATCTCCAAACACGTCGCCAATGCACTATCCAGGTCTACTGACATTAATGCTTCTTTGAACACGTTCTAGAAGTGACAAAGTACATGTGGTTGATACTTCAGGTTATAACTGCACATTCACTGATTCATTCCTTCCAGTCAAATGTTACTTGCACTTTTGGCCCAGTGTTATAGCCCATAACGTGTATGCAAATTCATATATTATCAATAGGTTATGACAAACACGAGTTTACATCCCAACAAATCCATGAGATCGGAGCACAAGCTATTGCAAGTTTGGCCTAATTTTGGTGCTGTAATTTTCTGCAAGGGCAAATGGTATTCAAGAAAAATCAATGGCAGCCTGCTCTGCCTGTCATGCTATTACAGCGAGTTCCATCGTCTACACTTGCCTGGCTTCGCCATATATTACTAGCCACATAATCCAAAGCTGACTGATCCTTGAGCATTTCAACACAAACTCACCAAACTGTTCAATTCTGCTATTTGTTCTTTTGTAATTAAATTCCACAATGCCAATCCATTCCAAGGAGACCTCTCAGCTTTATGTGCCGCTACAAGGCGATTCCTCATGATAGCAGATCAAAGCAGAACAAGGAATCATGATGCATGACCGTCCCAAAATGGCAGCCCTACAACACAGTTTGAAGTCAACAGCAGCCACACATCTCCTTGTTTGATCACTGATAGGAATCACAACAACTGTCAATCTGAGTCAGCTCCAACACATTTCCTTGAACTGGTCTTGAGGAAAACTACGAGCAGGAGAAGCTTCCATTATCAGATGCCTGTACCCAGAACACGCTCTCGTGCCAAGCCACATGTACGTTCACTATGTTCATATTACCAACAAGAGGCTATTCCTTAACCAATATGTAAAGGCTGCTAATAAACTGTAAATGTATTTCTCCTGAAGACATAGAACAAGTCCTGCAGATAAAACCTTCATTCCTGGGCTAGGTTTACGGTCCACATGAGCAAACTAGCACATCCACTGTGCCAGCTTTCATTCAATCGAAGACGTATAAATTAGGGTGAGCAGTTGAGCCAGGGAAAAGCCAGTAACAGCCAATGGCTGACAGGTGCCTCACACAGCATCAGTAGCACCAATCACTGAGACATGTGTAATGGGGGAATGACAGAGTTCCTGGGTTTTACTGGCTCAGCCAAATCTCTTCTCCGGTTCACATACATGTACCATTGGTAAAAAGCTCACAGTATTATGAAGTCTTGGACAGCAGAAATAAGGACGAGTTAGGGGAAACAACCCATTAAATTATGCATTATTTTACAAAGCGTACCCGGCCACGTGGGCTATGCAAAATTGCAAAAACATGGTGTATGGCAAACAAATGCCCATAGGATATTGCCCTGGGCAAAAAAACAAAAATACGGAATTAACATCTACAGACATACATGAATGTAATTTTTTAAAAAAGCATCAGTCTGTTTAAATGATGTGAATTTAATATATTCTGTTACACTCAACAATTTGACATCAATATGACTGCTTACACACCCATACTTTACATTATCTTCACATAATTTGGAAATAAAGAATTATCAAAACAAGAATGGGGCATAATATTAAATGTGGATACCAATATCATTTCACTGAAAACGTTTCATGTAAATTCTGTTTAGAAAACAAAAATCTCCAGAAGGCAGCCAAACAGATCCTTGTTAACAAAAACAAGAAGTTATGGTAAGAAAGAATAACACATGAATCTAATAACTTTCGCAATCAAGACTCTGTAGAATATGATCATTATAGTCAACAGAATATTTTTCAAATAAACAAATAAAATTTCTTGCATTTTCCTTAGGAGATCTGTTCTTTTGTCATCCAATTCATTTCGTGCCTATGAATATCTGATCTGGGTAAACACTCATACGTGAATAAATCAGAAAGCAGATTGATCTTTAATCTTCAATCACCAGTGCACAGCTGCAAATGTTCAGTCATGCACAACTGAGTTATATAAAAAAAAAACAATTCTTGATCCCCATACCACTGACCTTTAATAACCTCCAATCAGTGGAAGGTTTTGTCACCTCTCCAGGGGTTATAGACGTTGACATTAACTACCGTTACACAGTAGTTAAGAGATTCAAAATACTAAATACAAAGTTTAAAAAACTCAAAAGTATGATATAAGATCGAGAAAAACTGAATACATTTCACTAAAACTCAATTCTGAAAAACACACTTCTTGTGAAATATGTGGAGTGCGGGACATCATTAATAATTTTGTCTGACAGTGTTGTTTTGACTACGTGTTCCCACCACGCACTCCATCCAGTATGACCATAGGGACATAGAAATTAATATTACTTTGTCTAATTTAAATTTTATGGGGCCAAATTTAAAATATTATATGTTTGATATTAAGTGACTGACTCTTTACTGTTTACTTGTTAGTATTATGGTAAAGATCTAAGAATATTTATTTTGAGAATTGCCAAATACTGGGCGACATAATTTAGTACTGGATTCTGATCAATGGTAAGGAAGTTTAATTGTGATCAATCATTTGAACAGGGTTCTACTATTGATCTTCCCTTCTACAAAAAAATAAAAATAAAAAAAGATCCCCCTACCCTCTTTTGTTATAAAGGGCTTGTAACATCAAGCAAACAATATTTTAATTTTGGCCTTGGGTAGTTAGATATTTTAAAAAAAGTCAATATGGCACTATTACAAAACGACCTTGAAAAAAACTCAACATTTCTAATAAGGTAGTTAACATTTTGACGTCTAGGAACCCCCTGCTCTCTGCTGTTTGAAAATATCAGCATTATATACATGTATATCAACAACATCCCTGTGCTCCTTTCTTACACAATTTTGCAAGCAAATAGTATGTGAAAGATCAAGAGATATCAAAGACAGGATACATATACATGTTGTAGACGGTGCTTGATATTCTGTTGTGACAGCTTAGCCACACATATTTGTGACTCAGCTAAACGATATATATTTGTGGCTCAGCCTAGCCACACAATACCCTATTTCTTCTAATTTTTGTAACTGTACAAAAATATACAATACATGTGGAATTGTACAATATATTGTGGAATATCGAGTTTCTTTTTTCTCACATGGTTAGACCATCCAATGAACAATTTACTCATGTCTTTACTGTTCCAAAAGGCTGGTAAAGAAATGTAATATTCTTCTTCTAACACTACTAATATCTGTCCCAAAAATTTGAAGAATTACGGTATATTTGACTCAGCTTATCTAATGTTGCACAGGCATGCCCAGCAGTACTAAGCCACACTGACCAGTGCCATTAAAAGAAAGTGCCTATAAAAATCTATGCCAACTGGTTGCAGAATATTAGGTTTTAAATGATGTAATTATTTTATTCTGACCTGCTTAAACTGGTCCCTATCAACACACAGAAATTTAAGAAATGGTTAAAAAAAAAACATGGCCAACTCTACGCCAAAATGTAGACAAAAGTATGCTCGCCCTAAACTTCGTCAGGTTCATCACCATACATTTTCTGCTTCTATTTCTGCCGTCACATGAGCTGAGGTTTATGGCTGAAAATGTCATAAACAAATGTGCAACATGCATGGTAGGGCATTGTTAAATCTGGTGTCAGAAGCAGTGTTGGATGTTACATTCTAAATCTGAGTGTGCACCCATATATGTTTAGACACATATATGTACATTTTTAAATCCACTTGTATATATATATGTTCAAAAAACAAGACATAACTTCTTGGACATCTGATTAGGGAAACAGCTTGAAAACAGAATTTGAGTTGAAATTTTGGCAACCTTAAGTTCATACATGTGCATTTGGGTAGATCATATTAGATACATGTATATATGTCATATCTATACAAGGCTAAAATGCAGTAATGAGGTACATTTATAGGCTATGTTAACAATTGAAAGCCTCTCAACCATGCCCCATCTGAATGTAGATTTCTATAACACAAAAAAAAAAGAAAATATGCATGTTTATGTCAAAACAGTAGGAAATATTATTGTAACAACACGTGTTCAAAATTTTCAAATGCACACGTTTATGTTAAATTTGTATTAAAATGCAACAGGCTAGTTGTCTGAGAGAGTTGTCTCCCCATAGCCTCAAGTTCTTAAGCCTGTTTACCTTTCACTTTATGAACAGAAAAGTGGGTCAGCTCTCCAAGCACACAGGTGTCTGAATGTTGCATATTACTGACAAGAAGTTATACTATTATACCATAATGTCTTAATTTTTCTTTGCTCAAGGTTACCCATCAGGGTGTACACATTTTCTGTGGTAACCTAAATATCTTGGTGGCCAAAATAAACTTACGTATGGCAATCTGGAATGGGTTAAGTTACTAGCATTTTTCTTGATCCTGATCAATTCATCCACTTTTAAGGAAATTTAAAGGTTTTTTTTGTGAAGTTTTATTAATGCCTTATTAAAATACTTCAAAACGGCATCAAAAGTATCATTTTAACGAAACTGTGCTTCTGAAAGCCCATTTTTAATATAACTAAACTTAAGGTGAAATGAAGTACATGGTTAGCTGTTCAGGCATTCTACTCTTCAGTCACAAGCTTGCGTTGTATATTTTAGAGATGTAGTCTGAGAAAAGCCTCCAGTCTACATATACACATACACCTTTAACAATTCTGTATTAACACCCAGAAAACACATTTACCATGCAAAATAGAATATGACTGCACAAATTTGCATACATGCATTTAACAATTCAGTATTTCTCACAGTATAGACATACAGTATGAAATGCAGTTATTTCACCACATGGATTTATGAGCAATACATATATTTATAAGATTTCATCACAATATATCCAGTTGGTCTACTTGTATTATTTTCCATTCTATAAGCATACACGGCATACATCATATATCATCATATATGGAGTTGAGACTTGAAAAAAATGGTCAACATATGTGTACCGCTAAGTGGTTATTGATCAAATCAATTGAAACAGCAGATCAATAATGGTGAATAACATTTTCAAAGTAACTACATGTACAAGTACTTTCACTTGGGTACACATAATGTGTACAGTTCATGTTACACATATAAATCAGGACCTGGGCCCAGTTGTTAAAAAGTGTACATGTTTTAGCAGTAAGGCCACACCAATTTAAATTGTTGTTTTTTACTTAAGTATCTCACTTATTTGATTGATGTTTCACCATAAGAAAGAGAGATATAGTGATCAGCTTGATACATCGTCATGTAGGATGTGGTGATAACTTAGTTGATGTTCGAGGTATCCATGAAGACTCCAAATACAGAGAGCTTATTTTCATGTATTATCAAGGTCAACTATGAAGACATTTCATGTTTAAATGAAGATGACAAACCTATTCTGAGAATCCATGTTATGAAAGGTAAGACAGCAGTCACCTCTGATTCTTGGTGTCAAAGTAAAACTATGTCTGTGGCCCTACCCCAAACAAGTGGGGTCACTTATCTACTTTTGTTGTCACCCTTTGAATAAATACATGCATTTCACAAAAGGGTTTGTAATTTGAACACTGTCTGATCTCTACATCATGTAAGTTTATTTATCTATGACCTAAGTTCACTTAAATTGGATAGTTGCCAATAAATGGCTGATGCCATTCAAAAAAGCAATCCAATCAAAAAGCAAGGCTTACTACTCAGAGGTGTATAACTTGTCTGGCTAAAAGCTGTAACAGCTTATATGGCTTAATAAGCCTTGAAGTTTTAAGAAATTATGGGTAATAAGAAACTGTCATAGAATTTAGTGAAGTTACAGCAGTCACTGCACGTGGCAATGTCAACAACAAAGTCATGGTATTTAGTGAAACTCATACAGCAGTCACTGCATGTGAGTATGTCAACAACAAAGTCATGGTATTTAGTGATACTCATACAGCAGTCACTGCATGTGGGTATGTCAACAACGAAGTCATGGTATTTAGTGATACTCATACAGCAGCCACTGCATGTGAGTATGTCAACAACAAAGTCATGGTATTTAGTGATACTCATACAGCAGTCACTGCATGTGAGTATGTCAACAAAAAAGTCATGGTATTTAGTGATACTCATACAGCAGTCACTGCATGTGGGTATGTCAACAACAAAGTCATGGTATTTAGTGATACTCATACAGCAGTCACTGCATGTGGGTATGTCAACAACAAAGTCATGGTATTTAGTGAAACTCATACAGCAGCCACTGCATGTGGCAATGTCAACAACAAAGTCATGGTATTTAGTGATACTCATACAGCAGCCACTGCATGTGGCAATGTCAACAACGAAGTCATGGTATTTAGTGATACTCATACAGCAGCCACTGCATGTGGCAATGTCAACAACAAAGTCATGGTATTTAGTGATACTCATACAGCAGTCACTGCATGTGGGTATGTCAACAACGAAGTCAGTGTATTTAGTGATACTCATACAGCAGCCACTACATGTGGCAATGTCAACAACTAAATCATGGTATTTAGTGATACTCATACAGCAGTCACTGCATGTGAGTATGTCAACAGCAAAGTCATGGTATTTAGTGATACTCATACAGCAGCCACTGCATGTGGCAATGTCAACAACGAAGTCATGGTATTTAGTGATACTCATACAGCAGTCACTGCATGTGGGTATGTCAACAACGAAGTCATGGTATTTAGTGATACTCATACAGCAGCCACTACATGTGGCAATGTCAACAACTAAATCATGGTATTTAGTGATACTCATACAGCAGTCACTGCATGTGAGTATGTCAACAGCAAAGTCATGGTATTTAGTGATATTCATACAGTAGCCACTACATGTAAATCACTTTCAACATTTCAAGAGTATTAGTAATTAAGTTACAATGCTGAAAAAAAATAAAGGATATGACAATACTCACAGCACAGTTCACAGATACAGAAACTAACGATGACAGCAGATAAATACCTACTTTACACATACATGTAGCTTACGTAAGAACACTGTACATCCCGCCTTCAAGGTATTTCAAGCAGCCTAATCCACATGTACATGTATTATGCAAGAGGAAGGATGATTTGTTAGCCACCAACGATATCCCCAGAGCAGATCAAGAGACGCCAGTGAAGACCACCGACATGATTGGCAAACACAGACATACATGTAAATGCATATGGCAAAGTATAACCACATGTACACAGTCTGATCAACTCCACCATTATTATAATGACTGGGTTTTGTGAATCATGCACACAGTGTACAACATTAATCCACTGGCCCTTCCCTACACATACACATATACCTAAACCTTCTCATTTTTAGGACAGATATTGCTAGTGCTGAAAGCAAATAATTACATTTCTCTCCCAGTTTTTTTTTTCAAGATATGAATATGTTGTGAAAAAAAAAGACACCAAATATTCATGCTACATTTACATGCATATGGCTAAAAAGAGCAGAGCAGGTGCCCCAAACATCCTAAGAATTAGGGTACATCTATAAACATGATCATCCATGAACAGTGTATGTGACGGTAAGCCATGGAAACCCACTTTACTGGGCTAGAACACCGTAGGGTTGGTGTACTGACAACATAGGCACTGCTCCGTTAGCTACAGGGACAAATTCTCAGAATAAGTAAGTTGTTGACATAAGAATAAGACACATGTCAGAATAAGTCACTAGTTCCTGGAACTCTTCGATTTCTCACTTAACACACATGTACAGATCCAACACTGAATCAATTGCTGAGTGGTCATCTGTCTGGGGCAGTAGATATGTATACCATAATTAACAAGCATTCAGAGAATATGGGTAGCTCGCTTAATTGAACACTTTGTAAAATTGCATAATAAGTCGTGTGATACGTTCAAATATTGACCTCTAAACCAAAAAAAGTAGAATGATTGACACTGTTGTCATGTCACAGATATTATCCTCTAATGTATAGTGCTAAGATCTGGCCATTAAATCAACAAGAAAGACCAAAATAATTATACTGTCATGACTATGACTGTTGTATGTAAGGATTGCAGAGCAGTGACTTCATATGTTATGGAGATGTAAATTATTGTAGTGGAAGAAGACACTGTGGGGAGTTAGTGCACAACTTTACCACAGAGGTTTTTTTTTTTATGACTGGCTATCTGTGTACTATGGGTGGCCACTGCAACCCTATGATTGGCCAGAAACTTTAACCATACTGGACACCAACACAGACATCATATGATCCCCCTCTCACAACTTCATAAGGCAAGCTAATAATAAGTGGGCATGTGTCAAAAAATCTGTCCTTACAATGCTGATTCCAAGATGATAATCATAAGGCACATTTCCAAACAGTTTCAAACAGCAGTTTCCAAAGGAACACATTTACGCAGGAAATAATATATAAATAGCAAAATACAACTGGTTACATTTAAGAGTGAAGCTGTCATCAATTTTCGATGACGCAGACACGACAGTCAATATTCTAGTCATCACATCCAATTCAAATTTAAAGTTGCAATCTGTGGATAATTTCCCAGGTCAAATACAAATATATATCAGTATATCAAATGCACTTTGATTGCAACTGTTCAAGAACACAAACTGATGTAAGTTCATAAACATGGATGCTAATATAGCCTACAGCTCCATGTTATATTTATTTATTTATTTATTTAACTCGTGTTTTACACTGTATTCTAAGAGTATTTCACCTATACAGCAGCGGCCAGCGTTATCACAATCATTTGCAGGTGATCTTGTTGGCCGAATGCTTAAGACATGAAGAACTCGATTTATCCTATTAAAAAACCTCTAAACCATGACAAATCATTATTATACAAATGTGTAAGCTTGTATTGAAAAATATACTGTCTGTTTAAACATATGTTAATAAACTGGATCCGAAGCTATTACAGCATATTCATATCATATTCACTCCTGAGAGACATATTCTCTCCTGTTGTCCAAACTAAGCAAAAATTAAACCAATTCTTTTCTGTTCCACAAGCGATACGCAAATTAAGACTAAGTTCTAATTAGTGTAATTAAATTAAAAAATATTTCTCTTCTCTTCCCCAAGGTAAGTAAATTAAACATATTATCTCCTGTTCCCCAGGCTAAACAACTTAAGACATACACTACATATATTCTCTACACTTTCCCATGCTAATACAATTCAAACCTATTATATCTTGTTGCTGCTTTCCTGAGGCACAGCTACAAGTATTCTATCTTAACAATGTCAAGGTGACTTGATGTCCGTTTAGTACATGCCTTGACCGTCAACTGTTCTGAAATGGCCCAAGAATTCAATCAATGAAAATTACTCTTTGCATGCAAACGGAAGGGAAAGTCAGTCAATTGCCACTAATAGGATCTCTCTCATCCTTTAGACAAATGCGACTGACTCGAGTGAAAGTGATTTCAAGGGACAAATTTTGATATATAATTGATGAAAGACTTGACTCAAGCTAGGGGTCACACATTCATTTGACTAGGACTCTGCTCCCTAACTGAATTGGGGGCAGCAATTCCTGTCCAATGCTAGGATCAAGGCCAACTTGACCAACGGGCTGCTGTTCTTGCATGCTCTTGAGTAGCCTGTAATATGTGGTCTAACCTCACTAATATACCAGATGCATGCAACCAGAAAGTGTGACAACTTTATATTATCATACACTAAGTACACTTGGATGTATGGTAAATAAACCTAAATTTCGCTCCAAAAACTGCATTTTCTGAGGCGAACAAATGGCATGAAATATTACTTTTAGAGCCAAAACTGACATTGTATAACCCTTGAAAGTTTTGATATTACATAAAAAGGCGATGCTCAAAGACAATAAATGTAATGTTTTATTCCCTTTGTTGCGCATGCAAAATGCTCATCTGATGATGCCAATGGAATAGTCGGATGGTCATCACATGGCAGATGCAGCAGAACAATGCCTCAGAACATTGTTGCTTTCATTTGCTATGGTGGCCGCATGACGTCACAGAAAGGTTACACATTCGTAACCAGTATATGGTGAACGATTTGCAACTTTGTATTTCATTTTGGGTCAAGGCAATTACATCACAGGAAGATCAAATGAATGTATGGCAGTATAAAACAAAACCTGGTAACAGTGTTCATTTCACTGTGAGAAACATGCCAGTGTTGAAGATTACAAGCAGATCGGTGCCCATGAATGTTTCACTGTTACAAAACACTTCACACATTATTTTCCACACTTGCAGTTGCCACCCATAGAACATGGATAGCCAACTGTCAGCAGGGATTTGCATATCAAAGACCAAGATCAACATTTCCTCAGCCATTCACAGGCTTGCAGTTGCCACCAATAGAACATGGATAGCCAGCTGTCAGTAGGGATTTGCATATCAAAGACCAAGATCAACACTTCCTCAGCCATTCACAGGCTTGCAGTTGCCACCCATAGAACATGGACAGCCAACTGTCAGTAGGGGTTTGCATATCAAAGACCAAGATCAACATTTCCTCAGCCATTCACAGGTTTGCAGTTGCCACCCATAGAACATGGATAGCCAGCTGTCAGTAGGGATTTGCATATCAAAGACCAAGATCAACATTTCCTCAGCCATTCACAGGCTTGCAGTTGCCACCAATAGAACATGGATAGCCAGCTGTCAGTAGGGATTTGCATATCAAAGACCAAGATCAACATTTCCTCAGCCATTCACAGGCTTGCAGTTGCCACCCATAGAACATGGATAGCCAACTGTCAATAGCGGTTTGCATATCAAAGACCAAGATCAACATTTCCTCAGCCATTCACAGGCTTGCAGTTACAACCCATAAAACATGGGTATCCAAATGCAGTTTGTGATTTGCATATCAAAGACCAAGATCAACATTTCCTCAGCCATTCACAGGCTTGCAGTTGCCAGCCATACAACATGGATAGCCAACTGTCAGTAGCTGTTTGCATATCAAAGACCAAGATCAAGATTTCCTCATCCATTCCCAGGGTTGCAGTTGCCACCCATAGAACATGGGTATCCAAATGCAGTTTGTGATTTGCATATCAAAGACCTAAATTTGCGCACGAACCCCCCACAGTGTCTTTTACCACTGAAATGATTTACATCTGCATAACATACAAAGTCCTTATTCATACGATAAACAGATATAGTTGTGACAGTATAATAATCTTGGCCTTTCTTGTTGGTTTAATGGCAAGATCTTAGCACTGTCTAATTAGAGAGTAATATCTGTGTATGACAGTGTCAATCATTTTACTTTATTTTGGTTTAGAAGTCAATATTTGAATGTATCACATGAATTGAACATTATGCAGTTTTATGAACTGCTCCATCAGGCGAACTACTGGTATTCTCTGAATGCTTTGTTTTAATACTGTAATTCTTCAACCTTTTTTATGTCTGTAAGGTGTTTATTCAAGCGTATTCTGGCACTGCTATGTGTACAGTGATAAAATACTACATTTTGCGAAGACCTGAAATTGGCCAATCCAACCAATGTAACTATGTCCCTAACATCTAATTATAAAAGTGCATTACTTGCACTGAAAGTTGCTCTTTATATGCAAAAAAGTCGAGGAATTAGGGTACCTTAATTATCAAGCCCGCAGACCCTTATTATGTAAGATACACTGTAATAACCATGAAATTACAACCAACAGCTCAGAGCTCAAAATGGTCCACATATGTACTTCAACACAACACTGTTTGCAAAATTGTAAATGATTTTGCCAGCAAATGTGTTTTTGCTGCCGGTGACTCAAGAGCACAGGGCACCAGCCAATAACATTACCTATTAAAACACTGTTGTCTTTTATACACATGTAAAAATTGCAACGACCGCAGGCTACATGATTGTTATGATGCACTGCACTATAATAATAAGGTATCATAATCACCACATCATTTGATCGACTCAGAGTTAATTGAAGTTGTGAAATACTTTCAAAACAACCTTAATTTAATGGATATGGGCCAGAAGAGTGGCTATCAGAAAGGCCATAATATGCAACTCTCAGCAGTAATGGAATTGAGCTGGACCGATTCCACAAAGCCATTTCTGACTTAGTCAAAATTTAAAATACGATCTCAAAGCTTATTTTTGGGGTTTTAGAAATTGAAATGTTGTACCCCTCATCAATGTTTAATATCCTAAGACAAATGTGTCAAAATGTCAACTCCAGCTACCAAAAACTAAGCACTGTACAGAGCTTATAAATTTTGAAAGTCAGAAAGAGCTTTGTTGAATACCCTCAAGGTATGTAAACATCACTGTTCAGGGGGTGTAATCATAAGTTAACTGATTCCTAGTACACAACAAAAACAATATCTCTCAACACAATACTATTACAATCTGTCATAATTTGTCATTGATTTTTCCTCTTTTGTTTTTTTCATTTGTTTACCTGCCACATACATCACATAGATGCATGTACATGTATTAATACATTTAAGAGAAAAATTCAAATAACATGACAATCTGACAGTCAAAGCAATCACATATTTTTTTTTATTGGTGTTTTACACCCTACTCAAGAATATTTCACTTATACGACTGCGGCCAGCATTATGGTTGGAGGAAACCGGGCAGAGCATGGAGAAACCCATGACCATCTGCAGGTTGCTGAATGACTTTTCCACCTATGACAAGAGAGGAAACCATCATGAGCTGGACATGAACTCACAGCAACCTCATCGGTGAGAGGCTCCTGGGTCATTACACTGCCCTAGTGCACTAACCAACTGAGCCACAGAGGCCCCATAAAAATGACGGCCTAAAGGGTGACTAAACATAATACAAGCAGGAACACGTAATAGACATTTTGTTCATTTGTTCACTGCCAAATGAGAAAAAGATTCAGGATCACAGATATAATGAAGACGTGTACAAATGTATTTATCCACAATATAATTAACAGAATTTCAAATTTTTAAACAACTGCTTTCATTAAACCAGGAATTTTGAAACACTTAGTAACATATTAATTAAATAGCATGAAGGCTATGCAAACGTGAAGTTAAAAATTTCAAAGAATGTTTAACCCCCCGCTGTTTCTTTGATGCGTGATCTTGAATGGTTTTTTTTCTGTATGACAAAATGTAGAAAGCAAATGAAAACTTACCACCATATCCGCAGACTGATCCGAGGCGCCAGTGTTAGCAGGCTCTGTTGTCTCACTCTCAGACTGCTCAAAAGCAGGAATAGAACCGCGAGCAACCACTACCTCCACAAAGCCGCTTGCACTCTGCAGGATCTTGATGGCCTGGTGATGGGAGATGTCTAATGGTTGGCCATCAATAGCAAGGATCTGATCCCCTTCCTGTAGCCTGCCATCTCTACAATCAAAGACAAACACGTCAAGTATACTATACATACAAATACATATACCAATTAATACATGTTCACCTGTATCAGATCACTCTACAATCAATGTACATATACAAGTAGCTCACCTATTCCACTTTATACAGTGCTGTTTTTTACTGTATTTGATCCTCCTCAGGCTAGTGAGGTCGCATGCTCAAACCCAGCTATTGCTGGTTTGATAGCAGACTGAAGTCAGGAGTGTTAGCAGTTAGGTGTACAGAACAGTAGCACATGCAGAGAGCAAAATGATCACATGTAGGGCACAGTCATACCAATTTAACAGTACATGTGTCGTATATAGTACATGTATCATAAAGAATCTAGCTGAACATACAAAGAGAAAAACTAGACAACATTCCCTACGCACTGAAAAATACGACCTGTTTTGTAGATCTCTGGTAGAAAAACCCTCCAAGGTCATGATTTATACATGCATTCCATTTTTCATGCTTTACAGTCCCACTACTGTCATCGTAGTCCAAGCTTTTCTTCTTTTCGCAATGTTACATTAAAATCCACAAGGTGGGTGGTTCAAAGCCAGTCTTGGCGAGGGAATTTGTAGATTCTCTACCTCGTCGGTTTTGTCACTCAGGCATTTGAACTTGGGCCTCTGCAGCCAAAGTCCGCGCTCTACTAACTTAGCTAAAGGGAAATTCCCTCTAAATATCAGTACATGTATTATTGATATTTTTATTACTGAACGATAATTTACTGTCGACAAGGAAATAATTGCAAAAATGTCAGCAAGGTCAGCATGATAAGCAGGAATTTGATGAATTATTGTTTATTATATAAAGATAAAAGACAATGAAAGTGGTGTAAGACAACTCCTGTTGATTTGTGAGAGGCAATCATCCAGTGTAAGCAATCATGTCAAAGAGCTCCAGGTCCATTTGTATTGTTATGACAACCTAGCAATTAGAACGTGTCTAAGTATCATCTTGTGAAAGACATGTACAATTACTTCCACCAAAAATACACCCAATAAGCAATCAATCTCTATCAAAATCTTATGTTTACTGACATTAGTATGCTTTGCTTTCCGCCAATTTCTTCGCCACAGTTTACAAAGAAGTTTTTTTAAAATATCACAGAAAAAAAAAACAAAATTAAACCAATGAATTCCCCCGAACACTTACTTTCAAATTGTGAACATAGAACATCTAAACAAATAGAAAGTCAGGATTATTTCTCCTTCATGATTTTATTTAGAAGACGCTATACTCTCAAGATTTAACAAAAAAATCTATACCCTCTATTAAATCCACTGAAAATTTCTGAATGACCAAGAATAGTACAAATCATTGCCTTTCACACAATACCACACACATACATGTACTATTTATAGCATTAAAATGACTGCAGATTTTGAAAATTTTATAAAAGCCAACATGCATTATAAATTTTACAAGCTTTATTACTGATTTTGAGCGGTAACAAGTTAAGAGCCGAAGCTAATATTTCATGAAGGGCTATTGCTTGGGCTATTAGCATTTTTTCAATTTTAATTTATCGACTTCTGGCTGGCAATTGATGATGCCAGTTAACCAAACCCATCACATAAAACTTAATTGTTGAGATTGTCACTATATGTACCACTTTTCACCACAATTTCACACATAAGACTGGGCACATTGGTATGGTTTGACTCAGCAGTTTAGTTTCCTGTTCACTTTTTAAACTGAAATCCAGAACAAAATTAATCATTCTTTGGCCATTCAAAATGCTGTTTTGGGCTATTTTCTGTCCATTCAAGATGTTGATGATAAGCTGGTGATCAAGATCATACTCACTTAATACACTCTACAACACTCCTGCCAAGTTTTGGCAATTGAACAAATGATATATCGCTTCAATTGGTAAATTTATTCATTTGATTATTGCTTCAAAAGGCTACATGTATTCCGAAGATTTTTGGAAAAAAATCAATCAGTGCAAAACCAGCCAAATTTTTGCAATTATTTTAGAATAGCCTAAACAACTGCCTTTCACAAAAACACCCACCTCATTTTGAAGTTCCTAAAATTTATGCAACAAGTCCCATTATAACTTTTTCAAATTTTAAAATTATTCTAACGGTGTATTTTAAAATAGTACAGGTACGAGTTGATATTTACTGAAAGGCCAGAATTCAATTGAGTTGTCCTTGGTAATGACAGAAAATTTCATCTGACTAGCAAATTTTGACGTTTTTGCAAGAAATTTCTGGCATAGCCTCTTACATGCTGTGCTCCAGAAAGTTTCACATACATGTTCATGTATACAAGGGTGTGTTTTATGGGTGGAGGAAAGGGAAGTGCCACAGACCTTTGGCAAGTTGCTGACAAACTTTTCCACATGTGACATACTGATGCATATACATACCATACTGGTGGAAGACAAATGTTCAATGAGCGTCATAAAGACAATCTCCAGACAAGCCTCACGAACTGCTTATTGTAACCAAAACCCCACAAGCCTCACGAATTGCTTATTGCAACCAAAACCCCACAAGCCCCACGAACTGCTTATTGCAACCAAAACCCCACAAGCCTCACGAACTGCTTATTGCCACCAAAACCCCACAAGCCTCACAAACTGCTTATTGCCACCAAAACCCCACAGCCGGGAAGATCGAGAGAATCGCCTTGATCAAATCATCTACTTTCGAAAATTGTCTTTTGTGATGTTTGGTAGAGAAAACATTATAGACTTGGCTGAGCTATTTTAAGTGTGCTTACTCTTATAGACTACAGATACTTTGGAGAGATGATTGGGAATCAGTCAATAAGCCCTACTGGGGTCCTGTGGAAATCTCAGGAGAGCCACAGGAGTTTACGAGTTAGGGGCAACACACTGCGGGAAGACCTGTCACTTACATTGCAATCACCAGCTGTGAATTGATATTAGAACATTAATTATCCTGCTTCTGTCTGTTCACGTCTACAAAGTAGCTAATGACATACCTAATGCATTTCTATGTTTGGATGAGTTGACTGGTTAAGAACAAGAAGACGGGCTGGGGTCCGTACAAATTCAATGTAAAGTAACAGGTCTTCTGGCAATCTATTATCTTAACTCACAAAATAATCTGATTTTAATTTGTAAGATTTCGGCAGAACTTGAATCAGACTTTTTTTAATATTCCAATGTACATTTAATAATTATAACCTCTACACACCTGAGCTAAACTGCATGAATATACACAAAACAAAAAGGCTTTTTGAAAATCGAATGCACAATGCCTCGCCAAAATAACTGCGGCAGCCATATTGTAGGTTGAACAGTGCCTAACATTACCAGTTTCCTAGTTTTGAAACCAATTATTTAATGTATAAGTTCCGAATTAATTAGATAAGTCTTTCTCGAGAAGATGACCTATCCCCCCAATACCAATGTCACGTCTTTGAAACTATTTCACAAGTCAGAAGTCAATATAAATCTCAATTAACTATACAGTCCAGTATTGTGGTAAGAAGTTATTGTTAAAGTGGAAATTATTCTGACGTCCTAAACGTATATAGTTATACACTTTGTTCAAGCAATATAATGTAAACTATACATTAAGGCATTCTGAGTGTGCAAACCTCCACCCTAGTTAAGTGTAACTATACTGAATACAAATTCCCACATACATGGGAAGGTCTGCCAGCAACCTGCGGATGGTTGTGGGTTTCCCCTGGCCTGTGCCCGGTTACCTCCCACCATAATACTGGCCGCCATCATATAAATGAAAAATTCTTGAGTACGGTGTAAAACACCAATCAAATAAATAAATAAATAAATAAATAACTCCAATTCCCATCACTACATAACACTACCACCCTTAAACGCATGAGGGGAAAATACTCTACTGGGATCTTTTTCACTGTTGTACGTAATACTTCTTGTAATTGCTTTCATAACAGACATCTTGGTTTTAGCACCATATTAAGGTGACATGATTTAAGAGAAAAGTTTGAAAAAAAAAAAAAAAAAAAAAAATTCTAAAAATGGACCCAGGGTACTATACTATTACAACATAAAAGAAAAATATGCATAACGTTTGTATTCTCTCTGACCGTGAGAAAGTTTCATGTAAAAAATTTGATATCACAACTAAAAATGTGATTTACTTTGTGAGTGACCCATTATGACGGTATTTCACCTAAAGCTTGGCTTGTTAATGAGCACTTTCAGAAGCACATAAAGGCCTTAAAATGACATTTCTGATAAGAAATTAAACTTTACCAAAAAACTTAAATGGAACTACAAAGTGAAGGAATCAATCAGAATCAAGCAAACAGCGATGCTTGAAAAACGCTAAACTTTACGTGAAATACAGTGGCCTACTTACGGTGAAAGTGTAATAGCTGGGAAAATTTTCAACTCTAACCCACACTAGGAGGCAGAAAGTCCTGCAAAGTTTGGCAAAGTGCAGATATGTCTCTGGCTTTATGAACTGTTAATTGGCCTTTATGCAATATTCTCAATCGCTTTCACAAAGTCACATCTGAACTGCGACAACACTGACAGCTACTGGCTCATACAAAAGCTCAATTTACACTTTTGATTAGCACACGTACATAAAACTCATTATTACAGCAGCCTGTGAATCATACAAATGCCATTCTCAATATTGATATTAATGGTTCCACCAGAACCATCTAGACAAGCTCATTGCATTTGTAGGCAAAACCAATGCCTTATAAGCCTCAGATGTCAAAAGCCTGCGAAGATTTGACTCAGATGCTTCTATTATGTACACGTATCTTTGTTCAGTCCTCTTCGATTTTGCAGTGTATCAATGACATGCTGCCAAATTGCCGAGAACCACCACCTTCTGGGATTCTGGTGGTTTTTATAGGGATTCCCAGACACCAGATACTGTATTAGGTGTCATTCAAAGCAAGCTGAGGATCAGTTTCATCCTGTAATGATCCACACATTTGGAAGATTTAAGACAGTCATGACAGAAGTCCATACAATCTACATTTCTCTGACAAGATTGTATTCTTTTATGTTCATGATGTTACTAGTCTATTAAAGTCACTTGAACAAATATATACAGTATACTTGTTACTTTGTATTTATTTATTTATTCTGATTGGTGTTTTACACCGTACTTAAGAATATTTCCCTTTCATATGCAACGGCCGCCGGCATTATGGTGAGAGAAAACTGGACAGAGCCCAAGGGAAACCCACAACCATCCACAGCTGGCTGCAGACTTTTACACTTATGGCCTATGTCATTTTGTAGGTCTCTGGATTTGAAACATTGTATTCAAGTGCAAGGCTCACAAACATCAAAAATCCATCCATTCATTCAAATATGTGAGAACACTTTTACGATATATGACCATTTACAGTATGTGTGTATCACCAGTGTATAATCATTCCTGGAGTACAGTTCACAGTCCAACCATTCAGGAGTACATCAGAACATTAAGAAAAGGAAACCATTCTTATCAAATCGCTTCATAGTCTTGCTTGTAATAGCCTACAGCAATGTAGATTACAACCACGCGGCATAAAGAGAAGCTTTATCATACGTATAGAGAAACTCTTAATTAAGCCATGGTACTTTGGTCTATATAAGGAAAAGTGAACCAATTATCGTTTGTTATGTAAAATTGCTTGACGTGGCTGTGTCAATACAGTATTCCCTCATGTTGCATCATAATTAATTGGTGATATAACAGTGAATGAAGTTTTAATACAATTGTCTTTACCAGACACCAACCATTATCATGTGTCACACTTAACAATAGTGTGCGCATGAATGTATAGGTAGACCAAATTACTTGGGTCTCATGAGGCATAGCAGCTACCATACATTACCAAGCAATTGCTAATATTGGCTTCAAGATCAAATTAACACGTTTCGTACAGAGCAGATGCATGTAAATTGAAATAATGACACATATAGAGTAACAGATCATAATATATGAGCTGACAAGATACATGTTTCAAGAGCGTGGAAACATTACAAAATTTGGGGGTGGGGGGTGGGGGGGGTGACGGGGTTGATGCAGCCGAAGAGGCATCCCTTAGTATGTCTTTGCCTTCATAAATAATTTGATTTGTTGAAGCGGTTTATGAGATCATGCTATTATTTTAGAATAGCTCAAATAATTACCTTTCACAAAATTTCAGTGTCGTCTGGGCATGTGTTAATGTCCAAAAATAGGTAATGAAGTTCCAAAATTTATAAACGGTGTTGCGCTGTAACTTTCACAAACTTTACAAACATTTTAACAGTAAAAATCTCTGTATAGCCTCTTTGTTTATTTTCACTGTTGCTTGAACTCCATATCTAAGAATATTAGGTACCACATTAGTGCGCAAATGGTTCTTTTAGTCTTAAATGACGCTTTTAGACTGTACAAACAACTAAAAAAGCGTCATTGACATCGTGACAGTAGGGGGCTCTACCAGCTCCCTTGTCTGAGGCTGAGGGTTTGAGCCTGCATTTTTGCTCACGTGGCCACAGCCTGTTTTCATGGTTACAATACAGCTGACACACATGTACATGTATGAACATTTTTAAATGCTGGGTCAAGATTATATATGCCACTTAAAGAGATATAGTGTCAACAATAGTATTGTATAAACAATGGTGCTGCCATTTTAAACATCTGCATAAAATGAAGGTTTCCAGAGGTCCACTGATATGTATCTCACTTTGATTGAACAATCAAATGTGCAGTTTTATCCATGTTTTCCCTTCAGCCATCAACTCACTCAAATCGCTATTTTAGAGACATGACCGAAGATTGACTTTTTCGACCTTGTAGTGTAGACGACAGGAGATGTTCAGTGAACTTCAAATATCAGACACTGTATTGTGATTTTACCTATGTGTACCATGAAACTTCAGTTCACCACACAGATCATTGAGAATTACGAATACTATATAAACCATTATCAATAGAAAGGAAGACCATATTTGGTTTACTAGATTTATAGTTCATACTATTTACATGCTTGATCCACGAACAAACCCTGCATTATGAGAATCTTTGTGCTGCCTCATCGGCATTTTATCTCATTGGATGGACAGTTTACACCAGTGACAGATTTCCCATTCTAATTCTTTTAATGTAGATATTTTTAGAAAAATATAGGCCCATGGGCATTTTGTTACGAGTCAAATGCAACTCATTTTTGTATTTTGCTGAACTGGCTTAACAATTCTGAATTTCTTTCCACAGCATGTCCCTCTGAACCTTCCACAGTATATCCCTCTGAACCTTCCACAGTATGTCCCTCTGAACCTTCCACAGTATATCCCTCTGAACCTTCCACAGTATGTCCCTCTGAACCTTCCACAGAATGCAGGGCGACAAGTACCATCTGTGACACTGGCCTCTGTATCTCAGGCTTGCTATCACCTGCATTCCAACGCCTTTGCACTAATGAAGGAAAAGTGAATTGTTCTAAAAATGGACGCATGACACAAGAGCTAGAGTCTGAGAAAAGGTGGGAATGAATTAATGACACTTGTGCCAGGAGTGTTAAGGAGCACACATCTGCTCAAAGACAAACACGAAGGCCTGGTGACACATTTCAGCAATTCAATTACACATGTATAAAGCCATGTATAGTATATATAATAACATATCTCTGTACTTGTCATACAAGTTGTCTGACCAATCAAACAGTAGACAGATATCGCTATTCTTCCTAGCCAGGTGTTATAAAAAGTAAGAAATTAAGAAATGGTGCAAATTCTAACAGTTCTTGTGCAACATAACATAGCATTTTCACCCTGAAAATTTTAGCAACATCATTCATGTGACCATTCCCAACAATTACAACTGATGTCAACTCAGCTGATGCATGAAAGACACTCTTGCAACTTTTTATATCAACTACATGTATTCAATTGCATGTGTTCTGAGAACAATTTTACCGACCTTTATTTTGTAGGTGTGAACTTATGATTTCTGCATCACAATGTAGGAGTTTCAGTTCCTTGTATGCTATATACATTCACTGATTAAGCTAAATTCATGCGCAAACATCTCTACAGACAAAACTGGTTTAATGGTTCGGTCAGAAATTGAAACCAGGGTGTCATAATAACCATCGGGAACTGAGGCTACCCTCCTCTCCTCACCCCACGCTCCCTTCTGCTGTGTCAGTAAAACACCCCAGGTCTGTACAACACCTAGCTTGCCACTATGATCTTGCTCACTGCTATTACAAAAAGACATTTACACAGATATGCAGACAAGTATGCAAAGTATATTCCCAGACACATAACCTTCTTTGCATCTACATGGTTTATGCCTAGTCAATAAGGCACACATTATGGCATGAGATCAACACGACGAGACAAACAACAAGTGCACGTGCATGTAGACTTGGGCTCACCTGTGTATAAATCTGGATAACTTGGTTGTTGGGCAAACTTGAGATCACAAAGTTTTCTGCCCTGATATATATGCGTGATCAGGTCATGTAGATTCGTCAAGACGGTTTACAGTCCAGCAGTAAGTAATCCTGCCTGCGAGCTGAAACTCGGCTCAAACTGATCCCCATCAACTCCGTCATATGTGTAAAATCGTTAGACTATACCTGTGGACATCGCATTACAGAGCGACACCTGGTTAAGACCGGCACGAGTGTATATACCTTCAACATGTGTTTACACTGGTCTCTGCTCGATGTAATAGGAGATTTACCCTGTTCTGTACTACGCACACCAACTCACTTTCACAGGTAGTTATAAATGTACAGGGAGCTTTACTGCTCCATCCCACTGTGAACAACAACAACACCATTCGTTTACCTGTCTACACGGAACACCTTGTCAGGGCAAATAGTACATGCATGTAAACCATATCAATAGTACTACAAGAGCACACACATATGCATGTTTTGAAGACTGTGACAGCCAGAACAGTATTCCTCGTGTGGATCCATTAGAAAAAATTGAGTGCAGACTAGAGTGTGACAACAAAGTAGATCCATAGAGTCCACAAGTTTAGGTCCAAAGCTGCTATGCGATGGTTAACTGCAGTTGTAGCACCTTGTAGTTGTCCCTCACGCATCAGCATGTTGGTACAGATTTGTCTCTAGCAGTTATTTCTGTAGGTGGTTGATTGGTAGTATGCAGAGTACAAACCTAGCCAGCTAGATGTCTAGCTATGTTATGTCATGTGAAGTCTACCAGCAGTTATCTCCATTAGCCACGCACACAACACTGGGTTCCCAGCATACAGCCTGTATACAATATAGTGTACATACCTCAGCTACAGGCTGTAGTACTAATGTATCCCCATCCTTCCCCTCAATATTATAGACCTGTTAAGCTCTCAGTGCTGAGGAGTGATGTGTACATGCAGTAGATTGCAGTGACACAGCCCCATATCCACAGCTAATCAGGTGAATCAAGTGAGCGGCAGGATTCACATGCAGCCCAGCACAGCCAGTTAGTTCACACAATACAAACACAACCGCTGTGAATCAAATAGCTGTCTATGGTAGTAGAACTTCCAGGCCATTGCCGACTGCACCAAAATAGAACACATTTGCACTGGTAGATCTCCCTGTTATATGCTCTCTCTCTCTCCCCTCCTGGCAAGTGCCGATGAACACCAGCTTCTGCATGAGCTACATACATGTGTACATCTTTAAGCCTGCAGCCATCAGCCGTGAATCATCCACCACATGTACCTAAGCTGAATTCCCAGTTTACAGCGGTTCATCGGCGTTTTCGCTCTTGTCCGCGTTTCAAGTACAAATTATTAGGCGCCTGTGTAATGGCATTAGAGACAGAAGATGTTGCACGGCTATAACTTGTGGGAACGGGAGGGACATTTGTAAGGTCCGTTCTTGCCGGATGGATTCCACCCACCATTTATACTACTAGCCTGCAAGCACATGCTATTTTTCACACATAGGAATGAAGCAAGACCAGTGGCACGCTCCAGGCATACCGGCTGAGTGGGAGGGACAGCCAACCACCTAGCTTATAAATAATCCATAGTAGCATCCCATAATATTAGTTCTGCCGCCATTACTGAAGGCTCTCTTACACATCTCATTTAGTGACCTTTTATGCCCCAGCAGTGTTGTGCCAACCAGCTATCATAAATGCTTGCAAGTAAATGTACAGGGAGTAGACGGGCAAGGAGTGGGTCTTGCTGGCACAATGACTTCTTTCCTGGTGGTGTTGGCCCGCTTGCTGCTAAAGGTATTGATTAAATGCTAGCACAATAGCAACACACAGCACACTTCAGCAGGCTGCCACTGCACTCCCAGCTTGATTAATATGCAAGTAACCCACACTATCTTCATACAATCGCTGACACAAGCAGATTTGTGTAGCTGCAATGATGTAACATATTGGACCAATACCACAGGTAAATATTGGCATTTCCCAAATACAAATCAAGCATGGATTTTCTTTAAAGACCAGAGCAAACAATCTGAATGACAACTTTTTAACTGCTGGTACATGTATACCCACATGCCATACTGACTTTTTGTTTTCAAAAATGAAGTTAAATGAGGTAAACTACAAGTAGTCCACCTTATACATTCTTAGGCCATTTAATGAACATTTTTAATTACAATAAATAAATCAATAAAACATAAAAAAGAAATATTTTCAAAATAGCTCTTCAAAACACAACTAGAACTGCAGTTGTACGGCTTCCAAGCGGCCTGTATACACAGCTTTTACCGTCCACTCTCTTTAATTTTCCACTTTCTGCACCACAGACGGTTCAAATCTATTAGTTTTGTGCTCTTATGAAAAGATCCCAGATTTGTCTAATACGAGCAAGAAAATAAACGTAATCCATATTAGACAGTAAACTTTCCGCACAAGAGAACTGTATGTAACATGACTTCCCGATCATGAATCTGGACGTATTTTTCCCTGCAATATGTACTTACGTCGCAAACTGCCATCAGAAATCAAAAATTTGGAATTTTCCACCATATTTGTACATCACGTAACAAAAAACTAATACAATTGTAGAGTTCAAAATTGCTAAGTGGAAGGAGCTATATATGTATTGTATGTATGATGAAAATCTGTGAGCTGTCTCAATAAATACAGGATATACAAGGCTTCAAAATTTGACCAAAGGCTGATGTACTATATTTTGTCTCATTGTATGTTATATAATGCATATATACACTCTATTCATGACTGTGATGAATGTAGAAATATTGTATGTATGCCACCTGACGTAGTTTGATGTCCTGATCATGACTCAGGTCTTATTTTTTGCACATGCACACTTTTGAGTAATGTCCAAATCCAGATTTACCACATTTGGCACATTTACATATACATACTATATAGTGTAATACAATGTATGGATGGCTACGAAGAATATATATAATGTATATGTTCTCTTAATTATCTGGTTTGCACTGCAGTTGCGATTGGGTCACCCGGTGTCATTGCAACCCAATGTTCTGCGTGTATTTCTGAAAGTCAGCTTTGTTTTGCGCAAACCTTGTCTTCTTTACTACACGCTAACCAGGCCCCGGTGATTGACAGATATCTACATGTGCCATGGTTCAGGTGTTAGTTCTCTGACAACAGCAGAGCTATTAGTAATGCAGTCAATCTGTGGATTCACACATAAAAGTATAAACTTGCTGTTACAACGGCCAAGCTTTTTGAGTTATTTCTCACAAACAGGCATCCTAAGTGTGAGATGGGATCACTGTTTTTCACTGGGCATACCACAGCATCATCAAGGTCGCTGATATATTCACGGGAAGTGAATGACTGGCCATCTGCCTCGATGATAAATGGTGTAAGATCGCACTGAAAGTTTCAAAGCTGTGTATCTGCTTATGTATTTATTTTTGACCAATAGTTCATCCTCTCATATGAAAGATATGTGTACAGAAAATGAGTATGGAAATTGTGACTGCCTCGTGGACTTATAGATTGATATATATAATAGAGTGGATGGCAGAGGAGATGCTGTCGAAATTTCCCCCGACTTGACCTGATTACAGAAGGATTTAACACTAACCGTATCCCGGTTGGTGTAGTATGACACAGATGTGTCTCGGGCAGTTGAACGGCAAAGATGATTGACATCGGGAAATTGACATTAGGCAGACTGCGATGTATAGTTTTGCGGCAAATTGCGAAAAAGCACCATTTCCACCATATTTAGCAGTCACGTCACGGAAACTGTTACAGCTGTAAAGCTGAAAATCACTGAGTGCAAAGTGCAATACATGTACTCCATGTATGCTGAAAATACTTGAGCTGTGTTGTGTCAGAAAAGAAGAGACATGCACGCCTTCAAATATTGCCGACCGGCCCGGATAGCACAGTTGGTAGAGCGTCCGCTTTGGGACCGGTAGATCCAGGATCAATCCTTGGTCGAGTCACACCTAAGACTTTAAAAGAGGAAGTTGTAACTTCCTCGTTTGGCGTTCAGCATGAAGGGGATAGTGCAACGACTGGTTGACCCGTATCAGTATAATGGCTCGGGCGGGGCGGCTTACTTGCCTTCGGTAAGTCGTCTCAGTGATGCAGCACTAAATAAAAGAGCGGTGGAAATCCGTCCTGCAACAAGGAGGCACATTACACGTGCATGCACCCTAATGATTCCTTCGTCGTCATATGACTGAAAAATTGTTGAGTACGACGTTAAACCCCAAGCACTCACTCACTCACTCAAATATTGCCCAAAGGTAGATTTACTCCAGTTGACACACCTACATACATATGATACATAGTGTACTTAAAATGCATTAATGACTATGAAGAATGTAGGCTTTCTGATTAAGATGGTTATATATCTATATGTGCATTCCATTAAGGTAACCCGGAGTGACAAGGCATAGACCGGCAATACTGGCTTGAACCCCGGCATCGCTGCTTTAGCAGCTACATTTTCGATGTTTTTATAGTCATAATCTGAAAACTATACCAAGTACAAAAATAAATCTTACAGATTTGTAATCCAGATGTCAAGCAGAACTAGACAGTGTGTTTATTTAAACAATTTGAGAAGTTTTTAGACTTGACCTACTTTTAAGCCAATTTCATTGGTCAGTTACAGCACAACTTGTATGCCAAACAAAAAGTTTTTGTACAATACAGGTACGGTGATCCACCTAAAACTTGCAAGTTTCATCCAAAGATCATCAATGGATTTACGGAAAAAGATGGTTTAAGCTTATCAATAAAAACTCAAAATGGCTGCTAAACCACGGGCCTGGCTATACAGCACAAAGCAGCACGAAAGGTGCCTCATACGTTGGCTATTAAAAATTCTAAGTTTGTTTTTTCTACCTTTACCAGTTCTGGAGATATTGCAATTTTATGAGCTGACTATGAATAAAAATAATTTCTTAAACACATTTTAATGGCAAAACTATCAGTCGTAGCTGTGCAGTCCTTCAGTCAAGAATGAAGATCTGTGGTTGATCTATCTACTGACCAATTTTCAGCTCCATTGCTATTACGGTGTGCGGTCACGTGACATTTAAAAAATGACACTGAAATGACCTATAATTGCAATTGAAAGAAAAACTATACATCGTAGGAAAAACTAAAACCACGGTTGTATTCAGCAGGCCAAACACCTAATTGCTATCTTGTTTTTTTCAAAATACATCCAGGTTATCACGTGACTAAAAAGACCAATAGCGAGCTTCCACATTTCTCAACCGATCTGCATAACACTTTCAACCAAGTCATATAATGTACATGTATAAAACTGCACAAATCTCCCGTAGCTTATACTGCCAGTAATTCCACTGCACAATGAGACCAACGGAAAATATCAAAATGTCCTGTCTGAGGCCAGGATTGATCCCCAGCCTTGTGGTTGGAGTCGGGCATTTTACAACTGTGCTATGCCATCACACCCCCACCCACCCTCAATTCCCCAAATAAACACAGGAAACATAATACAGAGAAAAGCAATTGTAGACTGAATAAATAAAATTCCCAACTGAACAGTGATATACATGTATGTATGCTCAAAAATGACATTTTTTTTCACGCTTTCGAGTTGACATGAACATAATCACTTAAAGTATAGAATACATCAAAACAATCATTCTAAAAGTATTGCTTTCATAATAAATGTCCCCTACTGGTGTGACTGTTCACAATAATAGCAATGTTAACATGGTTAAGAGTGGACGAAGTCAGCCATAATCTTGTCAAGCTGAGATCTCCCACAATTGAAACTTGGTCTGTAAATTGGCATTATGAAGGCATGTACTATGTGTCAATTCAAAATGATAGATCCAGTAGGCAATTCATGAATGATAGTCCATCAACATAATTTGCTGGGCATACAATATGTACACGTATATATAATATTGTAGTGGAGGTTATCTTCTATCTACTACTCAAATAGTCTCAGGATTAACTAAAGGGTGACTCAAACTTTTTTGGAATAACTCATGTATGTAAAGGCCACCATTCTTCAAATAATGTTTTTGGCCAATTATATTTGCCCAATGTTTTTCAAACTTGTACATGTGGGCTCAACCCACTTAATTTTCCCGAGGGTCACATGGTCACAACCCACTCCCTCAATGGCTGTTCTCATAAATTTCCTACATGTGGACTCTGATACAGTTTATGCCGCGCCTCTGATTACAGATCTCTTGGCATGTAAACATCATTCAAGTCTTATACACAAAAATTCTGGGTACAGGAAGAGTTTAAACCATTGTTTCCTGTTCCTCTTATAATACACATAAATGTACGCATATCTATATGCAGGTCACATGTGTTTTATTAAATAACTCTATACCGACCAAGAAGCAATAACCAAGTAATGAGCAGCCCATTACCTGACACACGTATCCTCTACGTGTAAATACTGAATCTGTACTCCGTATACTAACAGATTTGGTCGTTAAACAGGCTATTCAGGAGATGTTTGGCAAAAAATCAATCAATGCAAATCCAATCAAATTTTTGCAATTATTTTCGATTCCCTAAGCCCTATCTTAATTAGTTTTTGAGAAATCTTATCAAGAAGATTGTCAGCGGTACTGTATTTCATTAGCATTTCAGATGACATCTTTCTCACTGATTTATCTAAGATAAGGTCACCTGAGGGCCTTTTTGTGTAATTTGATTAATTTCTTACTAGAAAAACTAAAGTGCTGGCATCAAAAGTATCATTTTAAGGTCCTTAAGGGGCATATTCAAAAGCTGTTGTTTTGATAGACAATCCAAAGAATGATCCAACACCGTTTTGCTCCAAAATCCAAGGGGAACAAGCCATGGCATTTTGTGAAATCCTAGATTGTCCAGATTTGTGCGATTTATTTCTGGTTAAACAAAAACTACACATTACATACACATATATACAAAATAACAAGAATAATGTAACACAATGAAAGTGAATCAACATGTATTTATATTCTGATAATTTTGACTTTCAGGAAGAAAAACCTTTGCACATGTCATGAAGAAGAAAGTTAACCCATGCCACAGGGACAAAAAAACCATACCAGAAAAATAGTCAGAACATGACATAGGTGTTTAGAGTAGGAGTGATACAGAGAAAAATGAGACATCTGTATACAATAATGCAAACAGTCTCGTCAGTTGCTGAGGAGAGAGATCATATATTGTTTATTTCATTTATGTTACTTGTCTATTTCACCAGGAAGGCACTGAAAACTGATACCAGCCATTAGTTCCTGCGCAGGTCATTAGCTTAATTAGAAATGATTACAGTTTTATGGCAATGATGGTGGACAGACCAGGTCCCTTGGTGCAAAATCCAAGTCACACATATCTACCTCTACACGCTCTATATTTACATTTGTTACAGGGAAAGACAACTACCGCTAAAGGATTTTACATACATGTACCATGTGTTACCAGAAATTTACACTTTGTTTACTCTCTCAAAAAAAAAATTAATAAAAAAAAAAAAAACGCGTTTCATACTCTTTTACAAGGTACAACAGCAGCTAATAATGTTTATGTTCTGCTTTTGGTCAATCATATTGCCCCAATTTTTAATCTACTGGGAACCACCCCAGGTTGGCTGCCCAGGTTTGATCAAAACCATCTGATTTCCAACAGATCAGCGAAAATCCCACTGGCACCATGTCACTGGCTTTCCAATTAATGTTCACCTATATCTTGATCATATTTGCCTTTATGACCGAAAATGTCAGATACAGAAATACATATAGTACGTAGTTCATGCTACTGATTGACTTTTCCTTAAACTTCAAACTGAACCAAGTTCCATTTGTGCCAAAGTGACACCAACAACATTCAATGAATTTTAAATATACACGTAAGTAAGTAAGAAATTTGTTTGGCAAAAATATAAACACAGTGGGCAAGAAGTCATGCAAGTGACAATATGGAGAAAAAAAATGAACAAAAAGGTAAACCAGACGAACAAAGAAAAACTGACAAGGCTGATGCTATTTTGCCTCAACCAACCACTTTGACCTGGAGATAATGAAGCACATGCCATACAGTACAGCCCACATCAAAAGGGAAGTCTAACACGTTAGACCCTCGGTAGATAGAGGATAGATAGTCCATAGACAGGCGGTAACAATGCGATATCTCGTGCGGAGAGAAGGGGATATCCCCCCCATTCGGCGGGCTCACGAGTACATCACTCGGTGAAAATGTAGTCCGGCTGTACGTCGCCTGTGTTTACAGACTGCAATGCTCCACATGTGGTCCGACGGCGCACGATGAATCCACAAGTCGGGTTAACATGGCATATGACCTACCGGTATGTCTGTCATCGGTCATTGCTAGATATTCTTCAGTCTCGCTTTCACTAATATACAGTAAAATTAAAAAGGATATATGGAAACGACCATAGGATATTGAACACGGCAGACGTAAACGAGTAATCTGCTTACCGCAATAAGGATGACCTTGCAAAAGTCCTTGAATTTTTAAAGAGCCAAATTTTCGGGTTTAAATCTACAAATACAGTAGTGTATGAACATATTTATGTCAATTTTTAAATTTTGTCAATAAACCTCCGGTTCTGTTTCAAATGAATGAAAATTTAAAATAAAACCTTCTTCGGCAACTCGTATTTATACGTCCATATTATATCGCTCAAAAAAGGCCTAATCTACTTCAACAAATAAAGCAGAATGGAGCACATACGATTTGCAAATCTTTAAAAATATTGAAAGATGTCGACTGAATTTTATATAAACGCTACCCAATATGGGCTTCATAAATGTAAGGAATTAAATTTTAAGGAGAGCACATACATGTACGCCTGTGTGTATTTGTACAGCAATACTTCATCTCGGATCTTGCCTGTGAATCACGATTATATGTGTTAATAATGTTTTCTAGTTGTAAATACATACAGAGGCAACCTACGAAAAATAAAAGAGTGTTCTAGAATAAATATTCTTGAAGTCATCTTTTTGAAACCAGCTGTGTTCAAATACATGCCTTCATTGTTGGAGTTTTGAGAATGGCTTCAGTCTGCATTTTGGGCAACACAGCTCAAGTGTCACTCATGAAACCTTTGTAGCGTTAATCCTAATCCTATGGTATTTTAATCCACTGACATTGAGTAATGGAATACTGTCAGTGTAGTGAGCCTGATTCCTTTATATAAAGAGTGAAAAAGTTTAATTCACACAATCAAACATGGAGCCCCATAAGATAAAACGAATTTCCGAGTTTTATCGTGTGAGAATTGACGACCTGCACGCAGAGAATGTATCACCTCTGCTGATCCGGAAACGACATTTGGCAGAGAACAACGTGAGCATTAGCACACAGGCTATAAAGTTATATATCGCGAGAAGAGAACGGGAAATATCTCCTGGAAAACGGTTGTCAGCAGTTAAACCACGGCCAGAGAAGCGAAAGTTGAACCCTGAGCATCTGGCCTTCATTGAGGGATGCATTGAAGCGAACGATGAAGTAACAGCACCGGAGCTTCAGCGTGAATTGAAAAAGCAGTATGCCGTTGAAGTGTCCCGTTCTACAGTCAAGATAGCCCGTCAGCAACTTGGATGGACAAGTGCAAGCTCGCGCTATTGTCAGATTGTACGGGATGTGAACAAAGAAAAACGTATGCTGTTCTGCCTAGACATGATGGCCAACAAGGAAACAATTTGACGATGTGATATTCACAGACGAGAGTACTGTAAAAATGCAGTCGCACGTCAGATTGTCATTCCAGCGACGCCGACTGTAAGGGATACCCAAACACCCGTATCAAGTAAGTTATTTCTTATTATTTGTGCTTAATACTACCCATCAACTTGCTTCTGTACCTCAAAGTAGTCGTATTCTAAATAGAGTTTCAAGTTAGAAACACAGACTATGTTCCTGATTTGAAAATCCAATTTTTGCAGGTCCATGTCTGGGCAAGCATATCACGGAGAGGAGCCACACAGATCACCATCTTTATGGGAAAGTTGAAGAGTGATGGGTACCAAACAATTCTGGAAAAGTACTTGATGGTAAGCTGTCATATTTACGTAAAAGTCATTATCACTAATTTAAGATCTCGCAATTTTTGTTACCATTTTGTTTTCGACTTTTTGAAAATGATTTAAATTGTTACAGCCATTCGTCAGAGAGGTGTACCCTGATGACTACAGACTCTACCAGGATAATGATCCGAAACACACCAGTAAATCAACAAAAGCATGGTTAAATGAGAACAACATTAATGTGATGCCGGCTCCCCCTGAATCTCCGGACCTGAATCCCATAAAAATGATGTGGGCTTCGACAAAGTACCACATTCGAAAGAATGCAAGACCAACCACCAAAGATCAGCTTACAGAAGGGATTGAGCAATTTTGGAATAACCTGAGTGCCGAAACATGCGAAAGGTATATTAACCACATTTATAAGGTTGTACCCGCCGTGATTGCTTTTGATGGGGCAGCCACAGGTTATTGATAACCTCATGTTTTCAAGTGCATATACGACTACCATATATGTATTTCAAAGAATAAAGCAAGAACATTTATGAACAAATTTGTTTTATTGTTGTCATATTAACAATATTATATTAATTTATATAACAGAAATTATTACAAATATAAACACATAAATTCACTGACAATACTACAATCTGGTAAACAATCTATCCAGTGGAAGCCACACGTGATGCAGGCGCTGGTTCCATAGGTAGCGTATGGCAGAGTTTAACGACGTGGCTACTTTTTTCTCTATGTTGTCTTCTTGTAATGCAGCCGCACAACATCGACGATCCTCTTCATCTTAACTTCGTTTAGGGGTTCTTTGTGTCAGCCACCAAAGTTTATGCCGGAAGCATTCCAGCCGTACAGTTCCCCCAAACTGAAACCGGCAAACAACAAATTGTTGGCAATATGGGCAAGCCCATGCGAAACTTTCAAAATCTTTGCCAGCTCTGGCCCGTCAGTGGCAATACCAGGCTTAGGTGATCTGTCTATAATGTCTTCAATCAGTGTTGCGAGGCGTCGAGGTGTGACTTTGTCATCGTTGAGCTGACAAGGCCTCAGTTGCCAGAACCTGACGTCAGTGAATTTCGGTAAAGGTAAGTACACGGGCGACGGGCTGGCATCCTTGTCTGTTGGGTTATGGGGGGTAGACAGGCTCTGTACAGGCTCTGGTTCGGGTCTCAACCGAGGTTCTACATCTGTCTGAGTCCCAAACGACCTGGTTTCGACTAGGGGGCGATTGTTCGGGTCACTTTCACAAACATGCTTGCATTCAAGACCGTCCACAGGACATCGGAAAAATATGTATGTTTTCTATTGTAAAGGAAGTTCGAAAAATTGAACAAGAAAAGTCTCAAATGAATCTTTTTTTTCGTTAACACATATTATATATTTATAATATTCATTTATTATATCCATTTTTTAATGAATATAATAAATGAATACCTCTGATTCAAGTCTTCGAACGTGGTCGAGAAGTCAAACTTGGCTAAGAATATATCTAGGCCATGGGAAGGTCCATTGTTGGGGAGAATTCCATGGTCGCTGGTTGGAGGAGTTACAGAGAAGGGAAGAGGATCAGTGGGCGAGCCGGGGGTTAGTTCACACCTATCCATGTTAAAGACAGTAGGGCAGTCAGAGGTGGGTAAGTTGACGGAAAAGTCTGAGGATGTTAACAGTGATAGAAAGGGTGGCGGTTGGTTATCTGAAGGGAGATCCGAGGTGGGGGAGAGAACAGGAAACACAGGTGGGGGTGAATAGACAGGAGTAGGCGTGGGTCTGATAGTGGAGGAAGGTGTGACAGAGGGGGAAGTCAGTCGCATCAGAGTAGAAAGAGCGAAGTCAATAGGAGAGGTGAAAGTTTGTGCAGGAGAGTCGGTAGAGGATGGAGATGAGAGAGTTGTGTTTGGCAATAGGTTAGCATAGCAACCTGACCAGATTTTCTCCACCAGACGCTGGACCTTGTCCACCATATCTCCTGTTAAACGGCTAAAGTCAAAGGCATGCTCCTTGGTCTTGGATGGCACTGATGGAGATGGCCTGTTCAGTTTGTTAGGGTGGAAGACAATATCCTGTATACAACAAAAAAATAAATAAATTAAGCCAATGTTCAGTAAAACATGCCGGCGTGGTAGTGAAGGTTAGATATAAAATCACTATTTAAAAGGAGAAACTTGCATAAACATACTAACCTGTGTTGCTTTCCTTTTCAACCGGTCTTTAATAGTGATTGTTTTCCTGGCAATGTTTCTTTTTCTTTTCAACCTGTCTTTAATAGTGATTGTTTTCCTGGCAATGTTGCTTTTCTTTTCAACCTGTCTTTAATAGTGATTGTTTTCCTGGCAATGTTGCTTTTCTTTTCAACCTGTCTTTAATAGTGATTGTTTTCCTGGCAATGTTGCTTTTCTTTTCAACCTGTCTTTAATAGTGATTGTTTTCCTGGCAATGTTTCTTTTCAACGGGTGAGCAGCTGGTAGACGAGTACATGTACCTGAAAAGCAGAAAAAGAGAAATGGTCATGTACACAAAGGTTGAACATAAGATAGGAGACGCCTGTCATCCCATACCTGACACAAAAAAAATCGTTTGCATACAAAAACTTGAACATGAGAGTTAATGTCGAACTAGCAGGCATGGCTGTATACAGTGTATATCTGGCAAGTTTCAAGACACTACACACAAGTACTTTCTTGATATATTTATGGAATTCTACAATTTAATATAAAATTTGAACTAAACAACTTACCCTCTGTTTGTTTTGACGGGGTTTTCGTTTTCAAGGATTTCATATACTTCCTCTCAATATCCGTTAGAATTGTTGGGTCGTCTGTGTGAAATAAATTGGGTATTAAGTCATTGGTGGTATATTGCAATGTAGTATTCGTTCTTTACTCCCGACAGGAATACTTTGTTACAAAAATAAAGAAAACATTCCAAAAAATACAAAATTTCGGTGAATATAGGTGAACAATATTTAAGGTCTCCGAAGACAAATACCCACCAGATAATCCCAGTATTGTCTTTCGTCTTGGTCTACAAAGTCTTACCGTCACAAGCAAACTTTATAAAAGTGTACTTAGGAACTGGGAAGAAAGGTTTACATACGTGCAAAGGATACATGGTCATCACAAAGGAAAGCAAAACTGACAAAGTGACAAATATCAATATATGCAGTAAAATTATGGATAAATGGATAAACAAATGCAGTTCTAGTGCGAGTGAATAAATAACTAGATCAGATATGCTTACATTATTTCAATAAACGATGTTAACGTCGGGACATGCCTTTTAAAGCCAAAACACATATACTTACCTTTAAGTTCGTTACGGAGAGACATTTTCAGTCCTGGATGGATACAGCTATGACGAACTAGAGGGTCAAGGGGATTTCGTCGAAGTGCACAATGCCAAAAAAATTGTCCTCGGTATGTAGCTAAATCCGCAAAACGTAGTGGTGTAAGGCAGGGTATGAGTCAAGGCAAGAGCAAGAGAAATTATGATCTCTTCTTCTTTGGACTGCACTTTTTATATTATTCCTCTTGAAAGACGCTGTTCTTTTGCTTTAAGATCCGGGAGTCCCACAGTGACTTGGTGTACAACCAACTGTGCTCAATTAGCCCGGATAATTAGCCACGCTTGATCATTTGACTTAGCTTTTGTAAACGGAATCGCTGTTATCAAATTGTTGCACCCTCCCCCATCTCAACCACCACAAAGGAAGTACTTGTATTTTAACGGCAAATCATTAAATCACTGACAAACATATTGCAATATACACAGAAATTCGGTGAATATGTATACCGCAGCTTTGGAAGACTTACACATTCATGAAACACAAGGCTAGTTTAAACTACAGATAACACGTGTAAAGTTTTGCCTAATGCAGACTAAATGATTCCAGAAGATGGCAAAGCATATACTGTTAGTCGTGTTGCCAGAAAAGATCGTTCAACTATTTCCATTTCAATGGAAAGGGTTATGAACACGAAATACATCCGGCATTTGGGGGAGAAACAACATTGAAGGGATGTTTTCGTTTTTACCTAGGTGCAAATAAAGAGAGTTTTATTGTACAGATACTTGGAAATCAGAAGTAAAAAAACATCGGAGAATGCATACAGACCTAAGCCGTTGTGAAATCTATTAAATCTATCTTGCATGCACATGTTTTGCATTCATCAACATGACGTAACAGATGTAGTAATGAGAAAATTCTGGAATAATAGTCTTGTGTTTTGAGTGCCGATAATAAGGGATAATCCATCTAAATAAGGCCTTCGCTCCATGCAGTAATCCACAGCATCACCAGTAATCCCCCAGTTTATAGGAACACGGCATGATGTCGTCTTCGAACTCAAGAATATACTTACCACCAACGAATCAGAAAATATACACAAGCATTTCATATCCACAAAACTATTACTAAAAATGTACAACAGTTACCGAGACAAACGTTTGGAATGCATCAGGCTAATTTTAACAGCCATTATTCACCTTTGTTTTTGGCGATCCTTAAAATGCCAAAAGTTTTGATGAATATTGGAATTATTAATTACGTGAAACTGTAAAGCACAGATTATTAGTTTGGTAATCACAAAGATGGTTCGGATATTTTCCTATTTAGAAGAGTTCTGAACTTCAAACGCATCCCCTATATACATATATAACAGAATGGGTACGGAAACACCGTTACTGCTGGTTTCCATTGGTCAATACAAAGTCCAAAGGATTCCCAAAATCTGATATGCAACTATGTCCAGCTCAAGTAAATCACCACTCAAAAATAACATTTCATGATGAAGTTCACACCGCAATAGCCAACAATATCATGAAGACATTCTACTACCAGAACAGCTATCTCTTATTTGTTTGCAAAGCAAATAAACAAGCTATGGCTCTCTCAGCTAGTGACACTGGAGATTCCCTTTCATTTCCTTCTTGGGTGTAATAAAACATAAAGTGCATGCCTTTGGACGGGATATCAGGAATTGTGAGCTCAAGACAAGAGATGTTCAACATGTGTGAAGATATCCCATCCCATATCATGCACCACTGTATCTGTATAATGTATGAGGAGAAAACTCTGTTCAGGATCAATATGACTCAATGTCATCAACGTAGGAGAAAAGAAATCAGTTTGGGATCAATATGGCACATCGTAGGAAAAACGCAATCAGTTCAGGGTCAATACGAGACAAAAAATCGGTTTGAACAGAATTGATACGAGGAAAGAAATCTGTTCAGGGTCAATATGAGAGAAGAAATTGGTTTGAACAGTGTCGATATGAGGCACAAAGTTAGTTCAGGGTCAATATGAGGCAAGAAATCAGTTTGAACAGCTGTCCAAGAAATCAGTTTAGGGTCAATATGAGACAATAAATCAGTTTAAACAGCAATCAATAGGCAGCAAGAAATCTGTTCCTGTCCAAAAAAACACATTACACATGTGTGCGAATAGCAATCAGTTTAGGGCCAAAATGAGACAAGAAATCAGTCTGAATAGGGTCAATATCAGACAAGAATTCCGTTTAGCGCCATCATGAGACAAGAAATGACTTTAAACAGTATCAATACAAGGCAAGAAATCTGATAACGTAAAAAAAAACCACATTACATGTGAAAAGCATTCAGTTCGGGGCCAGTACAAGATAAGAAATAAGTTTGAACGAAATCAATGAATACTAGGCAAGAAATCTGATCATGGTCAAAATGATCTTGAAAATGATCACATGAAAAGCAGTTTGGGAGACACAAAATCAGTCTGAACAGCATCAATATGAGGCAAAATATCTATTCAAGGTCAAAAATGACACAATGCATGACAAAAACAAGCAGTTCATGGTCAATAAGAGATCAGAAATCAATGTAAAAATTTTCTGCGTTTCCGCTTTATCTAACATGGCCTATCCCTTGACCTCATGAGATTTCCACATTAAAAAGTTGATGGAGCAACTAAGCACGTGAGAATAAAATAACTAAATGATGCTTGTTGTCACCATTCTTCTGAAATAGCTACGGTTATATCATTTGTTGTCTTTTCTTTGAAAATCTTGACACTACAAGTGCATAGTTTTTACAGGTTTTACTGTAACTCATATCTTTGGTTACATGTACAGTGATGTAGAAACCGCCTCTTGACACCACTTTCTCCTCCTTGATACATGCTGGGCACGTGGACGAAACTTAATGATCTTTTCACAGATAAGACGCATCTATAGCACACACATTCACATGAAGTGCATTATTTAATACATTCTTAATATGTTCTGCTTCATCACAAAACAATGTAAGCTAGGATATAAAACATATATGATATCCTGATTAGCAAATGGGGAACTTTTCCTGCTTAAAGGACTTCAGGCCCAAGATGTATTACACTAACAGAGTAAGGTGGTAGTTTGTCGTCTGTCATCTTGTGCCTAGCAGTCCTATATAATCAAAATGTGTACATGTAACATCTTTAACACAAAGAATGTAGCAAATACAAGGATGATCTACATGTACTAAGAATAAAGATTCAACAAAGTCATTTTATGTATGTGGGATTTCACTGGGTTATTTGTACTATTGCATTTTGCATTATTACTGTGCAGATTCCAGCTGTCTTTGCAGAATGCCCCAGGCAAATGTACCCCTCAAAAGGGGAAATTATTGCCTATTTGATATCGTGTCTGACAAAAGGGTCAAGATGCTACACTCACATAAAGAGGCCTGACTAGAAGTATATAAGACATCCTCTGCAGCCTGTTCCACAAAATATCTATAATATAAGCCTAAAAATTTTGTCTAGCCATTTTCATAAAGAAAATTTTTGGTTATTATTCAGATTTTTTGACTTAGATCCTTAGTCACATTCACAGGTGGCTAAGACAGATTAAATTTACTTATTATGTGCCCCATTTTTGAAAGACAACTTATTGGATGGACAAAATAGAAGGAATAAATCAGGCTTTATCAGCACAAGTAAAATTTATTTATATTTTGATGATAATTCAAAAATTATCATCACTGATTCAACCAATAATATCGGTGCAATGCTGTGGGCAATAGACTGTTCTGCCTTTGAGAAATGTCATAGTCATTTTTTTTTTTCAGCTTCTGCCTGCCTACGGTAGTTGTCTAAATAACCCTTAACCAACTAACAGACCTTAGACGGCTACAAAAGTCTTGTGAAACAGGCCCCAGAAATTTCTGGAGAGGGTTCTCACAGAAAACCTCACATGGAAGCAGTTGACCCTTGAAATTGTGTGCTTGCCTTCAGCTTTTCAGTAACTAAATAAGTGAAATATTCTGGAATATGATGCATAAAACAATACAAATAAACAAATAAATAAATGATAAACGAAATGTGTATATTTAAAATGCCCCTTCAGTTAACAGATAAATTCTTCAAACCTAAAACTGAAATTTACCCTCATCTTTCATGTGTTACGCTGATTTGTCATTCAGAAAAACTGTTATAAGAGTTCTATATACAACTGTAAATATATGTGCATTTTTTTTTTATCTAACCTGCAGATGGAATACAGTTTGCATATGACCAATATACATACATGTATACAGGTATAGCAGAGATTTGTGGTTACAATATACATGCTTTGTTACAAGCCAAGGGAGATAATAATGTATCCCTATGACTATACACATACAAATGCTCTATATTTAAATGAAAGGGGTTTAAGCATGTGGATGAGGCAAATAATAAGATGTATATATTTATCTCTATTTAAAGGCAGCACATTACCAGGAAATTCTTTTTTTATCACCCATATTGTTGCTGGAACTGATGGGTACAAAGTCAGCTGTTTTTGAAATAAAACCCTCTCTTGCAGGTATGGTGCAAGAGCAGTCCTCTTCTAAAAAAAAAGTCAAACTGTCTTTCTTTAATAAAAAAACTTCTTGGCTGAAATCCACTTGTGCTAATAGACCCCAATAACTTTCCACTTTTCAATGTTAGAACTTTCTTAGTTCTTAAAGATCATAAAAAATATGAGGAACATAAGCAAGAAACAAAAATAAAATAAGTTAGTTCTTACTTGTGTGCAATTCCACCTGGTTGAATTCCTTGCACAAAAATGCCAAGGTCGCCTTGGTTTTCACTTTTGAGTCCCACCACGCTGAATCCCAAACTCTTGTTTTCTTCTTTCACAAGCTGAATAGTTTCCACTTCTCTGCCTTGGGCAGACTTTTCTATAGCTCTCTGGAATTCGATGTTATATTTATGAGTTGATATGGCACCGCCAGGTCCAGCATAAGCCTGTTCACCGGAAGGGTCAGATTCTAGTTGGTTGTCCTCAACAGGTTTTATGACTGCTCCATCTGGGTTATCACTGATTAATAGCTCGCCACATGGGGAGAAGTCAAAATCCTCTTCAGAAATTCCCTGTACTGAAGCCAAGTGCTGAAGCTCTTGAATGGAATCTTGTAACGTCAACAACTTTTGGAAGCCAGGACTCCGTAACATACACACAATGGAAGACAGTTCATCAGCACACAGGTCCCCACCACCAATTTTGGCCTGAAGAGACTCAATAATGCGAGAAACCTTCTGAGATTCTGAAAACAACAACAAGAAAATGAAATTCTGTAAAATACAAACAAAACACTATATAAAGAAATGTTTTTCAAATTGAGGGTTTTATATCAGACTGAAAAAATAAATTTCACTTTTATTCAGTCTGTAAAGTTTATGGGTGGAGGAAAACTGGGAAGAGCACAGTGCAATGTAGATGTACAGTAAATCACCAGATACCACGCGACATTTAAACTCTGCATGTGCTACAATGCCTTGGCTATGTACATGTACATATACACACCTAAACACACCATTTAAACCCTACATGTGCTACAATGCCACGCCTATATACATGTACATATATATACAAGGACTAGCCACGGCTACATACATGTACATGTACATACACATACAAGGACTAGCACACTGCAAACTTACTTAACTTTCCTTTGCCATGCAAATTATTGTTGTACAAATACTGCTCGTGTTAATATATACATGTATTTAATTAATGGTTGTCTTCTTCCAGACTCATCTTCAATGGCTTAGTTCTGGGATTACAAGACTGCCTGCTACGTTTGTAATATATTAAAGCAAGAAAATCAAGAAAATCTCTCTTTCCTAAAAATTATACTACCTGTTATACATGTATTACTAAACATGGCTACATTACATCACACTGAGCAAAGATGTTGAATGACGACAAAGCAAGAAAACCTTCTTCATCTTTAATTTCCGTTTCACTGCAACAGTTGAAAGAAGTTTTACGAGGAAATTTGAATGAATGTTCTGACCTAATTGTAAGGACATGTCTGTTGTCAAGGAAACTTGATTGTGAAACTCTCACGTCCAGCTCCCTGTTCCACTCACAGCCATCTGAAATAAGACAAATGAAATTACATGCAGGGAGACTGAGCTTAGGAAAAATAAACATTAATCAATGATATCCTAATGTGTTAGCAAGTTTATTTTCTTCACATTTTAGCACACAATCTAGAAATATGTATCCCTGTTGGTATACAATAGAAAAAACTTCACTCCACAAATTATATCTCGTACATGCCTGCTATGTACGAAAAAGATTAATTTTTAACACTGGATACATCTAACAACACGTTTACCTGTGAATCTTTAAAACTTGTTTCACCCTCCATACAGATATAAAGGTGTTAATATTACCACATGTACATTTCAGAGGCTGAGAGGTCTACTATGGGTAGACTGAAGCATTTGAAACAGCCCGGACTATTAATTTAACAAGAATAAATTATCGGGAACACACAGCATTTTTTTTACTTCTTGCTATTTCTTTCATTCATCTATTCCCATGGATTTAAGGGTCTCCCGACCTGACATTTGTCAGAAAATGTGCATATCTTTATTTGACTGTATAGTTTTCACTATTTTACACAGCACAACAACCAACCCATCGAAATAATCCTCAGATCACAGAGAATACAGGGCATATTAAGACTATGTACTCATTAAATCCTCTAGATTATAGGGCATTATCTTGTAAGACAATGTCATATGGACCAGAACATGCAAAAGTTCTCAAATTTTCAAATTAATGACTCATACTATGACACAAAACCAGCCTTGTGTATGCCTCCAGGGCACCCTACCCACATTTTTTGCAAATTTCTGACAAAAGCCATGCCAAATTAATCATTCGCAATTTAATGTTGATGTTAATTACATTTCTTACCCATTTAGTGGTATAAAATATGATATTTTCAACAAGCACCTGACACATGAGGATTGTTTTGCATTATATTTTATACATCTATATGAGAAACAGAAAGAGATATGCAAGTTTTATTCCATGCCATTGTCTTATACGATAATTGGATTAATCCTACTTACTGGAGGTTTTATTTGTGTTGAACATAGTCACTGTTTGATAAGGATTGTTTAGATTTATTTATTTATTTATTTATTTGATTGGTGTTTTAGGCCATTCTCAAGAATATTTCACTTATACGACGGCGGCCAGCATTATGGTGGGAGGAAACCGGGCAGAGCCCGGGGGAAACCCACGATCATCCGCAGGTTGCTGACAGACCTTCCCACGTACGGCCGGAGAGGAAGCCAGCATGAGCTGGACTTGAACTCACAGCGACCGCATTGGTGAGAGACTCCAGGGTCATTGCGCTGCGCTAGCACGCTAACCGACTGAGCCACGGAGGCCCCAGGGTTGTTTTGAGCTCTTTACATGTATTTGTGTTCTACACTTAGTATAAAGCAAGATATAGTCAAAAATAAATCTGTAGTTAACTGAACATCAGCCGACCCTTAAAATGATCCAGCTCGTGCTGGTTAAATATTCAGACGTACGTGGGAAGGTCTTCCAGCAACCTGCAGATGGTCCTGGGTTCCCCCAAGCTCTACCCAGTTTTCTCCCACCATAATGCTGTTCGCCATCAAATAAGTGAAATATTCTTGAGTACAGAGTAAAACACCAATCCAATAAATAAATTTAGAAAGATGACCACAGTCAATACACTCTTGCGGCATGCTGAATCTACTTTATGTACTATGGTAAAAATTTTGACTGAAAAATTGCTTTTTTAGAGGCAAATAAGATGTCAAATATTGTGCAGTCATTATGGCAATGCCATCAGAGTTGTGGTCACACCTCCTTATTTAAATATCTGACTGACACTGTTGAATAGTAGTAATGGTATTTGCATGTGCTATTGTAGTGCTTAACACCACAATCCAGACATTTTCTTGCTGCATGCAGCTTGGCAGCTTGTGGATATGTGCCGTTTTAGTATTTATTCTCTAATTATATTTATAGTAGTGTTTTAGATTACCAATTAGAATCCAGCAGTGTTAAAAATGTGTGTAAAAGTGGTTTGTACCTTGACAGCCATGACAGTGGAACAAAACCGCTACAAATCTATAATGCCTATGCTAAAATGAAAAAGGACTGCACAACGGCATCTAGAGCCAGAGGCCAACATGTACTTTTGAAAGAAAAGACAACGAAATAACATAACCTTAGTTATTTTGTTGGAGGGGTGGAAACAGACCTAAATGGCCACAGCCATTTTGTTCTGAAGTGGTTTGGAAAGTAAATCAACTATTAATCTGGAATACTAGACCATGCCGTATGCAATGTTAGAGAAACCTCATCTGCAATATCAAGTTACTTGTATTGTCATAGCCCATATTCAAACGGCTAAAGGGCAAAGCAGTGTGGAGGTGACGTCAGTGAAAACAGGTGGGTTCAGAGGTTACAGAAGTAACTTCTGCCTGGTTGGAGAAAACTGATAACAAAATAGCTTTAGATTTCTCACTGTGCGTGCTTCTGCATACTTTGAACTGTGATATCTCAGTTATACAACAAGTTGAACTATACTTTATATAACTTACAACTTATGTAACTAAAACCGCATTCAGTTCCATGGCTTCAAAGAACATGTGTTCTTCACACCTGGGTTTTGGCTTCTGTTTCAGTACAAATCAGTTTCAGCCCCGAACCTGTTAAGCTGTTGACATGTGTAAAAACATAGTGGTATGCATACAGCCTTTTAAGTGTTGTCTATTTAATGGCCCGCGTATGAGTTAGTCAAAGTCTAATATTCTTCTCCCTTGAGAGACTAATACTGGCATATAGGAAAAAATACACCACCTACAACCAATGCACTCTTGAATCTTGCAGAATGGTAAAATAGGGCTGTTCAGGCCACTGGGTATGTATGCATGTATGCTTGGGACTTAACGTCATATTTAACAAGGTTTCAGTCATATGACAACGGGAAGTCCTTAGGTGTGTGTACACATGTATATATCGTGTATTCTTGTGACAGGGTGAGTCCATGCAGCCAATGAAGAAGACACCAGACATGACACCCCACCCAGTCACATTAGACGGACACCAGGCCGCCCAGCAGGGCATTAGCCAGGATCTGACAATAGGGCGTCCAAAAGGTAGGGGGTTTGGGGGCCGCCACTTGAGGCCCCCGTAAATAAGCAGGGGGTCTGCCGCCGGAGACATTTTATCGCCACTGTATCATTGAAAATCAAGACCTTTTAATAGCTTTAATTGCCATTATATCACTGGAAATAATGTATTACTATTGGACCCAAGAAATTGACAGTTTTTAGGGGCACCCAATATATCACACTTTTCCCACCAATGACTGACACTGAGGGCGAATCACTAAAAAGAGTACATAAATTTTATATTAAACTATGTAAGGTTACAATCTGTTATGCTTTGGACAACCAAGTGTGAAACAGGAGGTAGAAAAAGAAATTGAACTGTAAAATACATAATTCAATACAGATGCAAGGAAAACAATGGCAATTTGGCACAGCAGTTCTGACAGTTCAAGTGTGAATGCTGTGAATCAGGAGGTAGAAATAAATAAACTGTGAACAATAAAATACACAAAAATACATATAAAAGGAAAACAATCAAAATGCATGGTAATTTGGCACAGCAGGTGCATGTCACTCACAGTTACACTACTTCACATTAAAATGCAACGGAACCAAATCAGAATACAGTATACATAGCTCTTACAACTGAGACTGAGAACAGGCAAAATTATCACCAATGAATCTGTGACTGTCACTCACTAAAAAGAGTAGTGTCACCAATCACCATAAGATTTGAGCAGCTAAGTCACAGTAGGTAGAAATACACTTTGTAAAATACAAAAAACAAAACAAAACAAAAAACAATTCAAACACATGTACTATCAGTCACATATCTATGTCGAGAAATTAACTCTTGGCACTGTGACACAGTAGTGCATGTCAAACATCATTTCTGTCATCTGAATACATATATGAATACACTTTGAAAACTTACATGTTAGAAAAATATTCACAATCTAGTATACATACATATAATGTTAATACACTTTGAAACAATGTACTGGGCTGTGGGCTGGGACTCGCCGTGCCTGTCGCGCGCTTAATGGGACTCCTGTCTCGTGGGTCGTCTACAATTTCTTCATCGCCGTCACTCTCGCTGCTGACATCGACATGGCTACTGCTGCTACTGGGATTTGCTATTTCTTTTGACCGAAAAAAGTCCGTAATTTTCCCTTCCAACATGCCTACAACTAGTAAAAACCGATCGCACAAACTGACAATTTAATGAGCACGAGTGAAAGAAAAAGTTCTCGGATGACGCAGTTGCAATCCCAATCGTCAATCTTCAGGTTTTCCCGATCCTTTCCGGTCGGCACTGTGTACAGAGCGCGAGTCTGAAGCCTTTCTCAAAATTAACCCGCGAACTTTACTATTATTGTACCTTAAAATATCATATTTTGACGAAAGTAGTTCGGATCCATATCCTTACTTGGTCATTTGCAGATGATTTTGTCACTGATTACGAGCGCCAATGCAGACAACAACAGCAACACAACCTCACGTATGTTTCGATGGAACGATCTTAAATATATTTATTTTGTTTTTAACCCCCCCCAAAAAAATGTTGATTCAAAATTTTGCCCGTCCAAAATACCCCTTTTGGCTGGATTGCCTGTCCAGTTGGACGGGTGGACTGGTGTCTGGCTAGCATCATGCCGCCCATGTTTTCGTTGCTCTAACCTCACAGTGCTGAATGCCAAGCCAGGCAGCAATAAGCACCACTTTTAAAGTCTCTGCTATGACCCAACCCGGGTTTGATCCCGAGGTCTCCCAACTTCGACGCGGACGCTCTAAACATTAGGCCACCCGAGTGGTCCTGGTGAATGTGTGATATGCTAGCCATTGCAACAAGAAATATTACCTTTTCCTTAGCCATACTGTACACGAATATACAGTTCATCATGTGATAGTAGTCATTTTGTCATCAGTGAACCAATACATGTTCTAAACTTCTTACCTGAGCTGAACTGTTTTCAGCTGAACCATTACCATCATTCAGCTCCATAAGAAAAAAGCTTTCTGTGCTAGTTACAAGCAGGTTTTATCACAGATACATGTATATCTAATGTAACGTGACACTGAATAGAAAGTAAGAATAAGATGGCAATCTTGTCCAGGAAAAGTATGTCATACTTATAAAAGTAAAAAAATAATGCAGAAACATCACACACTAACGAAAAACAAGATGAAATAAGGTACACTGTACATATACATGTATGTAAATAATGCTTTCTAAACTGTATAGGGGACACTTCATTATATGTATTTATATACATTTAGTCAAGTTTTGTCTTTTCTTTTAAAACACGAGATGATGAAAATTCAAATTCAGTTCCATTTTATGGGATGTGACTATCCTGGTACAGCTTGAATCAATATTTAATAGAATGTAATTACATATGACCTGCGATTTGTCATATCTACCTGCATGTGTGTTTACCTAGTCCGATGTACATATAGGTCATATTTTCAACGATGACAGCTTCATGTAGGCTTCACATCCATTTGTTTTATACAACTGAACATTACATGTATGCATTCAGAAGTACATGTACTTATTCATCATGCATAACTGACACCTACATGTATGTTTAGCTAATAGCTGACTGGAGATGATAGGTGACTGCATATTTCTCACAAATCAGGGCAACATAAATCTGATGCCTGAGATCTCTGATTTCTTAACCTTAAATGGAAGTGGAACCTTAAATGATTTCACAGTTCACATTTTATAGCGGTATCTCATTTGATTCTCAAACCTCGAAAGTGGTCTTCATTAGTTAAATGCGTGGAGGAAGTTGACAGATATATAAAATTACTGTCTTTGTAGAGCAATTAATATGTAGGCTTATATAAATGATCAAGCCCATGCTTCTGTGACACATATACAAAGAGTACCGTGTATACAGTCCCCTGTATGTGGCCCAGATGATTAGTGTGCCAGTGTGGCAAAATGAGTCAGAAACATATCACTGATGCAGTCTCTGTGAGTTCAAGTCCAGCTCATGCTGTCTTCCTCAACGGCAATACGTGGGGAGGTCTGCCAGCAATAATGCTGGCCACTGTCATATAAGTGAAATATTCTTGAGTAAGGCAAAAAATATTCCACTCAAATGAAAAGTTAAACATTCAGTAAAGAGTAAGTATATATGCTTATGTTTTCTACTGGGAATTTCTTGACAATAGGGAACCTCAGAAACTACATGCTTGACAATAGGGAACCTCAGAAAATACATGACTATTATTGTGGCTATCATAACATGTGACATACAGGGAAGATAATGATATACATACAGTTTAAATCGGCAGACTAACCAATGATACAGACATGTCACTATTGCTTATTTAATAGAAAGGTTCCCTAAGTAAATTCACAGATCATATTTTCCTTGTCATACATAATAGGCAGTAAACAGGCAGTAAATAAAACCCTCTTCCTTTTCCTGACAAATGATATCACAAATTCCAACTGTGTCTACCGATTTGTAACTGTTTAGAAAGGCAAAAGGTCTGTTAACACTGTATTCTTTGTAAGGTAGTTGCTGTTAGAGGTAGACTAAAATATCAGGTTAAGCCACCTGGTATGGCTTACATGCACTGGTACATGTACACATGTACATCCAACCATATCGCACTACACTACTTAAACCAAATGACACTTGCCTACAGAACACTCCACAGTTAGCCTCTTTCAGAGTACGTCTGATACACATAAAATAGCAATCTATCATAGTCCATACTGTAATGCATCAAACGTGGGTTATGCACTCATACCTACATGCATATGGCCTAGATAGATGATATGCTGAGAAGTGTCAGGAACTGGTTAGAAAGCTCTGTACGGATCTGTACCCTCACGCCCCTGGTCCTCTTGATATATAACGGTTATGACTATGACCACTGTCACGAATTACGGCCTCGGTACGTGTAATGCATAGAATGTATGTTACCCATATCCAAACAGCAATACCGAGTATTAAGTTACCAATAACATTGCCATGAATTTATTTACAAACACACATACAGGGAATATTTGGAGATCCAGAGGTACATCTTCCCGCACAGGTCGTCTTTCTGACGCTACCTGTATCTTCACGGCAAAATTAGTGGAGCGAAACGCTTCGTTCTGCCCGTCTTAAGGGTTTACAACGACAACATAGGTGCTGTGATCACACAGGTTGTTCTGAACCCCCGTTGATAACTTCGCAAAAATGAGGTCAACTTAAGAACTTTCACCCTGTGATAATTCTATAGCAACTAAAAAGATCTATGCACTTACTCAGGAGTATAATCGACCGGGAACACTTTGCCAACAGCCTTTGCTTCCTGCTCCTCTGAGTTTGAAGGTTTATACCCGTCGATCAAAACTTTCAGTGCCATCGACATTCCTGAGAGGGGTTTTTTCCTCCCAAATAATCTTGAATCTGGGTTAACAGCCGCCAATCGTGATGGCAGCATGCATTAATTCTGGGTCCTTATGCTATCAATAGGACACTGCCGTACTCCTTTTACGTAAACGTATATAGCTATCTGCTAACCAGTCGCGTTCTAATCCATTCTAAGCTCGTTTATTTGACTTAAATTAAGCAACATATATTGAGTATTCAGCAAAAACAAAAAATAAAGTCTTTTTCTTTAACGGGATGACTACGATTTGCGGCTCGGCTAAAATCAGTGGTTTGGTTGAATGTAAATTTAGAAATAGTAGTCTGTTTAAAAAACGAAACCTTAAACGGAAAAAGACGTTACACATATTCATGCTCCCGGTTTACAGGTGTACTTAACCATAAAGAAAATAGCCATAATTCATTATTATTCTCTGAAATAACTATGGACACCATGCTGAACACTTAATGGTTTAGCATAATAAGTGCATTTTCATGGTGCATTCATGGATCATGTACTTTATTCCAGGGATTAAGTCTGGCCTAAATAACAAATTTTGTCTATTTGGTAAAATAGGGTTGTTCAGGCCACTGGGTAGGCCTATGTATGCATGTATGCTTGGGACTTAACGTCATATTTAACAAGGTTTCAGTCATATGACAACGGGAATTCCTTAGGTGTGTGTACACATGTATATATCATGTATTCTTGTGACAGAGTGAGTCCATGCAGCCATTGAAGAAGACACCAGCCATGACACCCCACCCAGTTACATTAGACGGACACAGGGCCACCGAGTCATGTTTCGTTGCTCTAACCTCACAGTGCTGAATGTCAAGCCAGGCAGCAATAATCGCCATTTTTAAAGTCTCTGGTATGACCCAACCATAAGAAACAGCGGGTATATAATATTTTAAGTTCGTATTTTACCCCGTGCTCAAAATTCTTTACAAAATTTACGTGATGATTGCTATATACGCTTATAGTCCTATGTATGGGTGGATCGAACTTTGTTCTGGAAACTGCTCTAAGCAGTAAATCTTTGTTCAGAATCCATAGATGTGCCAACAACAACAACACATTACTTTTAAAGAAGACATAATATATAATACACGAAGGACATCTTTCTTTGCCAGTATGTCCCTATATCACGGTTCCATAAAATATTTTTAAAGATTTGATTGTAAACATATAATTATTACTTTATTACCAAACACGCGCAATATACAAACCTGAAACAAAGTGGTACGGAAAGATGGAGAATCGGCCCCAGAGACATACGATTAGAAAGTGCAAATTTCAAAATCCCACCTCAATTCTGTAAATTTCGGAATAGGAAGTATAAAACTTGGTCGAAGCGCTCAGGAAAGCTATAATGCCATAAAACAGATGGTTGCTTAGTAACAACCCTCCAAAAATGCACTCTCGATCAAAAGTGCCAATTTTCGTTCAAACGAGCCACTGTGTTCTTAATTTACAATATGAAGATCATCGCTAACCAGAAAATGACGATATGGATGGATGAAGTTATCTTTCGTCATAATATAGTTTAATATGCCGTGGAGAACATTATTAGAAATTGTTAATTAAACATTTTTATTGTAGTTTAGAAAAAAAACACGCATGGATCCACATCGCATAGTAACCGAGTATATCGAGCGGGCGAGTAAAACAAATAAAATAAATGACAATGCTCTTTAATATTTCAGCTTTTCAAAACGTACTTCTATACAGGTACAGACGTTACAGTAGGCACGATAGAAGTTTTTGTAAAGCGGTCGTTAGGAGAAAACGTGCATGGAGAGGTAACTCTTCAACCATTTTAATTGATGTATGTGACGAAATCCTTATGTCACTGATAGTATGTAAAAAACTTAAGACTAATATTAGTTAGGAATTTCCAGATTTGTTGTGATATTACTATATGCGAATAATTATTATCCAATCCGTGATAATTCCATACATGTTAAAGATAATATATAGCCAAGCACGCCTCAAACCATACGCTGTCACAGAGTAGGCCCGCTGTGGTGGATGTCAAGTTTACCCGCTGTAATTGCAGGTATAGGCAAACCGTCCATACCCCGAAGATAATCTGTCTTCTATTTCAAATCCAGTCTATTTAAAAAAAACAAAAACGACAGATTTCATACAAAACACATACCAGATATATTTGTTTATTTATCTGACTGGAGGTTTACCACACACATGAGAATATTTCACTTATACAACGGCTGCCAGTATTATGGCGGGAGGAAACCGGACGTACAGAGCCCGGGAGAAATCCATGAACATCCGCAGGTTGCTGCAGCCCTTCCGACGTACGACCTCAGAGGAAACCAGCATGAGCTAAACTTGAACCCATAAGGGCCCCATAGGTGAGAGGCTCCATGCTCACTACACAGCAAGTTAACCACGAGGCAACGCTCTCCGGTACACATATTTTAATGACCTTCTCTTTGTATTTTCTCTATACCTTGATATGTTCGTGCTATTAGTTTTCCTTCCAACATTATTGTTAAATCATATTGGAAAATAAGTGAAACATGAGAATTCTGCATGTGCTAGCATTACTTAAACATCATCTAATGTTCTTTAGTTTATTTACTTTATATCATATTTAAAAGTTATTTCATCGCGATAGGAAACCAAAGAGAGCCCTACAGATACAAAACATTACCTCACCAGCTACCTGACAAACCGCCTCACTCAAGGAAATAGTTTACACAGAGAGCACAGGATTCATACATGAGCTTTACCAAAACTCCACGGAACTTTTTCTTTGTTCCAATCCCCAAGTGTCATACTGTTCTGAATCTTTTGAGCACTTCTTTGTCCAGGATTCTCCATATGAACTTTTGTGAGATTTTTAAAGATGCTTGCGTCATTACCATTATCTTTACCATCGCCATCATCGTTGCTATCATTCACCTAGAACATTCCATGCGCCTTTCAAACATCATTGAAAACTGCTGACTGCCTCTATTTGCAGGGTTTCGTCTTAATTTTGTACTTTATTAACTTAGTTATATCTTTGGTGGTTTGTGTTAAACGTCGTTTCGGGGGTTTGGCGTGCGAGTGCTGATACATAACGTTCATATACGATTAGTTTTATACGAAAGTGTGTCTGCCTGTTTGTCGATGACTTTAAGATATCATCTAAACATTTACATGGGATTCATTTGACAATGAGGTCGAATCCAGCTGTACATAGTATAGTTGTGGCTTTTTTTTTTTACTACGGACAATCCGAATCCATTTTCTTCGCCAGTGTTGAGGTTGAGCCCTTTTGTGTGTCAGCTTCTGTTTTGTCCAGTTCTCTTGCTTGTTTGGCATATTCTTTTGTAACTGATTGACTTTCAGTGGAGTGTCTCTTAGTTCTTGAACTTAGTTTCTGGACTTCATTCTAAAGGCTTTTTAAAACAACGTTTGCGTGAACAATTTCCTTATGGTTTCGTACATATAGCTGCGGATGCTTGCTTGTTGACACAATGATGGGTTAACAAAATTGTGGAGATACACGAGGCTGGCTAGTCCGACACTGGAATTGTTTTTTCTGGAGTGCTAAGTGTAATGATGACACTGTTGGTGTATCTCCGAATATTTCTTACCATGGTAGAGCAGGCAGGAGTCGGAGGAGACTCTACATCTACATTCAGTCTCAAGAAGCCTTAGGTCTTCAGGGAGAAATTCCCAGAAGCTTGGATCATTGGAAATATTTTCGTTAAAGGAGAAAGCATTCCTTTTCTCAGTGGCAGCAATGTTGGAATTTTTTTGGATTTTTCGTAGAGAATCGTCGCTGATTAATCGGTGTGAGAAATATATGAATCAAGGCTAAGCTGGGTTTTGGGTATTGTAGTTCTCCATTTATTTTAGCTACAGCTTTCAGTCGTGTGTCTGATAACGAGAATTTCTGTCTTTATGTAAACCAGTAAAAATTCTTAATTGCACTGATATACGTGGATAAGAACTTTCAGGCTTTCTGGAGTTATGTTTTGCAGTTGTCTCCCTTTAATTACCGTTTACACGTATAAGCATCAACACTTTAAAGGAGAAGAAAACTTAAAAAAATGACACTAGAGGCTGAAAAGTACACATTTTTGCCTATCTGGTGATGCCTGCTGCATAATTTTGCGATTTTTCATCGCCATAAACGTAAAACCTGAAAATGGCAAAGCTGCCATAAATAGCTAAGTCCATCGCGTCCTCCATTTTCGCGTCCAGTCGTTAAAGCTGCCGGCTTGTTCGTGTAAACTCGGAACCTACGTCCAACATTCCGGTTTCCCGATCGTCAAGCGAAAAACGAACTGTACTGTTCGCTACCTTCTGGCAAGAAGAGTTCTACTGGAAATGTTCTACTTCGGCAGTTTCTGACGGCAATTCTCCTCCTAACAATGAAGCCTTCCGGACTAGTTCTTAGGCAAAATGGAGTCGCCCACAGCGGATTTTGGCGCTGAAATTTTCTTCTCCTTTAATAGTAACATCGTCTGAAGACGAGACAGGTTCCTTCCTCCCGTATAGGGCCTATACGAACGCCTGAAATTCCTGAGTACTGCGTTAAAAAACAATCAAGCAAACTATCATTTAACCGTTTTGCGATTGCCAGTCCCAAATGTTCTCCTTTGCTTGACAAATGCGACTTACTTTGTTTCTCCCAGGTTTGACATCGCTTTCAACATTTATTTAGATGTGCACATGTGATGACAGATCGGTTTCAGTTCGAACACCTTCTGCCTCACAGGATTGCTTTACCCAAAGAAGTCTAGTATTTTCTTTATAGTGAAAAACAGTCATGAACACAGTGCTTTTTTCGTGTTTGCAATGAAAATCATCAAACCACAAGTTCCACACTCGTGCTTTCTGAACGTGTGAATTGTTCAATTAGTTGATATGTGCAAACTGTTTGAATTCGATGACTACAAAATGCACCTTCTGAACATGGTTATAGCCTGACGAAGTAATGCTGGTGATGCAGTTTGACATCACTTCGACTTCGTTTGGCCGATGGATTAGTAATATTGAAACGCCAATATCAGCCTAATGCTATATAGGACCTACGCTGGATCAACGTACGTATTACTCGAAGACATAGTGCAATGTAGCATTTCCCCTACGGTTTTCTCAGCGCACATAACCAAGATATTAACTATATAGGCCTAAATGAAAACTTTTCTCTTGGAATGAGAACAGAAGTGTATAAATATTGAATAAAGGAATGAATAAGTAACACTGGGCTTAGTTGCTATATGATACAAAAATACACATTTTTATTGTTTAAACATAGCAAAACATCAGGCTATTGTCATACATATCAACAGAACTCATTATTCTCTGAGGTTATTTTGTACATTTATCACAGCAACAGTTTTCACGGTATCACAGAGCGCTGTTCAAATATCACAGATTTATCAACTAATATCAACGTTAAGTGCATTTCACAGGTAATCTACATTCACACCACAGATACAGTGAGCAACCAATAGCTCCAACACAAGTTGGTCGGTTGATACAAAAAGGCATTACGCTTACACGACACATGCTTGCGTGCTTTCTAGGGGCACAGTACAATAACTCATATTAAACAGTATTCCTAGGCTAACCTAAATTTTTACCATATCCAGGTGATTAACATAGTGTATCACAGAATACTTTCAAAGAATAAAAATGATGTTTATACTAGAGCCGAATTACTTGCTCCATTTCTAAAATCAGTTGCAACTTGAGATTTGATACACTCATAACGTAAAGAAAGACATGTTCACCTCCTTTCAGGAGAATTGCTTGAAACCACCTAACCAGAGATCGTTATCCTCATATATTATTTAACTTACCACCTCTTTGAGAGGCGTCAGTAAGCAAGCCAGGCAGCCACAAAGGGAGCCACCCTAAAATAGGATTGATCCTATTACTTTCGTTCCCTATATGTGTTTTCATGAAATTTCACACGCATGCTAAATGATTTCAAATTTGAATCGCACGATCTTACATTTATTGGCCAGATATAGGTTCCTCTATCCAATGAATCCAATGATTGTTTTTTTTTTTCTATTATTGTTGATTGTGCTCTTTTGCAGCATACCGAAACACTATATGGAAGGAAGCAAAACTTTCAGGTCAAAGATTTAGAGGTAAATCTAAAGACGTATAGTGAAGATGAAACACGAAGATGACAGTTTTGTGAAACATTTGGGTGATGACAGAGGAATTGTTACGTTAGGGCATGAAAGACCATGTTTGCTTTAACGTAATCAACTGTATATACACTCCAAAAATATAGTCTGTTAATTTTAACAGAAAGTCTCTTGTGTGAGTGATGCTAAAATGTATTCAGTTATCACAACACAATATTCTGCCACATTCATCGTTATATCATGTTAGTCTTATAGAATATATATGCCGAATTAATAGAATATGTGTGCTGTGTTTAACAGAAAAATCTGCTGCAGACTTTCTGTTAAATTTAACAGATTATTTTGTTGGGAGTAGTGAATTCAGCATTTCCCTTTCTCTTCTGGTGGAAGGCATATATAAATGGAGGTCAGATCGGTTATGTGCTACTTACAACCAACATAATGATGTGCATAAAGATCTTCGTAGGAATTATTAGATTCAAGATTTTTGTTTATCACAAGTGCACCAAAACCAAACAAAATAACAACCATAATTATACAAAAGTGGGCTATAAATCATGATTCTTGTCGCATATGACAATAACAAGTACATATGACGTCACACATGAACAAAAATGTCGGCCTGATTAGTGCTGAACGAGAAGTTGGTTGGTTGAATAGTCTATCTGTTGCATGAATCTCAGACTGTTGAAGAAAAACGTGATACAATGCTAGCTTCCGAAATACAAACTGAAGACAATTTATCTATCAAAAAGTGTGAAGGATGAGGATACAATTCAATTTGCAGACAATAGGGGAGTTTCGAGTTGGAACTCTTGTCATCAAAAGTAAAAACAGTCCAACTGTGTCATGTGAATGGTGAAAGATGTTAGACATCCTTTGTTGACATTAATTTACTGATCACCTGTCTCGCCCTTTTCCTGAGGCACAAATGACGCCTTTTTCGTCTAAAAACTTCTCAAGTTCACAAACATTCAGATTCTCAATCTTCTCTATCATTCCTCCACTCTAAAATACTTTGTATGACACTTTTTGTAGAAGCTCATGTTTTTGTGAATGTGATCAAAATAGTTGCCTAGCATTTTTTACAGGTCGCATGATAAAGCGGACTTTTTTAACCTTCAACGATAAGTCCCAATTTCAAAGGATATTTTTGTGATGTTTTATTCCATGTTGGATAATACGTTACAAAGAAGGGTCTAAGTGACAAATTTAAATTTAAATGGATAGAAACATTCAGCAATTTGAACGTGCTGATTTCTAAGCATCTTGGAACAGGGTTCAATGATTTCCAACGAATCACCGTACTAAACACACTACATAGACAACAGTTCCTGGCATAAAAATACTCAGACACATCTTTTTTCACTTTCACTGTAATTACATTTGGCCCACTGTATATACTTTATCGAGTAAACCAGAAGAACAGAGCTCTGTTAGCTCACTCACATGTACATGGAATAGAGAATTCCTGATTGCAGACAAAATGGCATCACCTGATGGCAGAGACAACTGTTGGATAGTTAGTCACATGACATTTCGTCACATCCTCGAGATCAACTCGATTTATCAACTCTTCTGTACACTCGATTTGAACTCTTCTAATTTCAAAAGCCCTTGTGAGACATTTGTAGCCAAGCTGTAGGTCATCTGGAAGATTTTCTTCCAATCCCTTTCGAATCAAGTCGGCCCCAGGAATTCAAAATCAGCAAGGCTCACTTCCCACGGCCACAGCGTGACCGCTCCTTCCGCAGGTCATACCACCTATCAACGTCCATACATCTGTTTGAGGGTCGTAAACTTCAATCGATGCTAAAAATTCTTCGCCATCAAAGCCACCTGGTGCAAGAGATAAAAGAAATTGTCAATTGTTAACATATTTGACCTTAGACAGGGTACCATGTTCATGGCCTTGCCAGTGGTTTACATCATTTCCACTGAAAACAATCATATATAAATATTTTCTTGCCCTAACTGAAATCTACAGGTTCCCCAGGCCCTGTCCGATTTCCATTTACCATTATACCAGCAAATGAAACAAATGAAATCGACAGGAATCGAAACAAATAGGCATGCCGACATTAATTTTCCAGAAGACCTACCTGCTTTCATTGTAGTTATGGAAAACTTTGTTCTGATAAAATACCATGTGCTACTTGATGTAGGCATCGACGGGGGTTACTGGGAATACAAATCACTATACTGGTGACTAGCATGGATTACAACAGTAATACTTCAATCAACATGAACCAATGTGGTCAGATGTATTAAATCCACCATAAATCAGGTACCACAATCAATTTGTCTGCTGGTTTATGGCCACACGTTATCATGATAAAAAAACTGAGACCCGATGTCCATGAATTCATGAAACAAATCGAGATTTATCCGGGTGATAGCAAAGTGGATGTCTAAGTAAAATCTATTGGATTTTTTTTCTTGGGCCGTCAGAGGAAAAAAAATCCAGATTTATCTGGCAAACTGACAAAACCATCTCGCGGTGCGATTAATTATGATCAGACGCGTTTTGTTACACACGGCCGGAAATATGAATCTATAACGCAATCACTGACTGGATGATTAAGTCACAATCCGAGTATGTTCCACCAATGGAAAGCTCACACGTATCTGTTTGAGTCAGTTGACTGGAAGCAATAGAAAAGACTACACCATGAAGGGCAAAAGCAGCACAGTGATGACAGTGTGGTAGATGCACATGGCAACTGGGAACGCTTCGTTGGCATTCTGATTAGAGCGTCTGCCTCGAAGTCGGGCACGGGGTCGGGTCACGTCAAAGATTTGAAAAATGGTACTTGTTGCTTCCTTGCTTGGCGCTCAGCACTGAGAGGTTAGAGCAAGGAAACAGGTCTTCTTGGGCTGGTGTCAGTATAACGTGACTGGATGTACTGCCACAAGAAGACACAGTATATGTACACACACCTAATGACTCCTCGCTGTCATATGACTGAAACATTGTTAAGTACGACGTAAAAACCCAAGCATACATACATACATGACAACAGCGAAATCTATCCCTTTGTCCACTGCCGGATGTAGGTTGGATAGCAAGATAGGTATCACAAGTTCATTTTTGTCCTCAAAAAAACACCCCTCTCCCCCTACCCATCCATCAAACCTCGCCAAAAAGAAAGTAGAAGACACCAAAGCAAAATATTTATGTCCCTCGGTAGGATATACATAATTTACCACAAATGAGTAGTAAATTAGGGACGCAAGAAGTCAAACAGCATATAGCGTCTATCTTATTTTCTGCACAAGATTTCAAGTTGACGGACGGATGTTTGGACGAACGTCGTGACAACATAGTCCCTGTGCAAATCATTCCCATTGTCACGGTTTCAAATTAAGACAAACAAACCTAGAAATCATCTGCAGGCAAACTAGTTATGCTAACCGGATTCTATAATTACAGTGCCTTATGACGTGCATCGGCTGGTTATATAGTGCACATCCTGTAGCTACGTTATTGTACTTAGGGGCTTGTATGTATACTTAGCTGCGTGACCTTCATGAAACAACAGCAAGTATGTGGCAAACGTGAAGTGGGCGTCGATAAAGGCTACTTGCCACTTCATTCAGCTGACCTCAGTTTTTACTTGGGTTTCATTGACAAAATCAAGGAAGCTGAGGAAGTATTAGGTTATTTACCTAGAGCATACACCTTTCCATTCAGGACGGCCACACCGAGAGCACTTCGTGGGCTGTTCATGGAGCGGATGAACTCCCAGGAGTTGGTGTTTGGATGGTATCGCTCCACAGATTTTAGCTGCGAGTCTCCATCGAAGCCACCTACAGCGTACACCAGGCTATTCAGTGCCACCACCCCTGCAAATATATATAATAGAATTTTCAATGATTTAGTTCCGCGACACATCAATATCACCAAGTGCGTAATTTGTGAGAAACCATTTTCAAGAAAACTGGCTATAAACGTGCAAACACTGTAACAATTTCAGTTTGCTTTAAGTATATAATTGTTGCCAATAACTAACAATATGTTGGGCGAAATTTGGCTTAAGTGTATTACCAAACTGGGTGAAATCATTACCAACAGTTCACAACATTAAAATGGAGGGCAACTGAAATCATACTTGTATACTCCATAATAAACTATAGTTTAATATAATCACACACAAAAGATCGTAAAGTTGCTATTGTAAACAAAGTACAGAAATGAAAAAGATGAAAAGTACACTGCAACATATTAAAGATTTCCTGCAGGAAACAAAAGTGATCACAAAAAGTGAGAGGTTTATCTTCAAGTGGCGGATATATTGTTAACAGGACTTCGTGATAAGGGTAAAAAATTGTATATCAAAAATGTAAGATATCACAGTTATTGCACCAGTGTAGTGTTGGAGTATTCCTTTATTGATAAATCATATCCGACTATACCAAAGACTTTGGCCCCACAGGCCGTTAAATTCAGAACATGGTGACGTATCTCTTCATTATATGTTGCCATGGAAGTTTCATGTATACACCAATCGCATTTGTTATGGTGACAAATCTCTTCATTATGTGTTATCATGGAAGTTACTTGAGTACGCCAAGCTAATTGGCTAAGGTGACGTATCTCTTCATTATGTGTTGCCATGGAAGTTACTTGAGTACGTCAGGGGCATTTGTTATGGTGACGAATCTCTTCATTATGTGTTGCCATGGAAGTTACTTGAGTACGCCAAGCTAATTGGCCAAGGTGACGTATCTCTTCATTATGTGTTGCCATGGAAGTTACTTGAGTACGTCAGGGGCATTTGTTATGGTGACGAATCTCTTCATTATGTGTTGCCATGGAAGTTTCTTGAGTACGCCAAGCTAATTGGCTATGGTGACGTATCTCTTCATTATGTGTTACCATGGAAGTTAGGCTAGGCGCATTTTGCGACAGACCCCAGGGGTGGATTGACCTTCCTGGACGCATTCCCAGACTTATTGTGCAAACCGGTGAGAGACAGGTAAGCGGTCTGTTGAAGAACTATTACACAGAGTGGTATAAACGGTTCCATTTCAAACAACGAGCCCTTGATAACATGTTCTAATCCAGCCCCTCATCGCATTAAACAAAAACTAAATTAATAATTTAAAATCTACGAAAGAGGACCTCCTTAGCATAATGCTAAACTAAAGATGTTTCTTTTGTCATTTATAGGAGACGTAAATGTTAGAACAAACGTAGGCCTAACCTGTATATATACACAATATCAATAAACAGTGAAGCCTGAGCAAAATCAAATTAGGGAGGAAAGTGAAAAAAAAAAACATCGAAACTTGAGTAATGTATAGTAAGACAGATGTGCCAGTGGTGGTGGTGGTGGTGGGGGTGGGGGGTGGAGGGAGGACAGGGGGCCTCCGTGGCTCAGTTGGTTTGCGCGCTAGCACAGTGTAATGACCCAGGAGCCTCTCATCAATGCGGTCGCTGTGAGTTCAAGTCCAGCTGTTGCTGGCTACCTCTCCGGCCGTACACGGAAGTGAGTGAGTGAGTGCTTGGGGTTTAACGTCGTACTCAACAATTTTTCAGTCATATGACGACGAAGGAATCATTAGGGTGCATGTACGTGTAATGTACCTCCTTGTTGCAGGACGGATTTCCACCGCTCTTTTATTTAGTGCTGCTTCACTGAGACGACTTACCGAAGGCAAGTAAGCTGCCCCGCTCGAGCCTTTATACTGATTCGTGTCAACCAGTCGTTGCACTATCAACTTCATGCTGAACGCCAAGCGAGGTTACAACTTCCTCTTTTAAAGTCTTAGGTGTGACTCGATCAAGGATTGATCCTGGATCTACCGGTCCCGAAGCGGACGCTCTACCAACTGTGCTATCCGGGCCGGTCCCGTACACGGGAAGATCTTTCAGCAATCTGCGGATGGTCGTGGGTTGAGTACGGCATATAAACACCAATCAAATCACCAGTGTTGGTGGATAAAATATTGGATATGCAGAATGATGTCTTAAGTATATTAATATATTTCTTTGCGTTAATCGAATTAGGTTATACAATGGCAACGGGAAGAACGAATGAAATCAGAGAAATTTAACTGTCCTATATATATATATATATATATATATATATATATATATATATATATATATATATATACATATGCGTCTGCATTACCCTTTAAGCTTGTTGGTGGATCAACCGTATTTTGGCAGCTCTTACCTGCTCCACTCCTAGCCGTGTTCATCGGACACACATAGCGCCACTCATTGCGGATAGAATCGTAAGCTTCGACACTTCTAAGCCGATTAACACCATCGTAGCCTCCCGCCGCGTACAGCATATGATTGATGACAGCCACGCCCACGCCAATACGCCGAGTGCGCATGGGCGCCACCAATGCCCACTCCTCTGTTTCCACGTCATACCTGGAGGGACAATCCAAAATAAAATCAGTATTTCTTATAGTCGTTAACTAAACGAAGAGGAAGGTACTGATACCTCGTTGTACCGGTATCCCTCGTTTTCTGAATGTTACCTCTACTAATCAATAACGTGGTATATACATGAATTGTCTTCCACCGGATATCGTCCAGCATTCTCATTACAGCGCATGTGCTGCTCTCTACGCTCGCTTTACACCATTGCCCCACCAGATTTGTTTCGCCTTTGGAACCTATCCGTTGGAGCCTATCCAACGCACATAGGCTTTTTTAGGCTATGGCCTCAGCACTGATGTCCTCGTATTCATTAATAAAATTGTTTCGGGTGTTTGTTAGAATCGTGTTGTGCATACTTTTTATAAAGAGAATGTACATGCATGAAATACTTCCTGAGGCAAAAGTTGAGATAGTGTTTTTATGTTTCCTGACATCACTTCCTGCCTCATCACAATGACCCCAGTGACCTCGGCGATGTTCAAGATTTCTGTACAAAATTTGCTAGTGGGGGCAGTGATGTAAAGCGAACGCAGTGAGTGCTAAATGCGCTGTAAGGAGTATGGATAGAGGCGTTTTTTAATATAAAAGACTAGAGCGTACAGAGTAAAACCAGAGCAGGGACAACGGTGTAATAGCAGGCAAATGGTCAGACGTAACAGGTGACATACCACCTTTCGTGAATTACCTCTGTTATATAGGGTTTTATTGTAACTATTAACGTAAATGCTTTGATAGTAGCAAAGTCCACGCCCCCTGGCAACATTTCTTACGCAGACCTAGATTTTAAAGAAAAACGCAGTGATGTTAATTGCAATATATTAGGCGTCCCTGGTAATGAATTACCGTGATCAAAATATTGTATTGTCATCACATTTAATATACAAACCCAATAAAACAATGCAGAGGGACTAGGCCTCGGGAATGCTTAGTGCACCAGCAGAATCCTGGTTTATGCCAGAACATAAAAGAGAAATACTACTGTATACTAGGGTAAACGACTTACTAAATGAAATGTGCCGTCTTATTATACAAAACAACATCACGAATTAAGAATAGCGCATGGGTTATTAATTGAGGAAAAATGAAAGTCCAGTAATTTAAGGGTGTTGGTTCTACCCTATACTATTGACCTGAGCGATCTGGTTTTTGGCGTACAAGGCTATAAAAAACAATGTGGAATCAAAGTTCTTTTGCTGGTGTTTCTTTCAGACGTAGTTTTGGTTGTAATATCACTGGTGAAGGACTGAAAGGTCAGGTGAAATATATACCTGGCAAAACATGTACATCGAAAGGTCTACCAGCAACCTTCTGATGGTAGAAGATTTCCCCGGGCCCTATTCGTCTCTTCCCTCCCCCTCCGCCCCCCCCCCCCCCCCCCCAACCACCACCATATAATGCTAGGCGCAGTCATGTAAGTGAAATTGTTGAATACAGCGTAATCAGTTAAATAAATAAATCCTAAGTAACTTTACCATCCTGTTATATTTGACCGTTTTGGAACATGAAATGTGTATTTGTAGCAGGCTGACCATATGGAACTATCAAATAATAAGCAACATTTGATAACGAAAGCAACATATACCTGTTTGAAGGGTACACAGATGTCAATAGCTTTACAAATATCTCAGGTTAAAGCCAGATAGAACTATTCATGACAAATGACCTGATTTCTCGAATAAAACCGTGTTCCTCTCTCTTTTGTCGCTTAGGTTCAACAATGTATATCACAGGCGCATGACTCGACAGAAGTCATTCATCTATAAACTGGTAATGACAGGGACTGCAGGGAAAACGGTAATTTGCTGACGGTGCAGACAGGAAATCTTAGGTGTAAGCTTTCCTGTTTGCCACACTTGACTGCTCATTGCTCATACACTTCCTAAATTAAGAGTATAAGCAAATACATATGAGCCTAGACTTGTCAGTCTCACAGAACCAGCCAATCAGTGTTGATTACGTTACGGTAACGTTTGATTTTTTTTCTCAGTGCAATGAATGAGCCAGATCCTCATTCCTTAATGATTTTCACGTGTAACTATAAACAAATAACTAAATTTTACTGTCTCTTCATATATCTGACTCGCATATTGAGACGTGACCTGTGTTTTGAAATATTCGAAGGCATAAAGTCAAAGGTCAAAGTTCCAACTAGTTCTTGACCAATAACACGATGTATTTGATTTGCTCCTGCTGTAATTGAAACTATAGGTCAATGTAATTTAAAGACAATATGGCAACATTGGACAGGAAGCCTGGAAACAGTAGTGTTATGGAGGGCATGTTGGTTTGAAATATTTCAGCTGAAAGGAGTGTTACCTGCTGGATATTAATGTATATTTTCCCATTTCTAAGGCAATACCTCGCGTCATTTAAATACAAAATCTAACGTCTGGACCAGCTGAGACTATTGTGACCACAGTGCTTAGCTCCCAGGGCCCAATAGTTCATTAATGGGTTAAGACCTAATACCACATTTAACTTTAAACCAAGTCTTCAGTTTTTTACTTAGCCTAAAAAACTGTGTAATTATATTAAATAGGAGCTAAAACTGCTGCTGTTATAGTCTGACCTTGGAGAACTGCATTGACTGCTGAGTTTGGCTAAAAATTTAAATATAAAATATGACTTTATACCGCGCAGTTGTTCAAAAGTGTATTAGCTAATACTCTTCTGGTATTAAGTCAGATTTTATAATTAAGATTTTGGTCAACTTCTGCAACTAATACAGTTGGCCAAAATCTAGTATAACATGAAATTATTTTTTGGCTAAGTACAAAATTGAAGACTTGGTTTAAAGTTAAATCTGGTACCAAGTCTTCAAACAGTTTCGAACAACCGGGCCCAGGGCGGTTTGGCTTGTGTTTTGGTAGCCATCACATTTTTGGTGGTCATCATGTTTTTGCTTGCCATCGAGTAGGAGGTGTTTTAGAAAGTGCATAACTGCAGAAAGCGGCCGGTGTCGAAATGATTCCAGCATGTCAAGGGTCCGATAACCGCAGAAAGCGGCCGGAGTCGAGAGGATTCCGGTATGTAAAGGGTTCGGTAACAGCAGAAAGCGGCTGGTGTCGAGAGGATTCCGGTATGTCGAGGGTCCGGTAACTGCAGAAAGCGTCCGGTGTTGAGAGGGTTCCGGTATGTCAAGTGTCCGGTAACTGCAGAAAGCGGCCGGAGTCGAGAGGATTCCGGGATGTCAAGTGTCCGGTAACTGCAGAAAGCGGCCGGTGTCGAGAGGATTTCGGGATGTCAAGTGTCCGGTAACTGCAGAAAGCGGCCGGTGTCGAGAGGATTCCGGGATGTCAAGTGTCCGGTAACTGCAGAAAGCGGCCGGTGTCGAGAGGATTCCAGCATGTCAAGGGTCCGGTAACTGCCGAAAGCGCCCGGTGTCGAGAGGATTCCGGTATGTCAAGTGTCCGGTAACTGCAGAAAGCGGCCGGTGTCGAGAGGATTCCGGTATGTCAAGTGTCAGGTAACTGCAGAAAGCGTCCGTTGTAAAGAGGATTCCGGTATGTCAAGTGTCCGGTAACTGCAGAAAGCGCCCGGTGTCGAGAGGATTCCGGTATGTCAAATGTCCGGTAACTGCAGTAAGCGACCGGTGTCAATGATATGTTTCATTCCACATGGATTAAACAGAAGCCGAAAGTTGTTCGTTGAAAGCTGGACTAAGCAGACAAAAATGCGGTAACAGCAAAAAACAGAAAACCAAAAAGAAAACGAGAAGGACTATTAACTGTCGCCTTCCACTAGCACAATAGCATATGGTTGGTTAAGTTTATTTATTTATTTATTTATTTATTTGATTGGTGTTTTACGCCGTACTGAAGAATATTTCACTTATACGACGGCGGCCAGCATTATGGTGGGAGGAAACCGGGCAGAGCCCGGGGGAATGGTTAGTTAGGTGATGACTAATAGAAACTGTGTATATAAATAAATATAAATAAGATCTCTTTTTTATTATGTTCTTGAACTGCAAAAATATGTTAAGTGGAAATATTTTCTTTTGGTTTTTTAGGCCCAAATTTCAAATAACAATCTTTTGGTATTTTCAGAGCCCACAAATTTGTATGAACCGCTTTCAAAAGGTTGTTTATGTAAATAAGACCTAAGATCCTTTTACGTAACAGGGAAAAATACACAGTTGCACATTCAGTTATACAGCTGCCGAAAGTATTGTTTGAAACAACGGAGTAAACCTTGAATCTTACGCTCGTCTAGAAAATAAGTTTTAATTAAAGTGACCATAAAATAAGCACACAAATTTGACGAAACCCTATATTCCAAAGAAGTTTTCTGGAGGTGCTCTAAAATGTTGAGATAATTCTATTAACAGTGTAAATGGCCAACGATCTTTACTACATAGCCACTCATTTAATTTACATAGCAATGCTAGTCATCTAGAGAGACATCACGTCACTCAGGAGCTCTCCTGTACAATCGCTACTAAACGACGTCGAGGAAAATAGAAAAACACCAAGCTAAAGAATTTGAGCTCTGCTCTGTTTTCAAACACCGAAGTTACTTTGAATTTGGTTGTTCGTGAATTTTTGAAGTTACAATCGCTATTGTAGTAGCCATATTTGACTCGTACATAGAGGTGGCCTGTGTATTGCATTTCTTTGCAAACCGGGTTGAAAAGTACTAACAGTGTAGCTAAGGCAAGTGTTATATGTACAACACGGTCAACCGGGTTAATTCAAATTTTTGATTTGAATCTAAGTTGTGCTTATAATCCCTTCGTCCAAGTGGGTATCGATTGTAAAGTAAGGCTACGATCGAGATCTTAGCTATTTACAATCAACTGAAGCTTACGACCCCTTTGTGCAAACGGCCCCAGATACGTGACGTGACGTCGCAGCCAATGCCTTTGATCAGCCATGCAATCCCCTAAGGGCTTCAACAACATGGCTAATGAGAGCAAATTGTCCTTCAATGTCATTTAAGCAATCTTGTATTCATATTCTCGGCTATCATACTTTATAGGCTTATAAATATTTTTCTGTGGTGCCTTTCGTTTACTACTTTTTTCTGAGTACATACAGTTGTAAATATTATGTTCACTTCAATTCATTCATTGGTTAGAAAAAACACTAAAAACTGTCTCTGAAAATATGTTCACTTATTTTCATTATTCCCCCCGCCCCCCACCCCCAATCAGTTGCAATCAAATGTTAGAATCATGAAGTGGGCTTTATGCAGATCATACTACTAGTGACAAGGTACGTGTATTCTGACGTCATATCACATTTTCTCTGTTTATATTCACCTTGAGGCGAACTTTTTGAAAACATTATTTTAGTAACCTTTACTAGTATACTAGGCCTACATTAGAATTGAAAAATTTGAATGCATTAAGTCTCCTGGAAAAAAATCTAAAAAAATGTTATTTATTTTATTTTTTAATTTTCATCCATTTTAAGGAAAGGCGTGTTCTTGCAAAGTATGTTCTTGGTTTTAAAATCAACCTCTCTGTTAGATTAAGGACTATATTCATACCTGTTTGTAAATATGATTATGTGTTTTGTCTTCAATTGATGGCCATCTCATTTGGATAATAGTTGGAGACAGCAGCATTGCTCTGCGTATTGCAAAAGTATGCCATGTGTGAACAATAGAAAATTTCAGATAATTCCATCATATATCAAATAATGTGATTTTGTAAGCGTTTGAGAGATATATAATCACGTGACTATACGAAGTTGAAAAAAAAAAAAGAAATTTCCGTCTCCATTTCGAAGTGAATATTAACCTGACTTATATTGACTCGTACATTGACACATACGGTAATAAACTGTATAACTTTTCTGAGCTGTCAGTCTGTTAGCGCGCTAGCGCAGCGTAATGACCCAGGAGTCTCTCACCAATGCGGTCGCTGTGAATTCAAGTCCAGCTCATGCTGGCTTCCTCTCCGGCCGTATGTGGGAAGGCCTGTCAGCAACCTGCGAATGGTCGTGGGTTTCCTTAAGTACAGCGTAAAACACCAAAAACACCATCAAATAAATAACTAAATTTCTGAGTTGTTTTGGATATTCTGGCGTGTACATGAAGAAAGCATTACCTCACACTCATTACCTGAGAGAGAATTATATATTTTCAAAAATGACCATTCATTAGTTTCAGTTTTTTCAGTTCTTTAAAATCGCTGAAAATCTAATCGTATTTATGTATCAAAACGCCACATCAGGATCCCGCTCCAAAATGCAACAGCAAGTTAAGTTGACTGTAACTACCATTGCAACACATGTCCACGTTGCAACGGTAGTTACATTCAACTTAGCGTACGATCGTGCTGTGCATCTGGGTCATTGTTTTGTTAACTGTGTCTTGTTAACTGTGTCGACAGAATGTCATTTAAATCGTCCGTGATTCATATAAGTTTTTAAGAAGAACTACACGTGCAATCAAAGGGAATACTCTGTAAAGTAAATGTCTAAAACGGATCTAGTTGGATTTCAGGACGTGACATGTCGTCTGCAGCAAAACTAAAATGATTTAGGTGACAAAATGGGTTCCGAGTCAGACAAATGTGGCTAGGTTATATTTATATACTGGGCGAATGCAAACCTTACCGTTCAACGGAATTGTGGTACGTGGCCCCATTTGATCCGCCAACAGCATATATCATCCAATCTATGACGCCCACCCCGACCCTGCCGCGTGGGACAGACATGGGCGGGGCCATGTGCCAGGAGTTCGTGGGCAAATCGTAGTAATCTAGACTGGCACAATCTTCATTACCGTGTTTGTCAGTTCGGCGGCCACCCACGGCAAAGAAACGGCCATACACTACACACAGCCCCAGACCGCTACGGGCCACGGGGATGTCGCTCAAGCTCCTCCATTCTCGACTCTTGGGGTAAAAACTTTCAAATGTATTGAGCGACCGTCTGAAGTAGCCCCCTGCCACATAGATAATGGAAGGGGTGCACGATTTGCGCGGTTTAACAAGAAATCTAGTGGGTCTAACCGTGCTTAGCTCGCTGAGCACTCGCTTCACATACTCAGCAACCTTTTTATTTGATTGCAAAAGTTTGCAGTGCTTAATTTTGTCATCGATGTACTTTGGCGGTAAATAGTGGCATCTTACGGCTTGTAATAAGTTTAACATGTAATCAAGGCGAGTGTTTTGATCGTGGTACACCCATCGACAGACAGAGTCATACACTGCGGACTCGCATTGCACATTGAGAGCGTCACATTCTATAATCCGCCGCAGTTGTTCCGCAGTCAATTTGAGAAAATCCTCACTTTCGGCAACCTCGGCAAAATGCTGATAAATGTGGTCCATTGCTTTCTTCTGAAGATCCGTACAACCGAATTCTCCAGCAAAATCAGCAATCTCTATGGCATTGTTTGGATCAAGCTGACGCTCTAAAAACGCACAACACGACTCAATAACAGAATTCATCCCAAGCATGACGGCTCCTGGTAAAAGATGCTGAACATTTCGTCTGTTGATGGAAATTTCCGAGGTATATGCGAAGTCGACTAAAACTCCCAGCGTACACGGCAGTATACTGACCATCTTCACGCTGTTCATTCTTTCTTCCTTCATACCACTTGTGAACATTCCCTGGAAGTAAGGACTTGCTGCTGCCAGAACTATTTTGTGCGCGTAAATTTCATCCTCTCCAACTCGCAGTGTAATATCACAGAGTTTCTTGCCGACGCGTAACGTGTGCATGACGTCTAAGATCTGTTTTGAATGCTTGGTAATAGCAAAGTGCATAGTTTCCTCGGCGTACCTGCCACTCCTGGATCCGAGGGAATTAGACCGCGTTGTTCCGCCACTTCCCTGAGAGGACATCCTGAAGACTGATGTGCTGCAAGAGCTACCAGCGCCCCGAATTCACCTACAATCATCAACAACAATCTTCTGTCACTGGTGGAATAAACAGGGCCCAGTTTCACAAAGCGGCGTACGACATTTTTTTTATAGTACATTTGTCGTACCCATTGTCCTATATGTGCGATTATCGTACATGTACGACACAATTGTAAAACTGGGCCCAAGTCCATGTGCGATCCAAATTTGCATAAAATGACACAATGGTATATTAAAACAGGCAGGCCTGTGCCTTGATATGATCTTAATGTTGTTGAATGTTAAATGTGATGACAACACCGACCAGGGATGTCTAATAAATTGCAGTTAACATCACCACCTTTTTGAAAGCTAATTCTGCTTAAGCCATGTGCTAGGGGGCGTGTACTTTGCGACTATTTATGCGTTTACAAAGACATTTAGAATAATACCCCGACTGAATTTAAACAAACAAGAGGCTGTGTTTCACAGGTTACTTGTGACCATTTGCCAGCTATCACACTGTCGTCGCTGTTCTAGTTTTACTCTATGTGCTGTAAGTCTTTTATGATATTCTGCTTCCCTGGAAATCTTGGCTGAATTTTTACAATTATACGAAGGATGCCTTAGGAACAACCAGAGAGGAGGCCAGGATGAACTGGACTTGAGCTCACAACGAGCGCAATGGTCCGAGGGTCTGGAGATATCATGTTGTGTTAACACGCTAATCACTCGGCCACGGCGGCTCCCAAAACACTTTTAAACTGGAATAGCTTTTTAACTGGCATTATCCTGGGCTCTGGGTCGAAGCAAGAAGGACAATCACTAATTTATTCATTTATTTGATTAGTGTTTTATGCCGTACTCGAGAATGTATCACTAACACGCCGGTTGCCAGCATTATGGTGGGAGGAAACCGGGCAGAAGCTGAGGGAAACCCAAACCATCCACGGGTTGCTCGAAACCCTCACCATGTAAGATTGGAGAGGAAGCTAAGATGAGCTGCACTTGAACTCACAGCAACTGCATTAGTGGGAGGTAGCTTTGAGGGGGCTTTGAGTCGAGTGGTCCATCACTAAATCCTCACCGATAAGAAAGCTTGTGTGATACTGTGGGGATCGGCGTTATGTCAGTAACTTTATCTACTTTATCTATTTAACTTTATGTACTAGACGAACTTCGGTCGGTTCCCACAGCGGTTTCCTCCAACTATAAATATCACTATTGTTGTATCAGTATAATATTCATGACTATGTGGTACAACCTCTGTCAAGTGCATAATAAATTGTACAACTTAACGCAAGGTTTAAACTAAACTTAACGGAGTTTGGTTATCCCTTGGTAATGCCAGCGCTCTCGCTGTTAAGCTGTTCTAAGAAATATATGTTTTGCCACAAGAAAAGTGGGATTGTTTTCTTCCTTTCATGAGGAAGATGCAAGGTGACACAAATATATAGTCATGTAACAAGAATAGCTGATATGTTTAGTTCCTTTCATTAGAAATATATAAGGTGGCACAAATATATGATCTTGTGACAAGTACGGTGGATATGTTTCCTTCCTTTCATTAGTTACATATATAGTGACGCTAATACATGACATAGATATGGACATCAATGCGGACCGTCTAAACTTCAGTCTGTATACTTAGGCAATATACAACTACAAGAACGCGGTTGTTGATCAAGGGGCTGTTTCTCAAGTGGTCATAACGTTAGGCCGGTCGCATGTACCAAAGTGGCGTATGTCGCCAATACCCGACGTCTTCAGGTTTTTACTGCATATACGACTGTTCATTTAAAATTACTGATAGTCAAATCACTGATATTCGAAGTACATGTCAGGCAAAATATACAGCCTTGATTAAACGTGTAGGGGTGCATTTAAATGACAGAGAGTTTCGTCTGACAAGTGCTCCGGGACAAAATCGCTGCCCCAAAGTCCGGCATTTAACTCTACAGAAAGACCAAGACATCTTGCAACACTGATCGAGTAGACACCAACAATAGACGTGACACGTCATATATTCTGAAGTAGACTATTTGTTTTATAAGTCTTATTCTGTTCGACTATACCAAGACATTTAATCGTTTCATTCCAGACAGTATTGTGGAGTTATTAGGTCCTTACGAACAATGGAACTGGGCCTGTACAGAGATTTAAAGGCGTATATACCTATTGACGCAGGCTAATTGGAATATGCTGGAAATATGCCGCGAGAACCGGATATATGTGTGTATATTATAACACAAACCAGGTGTTTTCCCATTAACACCATTACATTATTCCAATACCACTGAGCGTCACTGCACTTCAGATATGCAGGTACACAGGTGGTTTTCTTCCACCATAATGCTACATGGTCGATGTTGAATAAGTGAAATATTCTTGAGTACGGCGTTAAACTCAAATAAATAAGTAAATATGGGTGTTATCTAACAAATGAAGGCCACCATGTTCTACATCAAATGATAATGCATCTCATTCGATATTTATATTTTGTATGGTGTACTTATGGTTATATCATCAAGGGGTGTTTCGCTGGCGCATTTAAAAAAAGTGTTCACTGGCCTAGCTGTAGAGATCGGTACATGGCCAAAGAGGTCGCCTGCTCGAATATAGCTCTCGCTAGCATGGTGGGGGCTTTAACTCAAGCGTATTTGTCAGATACAGTTGAAGGGCTATTGTGTACAGCGGGTTTTTCTACATAAAGCAGAAGTTTTCTTCATGAAGTATAAACTTCATCACCGTTATATACGCCACAAATTTTTAAAAACGTTAGAACACGTTAAAACGTTAAAAGCAACAAAATAAATATAGATTATTAAGGAATCTCTTTTGCGGTTAGTTCTATATCGATTGTTGATATGAAAAACCGAAATAATTGACTATAATTTAATGATGGTTTTTTTTCAAATATTTTGTGATTGGGCAGTTTCAGGTCACGCACCCACTAAAAGTGGCTGGTTAACAAAACAGCGGCGCTGTACATGCCTGATGGTGTAACTGTATATAATGGTCAACGGAGCTTGGCCAAGCGCCAGGCCGGAGGAGGTAGCACGACACACTAACCTTTGTCAAAACACCTAACCATTGAACATTATGAACCCGCAGGTGAACAGTCTTATTGTGCTCGACAGGTCACATATCTAATATATTTATTTATTTGATTGGACTGAGTTTTACGCCAAACTCAAGAATGTTTCACTTATACGACGGAGGCCATCATTAAGGGGGAAGGAAATCGGGCAGATCAACATGACTACATACATTCTATACATGGCAATATGTGTTTCTTAAATTGTGAGTAAACGCATGGTTGTGAATTTGTCTTCCAATGTGAAATTTTGACACCTATACCATCCTTCCAAAAAACGGAACGTATGCACCATTGCGTTGAGAAGCAACCACCTCGCTATATACGATATCCTTTCTCTGTCGTAAGTTTAAAATACCGAATCACGGATAATGTGCTAAGTATATAATGAATGCGTTATGTGCTCTGTAAAACTGCTGACTAATAACACGGATGGAATGTACACAAAACAAATGTGTTACACGTCAAGAAAAAAGTTGATAACACGGATGAAATTTTCTAGAATTTTTGGAAGAAGATTTGTTATGAACGTGTCGTGTAACGTTTTAATCTGGGCAATTTGGCATTGAGTGGCTGATTACATGGCTAGATAGGACACAGACAAAATCTGAATGAGATATACACTCCCACATGAAGTACCAGTGTGTATATAGGTATGTAAGTATACTTGGGACTTTGGAAATTAACAATTTCATATGACGACGAGGAGCCATTTGGTGTTTACTTATCTATCGTGTCTTCTTGTGGCAGGGCAAGTCCATACCGCCAAAGTGCTTCTGCAGCTGGAGCATCATACCAAAGACACCAGACACACCACCCCACCAAGTCACATTATACTAACACCGGGCCAACAAGTCTTATTTCCGTGCTTTAACCTCCCAGTGCTGAGTGCCAAGCGAGGCAGCAATAACTACCATTTTTTACCAAGTCTTTGGTATGACCCGACCCGGGTTTGATCCCAGGTCTCCCGACTTCGAGGGGTGAGCGCTCTAGCCCTAAGGCGCAGAAGCGGTACATATGTCTTCGGATTCACGAATCGTTCACACGCGATTTGATGTCATCAACTACTACTCCATTCATGACTACATCATATTACTGCTGTTTCGGTGGTGGGAATTACCAAGCGTTTTACCAACGTCGAATGACCCGAAGAGAGACGCCATCATAAATATTAATAATAATGAAGTCAAGACATCACCACGTAAAAGGCTTCATATGTTTTCGATCGGAATCACATTATTATCATTATGCTTCGACTTCATTATTAATACTACTGAAGGTACGTACGACTATGAGTCTTAAGCATATATGTCATATATATTGTTATGAACATTGACGAAAGGAAAATCACAGCAATCCATGCTTACGTGCACTAGGTACAGGATATTGATTAACTTACATGTTGAATAAAAACAAAACACTCCTCTACAATATGTTACATTATAAATATTGCCCCATTCACTACGAACAGCTAGATTAATACCCTAAATTGATAAGACGCCTGATTTCTTCAGTGACATCCAATAAATTGCAAAGAACATGATTTTTTTGTATCATCTAATTGAGGTTAAGCCGTGATACTAGGCGGTGTGCGTAAGTTGGTACTATTTAAGCATTTGCATGGATAGTGAAAATAAAAGCCCCAACTAAGGTACACTGAGGTCAAGCCGCATTTCACCGGCTGCGTGCTGTAATTTTAGTATTAACGAAGTAAACATCAGGTACATATAAGCCTTATTTTTGGTTACTGGCCCATTCTTCATTTGAAACATTTCAAAATGAAATTTTAGACCCTGAATCTTTTTGCTGAATAAATGAAAAACAGATGAATGCATGAAAGACAGGCCTATAATGTTATTTTTGTTTATAGTTCTAAACTTCTTTTCCTGCAATACCTATCTGCATGGCACTATATTCTGTATGAAATTAAAAATCGCAGCATCAACATCTGAAGCCAATACTCCTTGATAACGTATTCAGGTAGACTTTAAAGATTTTAAAGGTCTTTCAACTACTTTTTCCTGTTTTCTTAGCTTTAAACTAGTTTTATCTTCCATCTTACAAGATATTCTGGCCACGCTTCATCAGCCTGTGCCACAATACAGCCAGATGTGAGAATTGTCAGTGCTAGACATTTGTCTTTCCTGTAACAGTCTGTTCTTGCTCTTCTTTAGCTCTACTGTAACAGTCTATTCGTGCTCTGCTATACACTCTATTCTTGCTCTACTGCAACACGCCATCCTCGTTCTGCTGTAACATTCTATTTTTGCTCTACTGTAACAATGTATTCTTGCTCCTCTGTAATAGTCTACTCTTGCCCTACTGCAACAGTGTATTCTTGCTCTACTGTAACAGTCTAAACTTGCTACACTGTAACAGTCTATTCTTGCTCTATTGTAATAGTCTATTCGTGCTCTACTGGAACATTCTAATTTTCATACATGTAAGTCTATCAAACGATGTTGCAGGGTATGCAATTTTAGATCGGAAAGTAGAATATTATATTGTTTTACCGCCCTTTTGGAAAAGTAAAGATATGAGTATTTTGTTCATTAGATGGTCTAACCATGTGAAAAAAAAGAAACTCAATATTCCTGCCAGAATTACATATATATTGCCTAAAATGAGCAGACCAGGTGTCTCAAAATTTAGCTGAAACAGAGTAACTTGGAACTGCGTTCAAACGCCAACTCCGCCGTGACTTTATTACATGTCCATGGTGAATGTCAGACCAGTAGAATTTGTGCAAAAATTCTGCAATGAAATGTTGATAGTTTTCGCCTGAGCGCATGTAACTGAGGAAGTATGACAACAAAAGGTGATGCAACTACTGTTTTGCTCTCACAGCTGTTATCGTTCTTCTAATCCTGAGGTTAAACCCTTAACTGTCTAAGCCTCTATACGTTAACGCTACTGTCCAGGTTTAGCCTTAACCAAGGTTATCACGTAACGGCATGGAATACTTGGTGATCTTGGTAAACACTAATGCGAATGATCCTACATTTCCTCCGATTCAATCACAGGCCTACAGCTGGGATATGGAATGCTCGTATGAATGCGAAAGTATGACAAGCTCTCTTTGCATAGCAACACAGCAATATTGTGTATGTGTCGAGCTGTACATACGACAATGATTAAATCTGATCAATAAAGAACGCCAAACCCTCAAATAACTGCTTATGGATATTCTTAGGAACCATGTAAACAGCTAGCGTAGTTTGTAGTGCTTTGTGACTGGCCTACTGAGGCCGGTAAGACTGAACAGGTGAATTACCGTACACACACCTAATATCGGTCAACTCGTCTGAAGATTTTCACAGAATGAATCACAGATAATATGTGAATGATACTTACGCTGCGGATATGAAAAGGTTAAGCTATCCTCCCCAGACACGCATATAATACCAGTGAGCTGTAGGCCACTCTGTATACTTAATAACGAAACTATCGTCGGCCCGAGTCACCGTGATATACGACGATACCGCATACTGGCAGTTTGAGACTTCCGTGTGAAGGCGCGGGACCTCCGTCAGGTAGATCAGACTATGTCGTGGTACTGTATGTTACTATGATCTGACATCCTGGCATAAACTATGCCCGCCTAATGCAGCCATGCATTTGGCCCAAATTTAGCTGGCGTACATCCATAGCAGTCATCCAAAGCAGAAGGGAGATAAATTTCCCCACGTTTATCTGGAACTCCAGATTACGTTCGTGCCGGTAACACGATTGTAACAATCAGTTTGTCAACTTGATCTACAACCATCCGGGTCATCGTAGCTCGAGGCACTAGCGTGATTCAGCACCTTTCTATGTAGATTCCAAACGCACAGATGTGTTCATATTTAAAACGCGTTGAGCCAGTGATCCGTAAACCGGGCCGGTCGTATGAACACGCATGGCTGCTACCTGTCCTTGTTACGCTATGTATGCATTCGTATAAAGACTACATAATGTATACATGTTTGTATACCTGGTAATAAGTGCCTTGTGTGTATGCACGTAGACATATAGCGCCCAGAGTCGCTCAAATGCTGCACACGCAAGATCGATCCAGGCTATCATTTGCCAGTATTTGCTAGCACAGCTCAACAGAATGGCGATGTCATCTTAGACCAGCTAGAAAAGTAATCTGCAAGTCAGTCAAAACATCATTGTACGGTATTTCTTATTTATTTCTGTACCGTAATGATATAAATGCACCTTGAAGTGATAATAAAGTTGACCTGTTTAACTGCAGGGAGCACGCCCAGAATATATGTATCGCGAGATCGATGAGATTTTCTATTTTTAGTACTCGGGAGAATGACATAGCAAAACTACGATATCAATGGAATGTATAGCCTTGAGGAAATCTGTGGTTTATATATATATATATATATATATATATATATATAGAGAGAGAGAGAGAGAGAGAGAGAGAGAGAAAGAGGAAATATGTGGTTTATATATATATATATATATATATATATATATATATATATTTGGCTTGAATGTTGTCAGTTGATTTCGTCAAGAGGATGTATGCGTTGACAACCCGACAGGATGATCAAGGCTTTCCCTGTAGGACTACAACTGTTTAGTTACTATTAACAAGATGCATTGGTCTTGTGGAACATTCTGATATACATATATGTGTGAAGTTTCATCTGATCTTCTGAGCCGCCGTTATGTGATTCACTTTGTTTGGTATAAATAAAATGGTATAACGCTATTTCTAGTAAACCTGAGTACATATTTAGTTGTAGGTGTACAGTTCTGTTAAAAAGCGCACTACCACATTATTGTTGATATAATATAATTGATATGATATAATCAACTGTATACACATTTTTGCAACATTTTGTTACCTTAAATTTTGCACCGCTAATAGACAACAACTGTTCTTAGAAGTGCTAACTTGCCTTGATGAAGTGTTAGAACTGCTGCTCACTATGTTTATTAAAGATTACCCCTAACTTAATGCGTCTCAGATGAAATGGATTCATTAGACAACTTTTTAAATTATCCCGAGGGAGAAAATTCCACAGCAACAAAAAACAAAAAAGTAAATAAATAAATAAATGAAAACACAAACACACGCCCTCAAAACACACACACACACACGCAAAAAAAAAACAACAGAAAAAAACAACACCCCCCCCCCCAAAAAAAAAACAAAAAAAACAAAAAACAAAAACAAAACAGCAAATGTTTTGAACAACCATTTGGCTTCTATGTACTATTTGTACTGCATTTTAAACTAAAATTTAGGCCCAGTGTCTCTTTCACAATGATGTAATCAGTAGTAAATCCCATGGTCACAGTCTTACCATTAAAAAGCTTAATATTTTCATCATGTCCTGAAAATGCCCACCTGTGTAAGCCCAGCCTTGAAGGGATGGCCGCTTTTAAAGACGTCCACGTCGCGCCAGATTGTGGGACCCTTTTTCAGTCCTAAAGTTGAGTTGTATGGAAGCCTGTGTGTAAGTAGTTCCTGTTTTGCCGCGCGGTATAAAGGGAAATAGGTGATCTGGTGTCTAAGTAAACCGTCATGTTTTGTAGGGAAGCAGAATTAAAGTAAAGGCTGCGAGACAAACAAAGAGACACGATTGTTGTCACGCAGAAATGCGTTGGGCATGAAGTTAAAACTACATAAACGAACAAACATAACACGTATCTTTGGTGTTGCTCTTTTCTGTCTGCGTGAGCATATCCTTGATATAAAAGCTATCGCCTGTGTCTGAAGTGTTTGATATAACGGTTATGCACCTGGTAAGCGGTTACGTAACAGACGAGGAGTTACAACCATGATGGCATGCCATACTACCACGCGCAGATAGCACTTCAACAGCATATACAAACATCATCCGAGCGTCACCACCATCTATTAACTGTGACCGCTGGAGGCGAAGTCTTAGCATTTTGTCACCTTGGCGCCAAAAGGGTGGATACAGTAACCCTGGGCAAAATGTGTTTTAAATGTGTTCTATCTATTCAAAACCGACAAAAATGTAATATCTTTAACTGGGTGAAAAATAATAGCTCATAAATTTATAGTGTATTAATAAACCATGATGCCTGTGTCGCATATTATGTAACTAGTGCCCAGGCAAGCTTCCTATTGCACGAATGGCACATCTGTAACCTGTAGCGACCAGAGTTAAATTTACATGATCTGTGCTACTGCCTTCGTGCTGACCGAAGCATTGTCAGTGGACTTTGATGTCATAATTTCACTGCGGTTTTCATAAGGCTTGTATCATGCCGACGACACCCCCACCCAGACACCCCACCCAGACACCTCACCCAGACACATTAGTCTGAACCGGGCCAACCGGTCCTGTTTCTTTGCTCTAACCTCTCAGTGAGGTTGAGCACCAAACGGGGCAGCAACAAGTACCCTTTTTAAAGTCGGGTCCCCTGACTTCGAATAATTATGCCAACGAAGTGGTTACTGACCATCGTAAGATACAAATTTTAAAATGTACATGGGAATTCTAGTCAATTAGTGTCTAGATGTGCAGATATAATGAGAAGAATGTAGGTATTTCTAGAGCTCGTCGCTTTATTTTGTAGGGAACCTCAGTACAAGTGCATAGGCCTTATGCAAGACTGTTGGAAAGAGAACATCTACATCATGCCGTGTTTCAAATGTACGTTTGACAAAGGAAGAGGAGATAAGGTTTTAGAATTTACCCGAAATGACCTAAAAATCTGACCACAAAAGAGCATTTTTAGAGGCAAAAAAATGTCATAAGATATTACCTCTGGCGCTAAAATTGATATTTTCCCATTACAATATGACATTACCTTCCAAACAAACCTCAAAACACTTTTCTTAAATCGAAAGAACTCCCAGAATGTGGAAAATTAGCAACTTAGTCATGGACGCAGTTTTAGTTCATTTAGAGGTAGGCCTATGTCTCATTAGGATAATTTAAACTTTTACTTAATACGGGGGCAGGGATAAACGTGAGGTAAGAAGCTATATTGTTGCTGAATATAACTCTCTGTATGGATTTCGTGTGGGTCGAGCTACGCGGAATAACTGCTTCTAATGTGTCCGATCGAGTCACATTTACCGCATCTTCACATGCGGTCCGTGTAGGGAGCGGTAGATCCAGGGTCAATTCTGGGTCGAGTCACACCTAAGATCTTAAAGGTGGAAGCTGTAACTTCATCGACTGGGGTTCAGAATGAAGGTGATAGTGCAACGACTGATTGAGCTGTATCAGTACAATGGCAGCTTACTTGCCTTCGGTAAGTCGTCTCAGTGAAGCAGCACTAGATAAAAGAGCGGTGGAAATCCGTCCTGCAACAAGGAGGCACATTACACGCACTCTAAGGATTCCTTCGTCGTCATATGACTGAAAAATTGTTAAGTACGACGTTAAACCCCAAGTACTCGCTCATTTACTCTTCACACGCGCATGAAATCTTAACTAGCGTAAATCGATGTCAGCCGAGTGGTCCCCATAATCAACTAACCTCTACTGATTCTCGCCGAATCAAGAACGAATCATGACGGTCGCACAAATTCACAAAGAAAGAAAAAAGATTATTAAAGGGACATAATACCTATTGCAATCATTATAGTAACACTAGGCGAGTCTAGTCGTCCATTTGGCTGGTTCACTCCCCCCGTTGTCAGAAGGCGCCAATCGCTTCAGCCTCGTTCGTTCTCGCAAGTGATCAAAATGGTGACAGACGGCTTACGGCACCAGTGGATGTAGCGTCTGAAAATGTATTTCCTTTGGTGAATTTATGCGGTTGTCGTGGATCGTTTTTGGTTCGGGAACCACTCGGTGGACATCGATTTACTCTAGGGAAAACTAAATGCGCGGGTGAAGATGCGGTAAATGTGGCTTACCGTCGATCCGACACACTAGAAACAGTTATTCTCCGTGACTCTCCCAACACTTCATGTCAGTGAAGTTAGCCCTGAGTTCCTAGTTCCTGGTTCGACGTTCAGATGTGAACTTAGCTCACAGCTCCCGTTTCCTGGTTGGATATTCAAAGCTGAATATCGAACTGGGAGCTAACTTGTTTATTATGATATTCTGCTCTTAATATTGCACCCAGAGGTACAAAACGTGGTCAATGTAAGGACGATTTGTTGGTAATCAGGATCTGTGTAAATGTGACCTGCTTGGTGACGTGCGATAGGCACATTTTCTTCGAAGGTTTAGTCCTGTGTATTTCGCCATAAACCCTAACTGTCGTCAAATGAGCGAGATATTCTCGAGTGCGGCGTTCAGCGCCAATAAACTCAACATATTCCTGAAACCCAGCAGTACGAGGACTGATCTGTGAGTGTGTCATACATAGGAAAGTTTGCGAGGTATTTGTCGAAGGCCGGGGGATTATCCCTCACATTCTTGAACACTGCGATGAACCCATACCAAATGAACAAATAAAGTTCACACGAAGTGGAGACAGACGCTCTTTAAAATGATCTTTAAACAAATAAATCATATAGTGACTAAAAAAAAACACAACAAAAAACAAACAAACAAACAAACAAAAAAAAAAACATGATGAAAGTTACCCCATAAACTTGAAAGACCCCAGTGCCCTTCTTTAGGTGAACCTAACTTTCAATTATCCATCTACATAAAGAGTTTCAGTGAAGACTTACTGTCTTACTGTATACCCTGTTATTTCCAATTTGAACGGCAAAAGGGCCACAGTAAAGAGCAAAAAGTTTCCAGCTCTCTAATTTTGACAGGTGTCTGAAACAGCTTCCATTTACCTACGCCACTAGCTGCCTTACCCAACATCAACATGAATTATATCAACTTTGAAGTGAAAAAGCATTATTTGAATGCAATCACCTGCCATGTAGATGTAAAATCGCCAGTCACCACACTGGCGGGTCATTCGGTAGGTTAAATTAGCATTCTAGCTATCTTATAACATGGGTAAAATTTTTGACATCTGGCTGGCTTTTAAAATGTTATCCACTTATACGGGCGTCCTGAGTGCAAGGTAACAAGGACATTTTGTGGGATGTCATAGCTATTGCGAAATAGCGCTTGTTTTATGTTTTCTGATTTTTCTTGATCTATACAGTATGTTAAAAATGTTTCACGATTTTTTGTGGTCTACAAATCCGCCCCCCCCCCCCCCCCCCGCGCCAAAAAAAAAAAAAGAACCCCAACCAGCATAATATTATTGTCTTGACAGTTCACACCACCAAACCTGTGAACAATCTCACCAAGATGTCCATCTACCCAGTAGCCTACAAGCCTATTAGCTCGGCATATATGGTGTTACACTTTACTTATTGTAGTACCTCGATTTAGCCTGGATGATTGGCACATGCACGCTCATGGATGACCATGTTAGATGTTGTAGTCTCAACGTGCCACCTTAAACCGTCTGTCTATGCACTATGAGATCTTAATCAATCAATCGATCAATCAGTCAATTCGTTCATCCAGCCAATGTCGCCTGATTGTAAAGCAAACGGGTTTTCACCGATCCTGTTGAGTGGTATGCACAAGGGGAGGCCACTAACAGTCTGGCAAACTGTACCAGTCAGTCTATCAAAATTACCTCCCTTGTATTGTTTGGCTTATGTACACGTACAGGTTATTTTATACATGTTCTGGTTCACATATGAAGGACAATGGCAGATAAATAGTTGCGAGTCCGCTCGAGTCCACTAGTGACCAAACAAGCAATGGTCGTCATGAGGCTGAATCCATCTATCGACTTTTTTGTGACAGGATGGAGGTTTATATGTTTACAAGTACAACAATCAGTCCATATAAACCAAGCACAGGAATCCGTTCATAAGAACCAAGCACAGAAATCCGTTCATAAGAACCAAGCACAGAAATCCGTCCATAAGAACCAAGCACAGAAATCCGTTCATAAGAACCAAGGGCAGCAATCACATTATATAGATTAGGCGCAGTAATCAGTTCATAGGCTAAAACCAAGCACAGCAGTCAGTTCTTATAAAAGGAAGGACGTATCGCTATGTAGGTTGATGTCACCGACAGTTTACTTCTGCCAATCTTTACCTCAAAATTTAATCATCGATATGTATTCAATACATTCTCCAATTTTTTCCTGACTACAGTAAGTACTAAGCATGTATATGTGTTGGCAACACGTATACCTCACTTGCAAATTCTATTTATGCATTAATTTATTTGATTGTTGTTCTACTCCATACTCATTAATATTGCACCTATATATAGGCCTATACAATGGTGTTCAGTCTCATGGTTGGAAAGAATTGGAGGCCCCGCAAAAACCATTCACCTTTGGTAAGTTATTGACTAAATTCCCTACATGTGTCGTACAGCTATACGCTCACAGGAAACTGCACAATGTTCATCCGAGCATTGTCGACCTCTTAGCGTCATCAAGGCCCTAAGAACAGTGAGAACGGGGGAATCTACAAATTACCTTTGTAAGGTTTCTTGTTTAATCACGGACTACGCATGATTCAGGTAATGAAAAGCGATCAGACTGACCACTCGGCCATTGCCTGTTCCATCGGCCGTTCAATAATCCAAGTTACTTGTGGACTCTTGCTTGGGGTTGAGACTTGGAATCAACTTAAAAGTACAAGTGGGTAAAGATTTATAATGAAATAATGTTACATTAAACCAGTGAAATTCTTTAGAAAGAAAGTTAAAAAAAAATCGTTGAAAGTGAAGATACGTTGTCAGACTACGGCGGACCAGTGAATCATAAAACGATGTTTTCATATATGACTGCAATTAACTTTTAGACATGCATTTACTCATGTCATAAATTTCTCGTTGTACAATAAAAGAATTATAATCCGAAAGAGGAGAGGAAAATGTTTACACGGCGAACGTTTGTCTTAGACTTCGAGAATTTTGTTTCACTTGTCGAATCGGCTGAAGTGATTATTAGGAAAAAGACAATATTTGATTTTTTTTTCCGCGATCGTAACAAAATCAAGTATATTTCAGGAGAAGCTGACGATGACGCTTGTGCTACAGATGGAGATTGATTTAGCGAGACACTGAAGCATACTTTACTTGTACGATGGCAATTAGTTTCGTGGGTGGAAAAAAACATCAGCCTTTAGACAAGTAACTGAGGAGCTTTCCCACGTATAAAAAGCATTGATTTCCAGGTTCAAATGGTGGAAAACAAACTGTAAGCCAATGCAGTAAAAAAAATGGTTTAGAGAGACTACACCGGAAATATTTGGAAAAGATCGATCAACACAAACCCAGTCGAATGTTTGCTGGTATTTTAGAATAGCCCAAATGATTGCTTTGACAAGAGTGCACGTGATAAATTTCAAAATCGGTAATAAAACTCGTAAAATTTTTAACGAGGGTCGCTTTTAATTTTTGTTTTTAACATTTTAGCACTATAAATATAGTATACAGGTATGGAATTGATTGGATGGGATTTTCTGAAAGGCATGAACTTAAGCTATTCAAGGAAACTAGAGGCACAGAAATTTTATTTGATTGACGAATACTGATTTTTAACCCAAAATCTTTAATATTACCTTAGAGGTTATACGTGCTTTGTCGAACGCTTTTGGCACACAGGCTGCTAGACTTGTGATGGAAGAGACATCTAGAAAACGACTTGTCCGGTATATGCGGCGAGCTGACATGTTTAGTTTTAGATGCTCTCAGAAGGGTTCATCGAATATTTTTTTTTCTAAACTCAGATGTGGATGCATGCCGCAGTGTATAGCAGTCCTTGAGTGAGATGTCCGTCCTTCTTGTTTCAATATAAGGGTATTTGATTGCGTACTTGAGCCTCAAGAAACCATATCGAACAAGAAGGTTTATTAGGTATAACTGGCGAGTTAAGGGTCAGGTACCCCTACCCAGAAACCAGACCACAGTCATATAAGCAAGATATTTTCGAGTAGGCCTTTACGATGTTTATAAACCCCAACAAAAAAAATAAGTAAATATAAAACAAAAATAAAATACATAAATACAATAAACGTGTTAATATGAATTGCACTGTGGATGTACAGCCGTTATGTGAGTGGAACATGCTTCACCACGGCCTAAAACTTCTATTAAATGAATAAATGATAATAATAAAATTTCCACAAAGTTAAGAAACCGAACTGAAGTCTAACCATTTTTTAAAATCGTTCATCGTTAAAATATCATTAAAAGAGGTTCAGATCGTTAGAATACAAGATTTTTATGACAAAAATTAGTATCTGTAAATAGCAAACAACACGCACACAGAAAACAGAAAAGGTATAAGACAAAACTCTCAAAATATTTCTTTTTCATTTACTTGCGGTTTTAGAGGGAGTCAGCACGATTCAACATGTTTTGAACCTGTAATATGACATTAAATCATGTATGTGTTATATAGGTCAGTGATGACATGTTATACATTTTTTTAATAACAACTTGTATACTATATTTAATTTACATGGTATTACGTGCAGTGGAATGCAGGCACAATTTTATCATCTTCGCTAACACAAATGCACATTGAATACTATTATAGACTCAGATGGTGCTTAATTTTTGCGAAATGATGTAGACATTACTCACTAGATAATTCACTATGCTTTCGCACTACTGTAACCTATTTTCAAAAAACAAATGAAATGTTTTTCTCTAGAAAGATGAGCATATGGCGAACGCGAAGAACACTAGGCAAATAGGTTTTTAATAGAGGAGTATTTAATGGCTCAGTCAACTTAGGTGTTATTCGCGTAGCGGTCGATCGTCTCCCGATCACTAAGTCCGCAGGTTCGAATCCAACTCTCGCTAGTTCAGTTTTGTTTTTGAGTCAGGAGTTTTTTCAGTTACGTGGAGCAGGGCGTTGATTTTATCCGAGCATCGCGCTTTGCCGACTCATAAACCTGATCGCCGTGGTAAAAATTCGTCACTATGATGTTAAAATAAAAAACAAACAAACAAACATATTATTACACAGATGAATAAATAAATATTGGATAATACATGAAAATGAATTAACGTCCATAGAGCAAACCAGTAAGATCTGCAGAATCTGTGCATCAAATCAGCACTAGTAGCCCTACAACTTGACCATTCTGCATCTTCCTGTTGCATGGCTATAAGTCGACTTATACAGCTTGTATATCTTTAATACTTTTACCAAGGAGTTAGTATAATAAAAAACTCTCTGACTCTCATCACAATCTAAAGAATCTTCTTAATGACAATGGGGATATACTTTCCAGACATGCCCCGTTATAGTAATTACTATCATGTGTGAAGCAACGTTGTAATCCGAATCCATTGTTACACTCCATTATCAGCCTTCAATTCAGCGGCCATCTTCGTATTCGTTATTTAAATCAGATTATATCTGACAGTGTCAGTATTGTTATCCAAGGCCACAACAGCTTTAACTCTGTATGGCTAGTTGTTTAATCAGTGGCATACCTGATGATAAGCCTGCACTCAGTCTTCAATTAATTACCTTTTTTGGCTTCGTTATTATGATGATTTTCCCATATGTTAAATTTAAATACACGTACGTGGTATACCACAAGATTTAATCGGCGTCCACAGCGACATCGCTGGGTGTAGACTCAGTGGATGTAGACTCAATTGATGTAGACTCAGTGAATGTAGACTCAATTGATGTAGACTCAGTGGATGTAGACTCAATTGATGTATACTCAGTGGATGTAGAAGTCATCGTCCTATATATTCTTTTTCACTTTTTCATTACAACATTCTGATCGGTAATAGTAGGATACAGTATATTTAAAAAGAAGCTGGTAAGTTTTAATGTCCTTATACTAATTCAGAAAATAATCATTAAGCTTATATGTGTACGGATAATAGCTGTAAGATCGCTTTGTTTTATTGATTTGACTTAAACGTCACTTTCATAGTAATTTCGGTTGTACGGCGAACGAGTGTCCTTAAGCAGACACATGTAGATCCGTAAGTTGATAAATTCAAAGAGCTCTCATTCTGGAAAACGCGCCCATGAGGCAAATCCAATCGTTGTTAAGACTGACATCAGGCCAACGAGTTATTTGAAGGCGGAGGTGGGGTGGGGTGGGGTGTTGTGGGATGTGGGAGTGTGGTGGGGGTGGAGCAGGGTCTTTTTCCTATCCACTATTAAGATATAACCTGGCAAGATATAACAGTGTTAATTTATGGCCTTACCTTCCATTGCCTTATGTTGAGAACGGTACTTACTTATGGCCTTACCTTCCATTGCTTTATGTTGAGAACCGTACTTAACTTAATGCCTTACCTTCCATTTACCTTAGTTTGAGTACGGTACTTAACCTAATGCCTCGCCCTCCATTGCCTTATGTTGAGCGCGGCACTGAACTTATGGCTTTACCCCATGGCCTAATGTTGAGTACTTAACCTATGGTCATATTACTGAATATTTAAAGTCAGGAGGTACCAAGATGTGGAAAAAAATTTAATGATGTTTAACATTTATTTGTGTGAAAGTTAAAGAGGATTTTGATCGGGATCGATTCAAACGGATATTCTGATTGGGATCGATCCAAGAGAAGATTTGTGAGTTTCCAACTATATTAACAGAAAAAAGGACTGGTCATGCTCTTATATGCTCGGTTACATATCTGCCTCTGTTCTTTGTTTATTCATTTATAGATTTATTTAATTATTCGTCTAATATTATTAAAATATTATTTTATACGTAGATTTGATCTATTACGAAGGCTGTCTGTTTTATCAGTGGGGGAAACCGGAGAGAACCCAAGGTGTACTTATTTGATAAAGGTCTTGAACAGAAAGTTTCATTCTTATGTTGGGGGCCGTGGTTTAATTCTTGAAAGTACAATCAATCGCTACGACACACAAGGTGCATGAGGGTTCAACTCCGGCCTTGAACAGGGAATTTGCAGATTTTCTTACTGCTTGCGGGTTCTTGGGGGATATCAGTAAGCGTTCGAGGACGCTCGTCTGGCCGTTTTTGTAGTCAGACGTTCTTCCCCAGTACTTGGGGGAAAATTGGTCAGTAACTTGTCAAAGCTCGGTGGTTTATCCCAATCATTACGGTTTCCTCCTCCCACGAAACTGAATGTCATCATATAAGGGAACATTTCATGAGGATGGTATTAAACAACAATCAAACAAACAAAAAAATATTATGATACTGAATAATCTGTGCATTCCAAATCGAGTATAATGTTGTATGATATCAGTATAGCAAATAGTCATACATGTACGTATCAATGCAATTAATAAGTACCAATAATTCTACCACTACATTTGTAAAATTTGAGCCCACTGTTACTGTCTTGTACAATTATGTCGTGCAAGACTATAGGCTACGTCAAATGTGAGAAAGTGTGACACCCAGGTTTCCTCCACCCATAGTACTCACCGTCATCGTATTAAGCCACCTATGTCTTGATAAATACCGATGAGTATTACAATACATCGCGCGAGGAACTGACTGAAGATTTGTTTCCGGAGGTTTGTTAACTGTGCCGTTATTTCCTACTGATTATGCTGAGTGTCTCAATCCCACTCCCCACCACCAATAGCAATAGTATGCCCCGAGTTTACTTGTGACTAAAGTATACTGTATTTGTTTATAAAAATTTGCCCACAAAGTACAAAGGTTATACAAAATTACAACATAGTATTAAAACCCCCAACAGGGACCTCCGTGGCCAGCGCGGAGCAATGACTCAGGAGCCTCCCACCATTGCGGTCGCTGTGAGTTTAAGCCCACCTCATGCTGGCTTCCTTTCCGTGTGTACTTGGGAAGGTCTGTCAGCAGCCTGCGCATGGTAGTGGGTTTCTCCCGTTTTCTGCCCGGTTTCCTCTCACCATATTGCTGGCCATCGTCGTATAAGTGAAATATTTTTGAATACGGCGTAAAACACCGATCAAGTAAATAAATAAAACCCCAAAACACCTTTCTACCAAACAATAAATCTCTCAGAATCGGGATAAATCAGTGGCGTAGTTATGGACGAAATTTTAAGTTATATAATGTTGAAATATTGTTAAGGCTCATCATCTTTACACACTGAGAACATGTGTGAACACTATTCTCCATGGTTACTTTTTTTTTTTTTTTTTCATTGGTGTTTTACGCCGTACTCAAGAAGGTTGCTGGCAGACCTTCCCACTTACGGCCGGAGAGAAAGCCAGCATGAGCTGGACTTGAACTCACAGCGACCGCATTGGTGAAAGGCTCCTAGGTCATTGCGCTGCGCTAGCGCGCTAACCGACTGAGCCACGGAGGCCCCGGTCACTTTGTCGCACGTGTAACTAAAAGCTTTCTCATGACGACATATAGCTGTTTGCACAAAACTCTAGTTCTGAGATCGGTTGGTCATGTTCCCAGCTTCTCTTTCACATTTACCGCTCTAAACTCTAACAATAAATGACCTGGAACTCGGTCCTGTCACTTGCGCAGTCCTCAAAGTGTCAAAGTTGTATGCAACAAAAACAGGTCTCCCGTAATCACCTGATTGTGCGGAAATATTAAAGATCATGAAGTCAGAATTAAAATCAAATATAACGAATGCATCCAGTTGGACAACTTTCAAAGTTCGCAACCCGCCATTTTCGAATCACTTGGCTCCCGTTGCTAGGGTGCACTCGATAGCGCTTCCAAAAATTAGGGTAGTCTTTGTTCACAACAGCTGCATATTTTTTCTTGCGTTCATTATTGTAGCAAAAATTAAGGTTAAAACCAGCCCTTTTATGGTGGATATTTCTTGGTTTAGATCCAAACGTTCCGGACAATACCTAGGCGGCTGACTGGAATTAAAAATGGGGAACAGCGAAGTTTGGCTTGCCTTCCATGCGCCAGGTACATTTGTGTTAATTGTGGTGTTATGGTATTTACTATTTGCAAATAAATAGGTGATACGATGTCAGAATTTCAGTAGGAATAAATGAAACTTGGATTTGTAGTGTATACAGCTTTCCCATGTTGACCACAGCACACTCAAAAAGAATGAGTTCCAGATTAGTGAGTTTGAAGAGTGCAGATCTGTATTTCTTAAGGGGAAGCTGGGAATAATGAAACGAACCAATAACCAATATCATTCAAGTGCCTTCCAAAAAAAAAGAAAACGTTTTTAATAGATCTTATGATATGGGTGAATACACTGACAAAATTAATAAAGGCTAGTGTTTGTGGAATTTAAAAAATTCTAAGAAAAACCAATTTATTGCGAATATGAGTAATAAACTAACATCTTTTGTGTGACAGGCTGATATTGTATAAGACTAGAGCTTTGTGAGCGAGCCAAAGAGAATGAAAGGCGACTCCGTGGTTGCAGCCAAACTGCTTGTCCTGTTTCAGTCAGTATATAAAAGGTGCTTGGTGCAGCCCGTGGCAGATGACGGGCAAGGAATAATACAGTTGCGACAAGACGACATGGAATCGTGAACTAGAAACTAGGTGCATGCTTGCGTTAACCAATAGTCGATGGCCGTGCACTGGTTTTATCCCGAGATCACACCGCTGTAAACTGACTGCAGTGGGCAGTGCGATAAGCCAACACTATGCCTTCTCACAGAGCCGGCGCAAACCATCGACCCGGTTCATTACTCTATATCACACTGTGTAAAGGAGAGTGTGAAAAAGAAAAAAACTCGTTCGGACATAATAATAATAGCTGTATTAAGCAGAAAGCTGGAGGAGTAAGCGGATACAGCTTTTGAAGAGGTAGAGCGATGTCGAATCTCCGATAGACCGATACTTCTTGGCTGTTTATTCAGTTCTGTTTCTGGATATGGAAACCAGGGAAACAACATTTGCCGGCCGGGTGGATATTACCAACATATCGGGATTTGACAGCACTAATCTTACGTTTCACCCCCCGGGGGATGGATTCAGTAATCCTTTTGTTTATACTCACGTTTTTGTCATATTTGTCGTATGTTACGTGACAGTCTTTGCCTGCTGTTTCTTCGGTAAGTACTTTCTTCCTATAATGTCGTGTTTAACCGTAGCCAAACCGACATACTGGCTATAACTTGCAACTTGTTGTTTTAACTGTTTAGCGTAAACGCAAGTCAAGGAGGTCAGTCAGGCCAAGTCGTAAGCACAATATTTTGTACTTAAATGTTGTTAACCATTGTCTCAGTGCTTGATGAGCACGCAAAAAGGTTTTCAAAACTACATGTGGCTGATCGGAAGACAATTACATATATATATATTCAGTAAATATATGCCTCGAATAGTTTTGTTTGTAGATATGACTTACTCTCTGTGCTGTAATTGTTTTATTGTGTTAGGTGTACCTTCTTCCAGAAGCCTTCCAAATGGCCGGCAGGCTAATAGCCATGCCAACAGGAAAAAAAGTTCTATAGGAAAGTTATGTGAATACTTGTGAGCAAATTTTCTGTCTCTCGATTGTAATTGGCTTCATATTAAAACTTGATGTAATAGAGTGTGGACGCTATCTGCGTCATACTCTAAAAATCCCTTATCATATTGCATAATGCAACAGGTAATTTCTGCCACAAAATGTCGCTGGAGACTGTCCTTTGAAGGCAGGTACCGCTGACATATGACCGGAAGCTCTAGAGGCAGTCATTCTAATCCTTACGATGTAAAGGCCAAGGCCTATACGATCTGCTGTCAACACTTTAGCTCGTCACAAGCCGAAATTCGTTTAGCTGTTGGCAGCACTGACCTTCTCTGATGGATCAGTGGAATTTATGTAGACGATTACAGGTATGCGTAATATCGCCAGTGGGCTTAAATATACTTTGGTAACAGACTACTACAATGAAACGACTTTCACTTCAACCGTCTTGACGTTCTGGATGAAGCGCAATATGCTCTGATCCAGTTCACGAGATGGTCTCAAACATCTTTGAAGCAATCCGTACTTTAGTTGATTGGTGTTTTACGCCGCACTCAAGACTAGTGAGGCCCTCTTGAGGCAAAAAATCGCTTTATACATTTCTAGGGGAAAGGGCCGTGGCAGAGAGATTCTTGGCTTTCAATCGCAAATACGCGAAATCACTGTCCCGGACAGGTAGATCTCGATTCTCCCCGTTATCGCTGTTCGTGGGCGGTGGACAAGCTTGGGGTGGCCGTTTGCGTTTATGTGCAATTCGAGCAAATGGATACAATATCTGCCTCCGAAATGAAGAGTAAAGGAGAGCTGATTGGACAATAATTACCACACAAATATTTTAGGTTGTTGATACACCGTAAATTCCTGCACTTCTATTTTGCACCTAGCGAAAAAATATAAGAATTTTATCTGTTTTGAACAGAACTGAAAACTTTTTACCTACTGTTACTACTCACCCCTTGGAGGCCACCAAGCTGACAAAATGCTCTGACTTTACTTACGCAACCACACCTTAAAATGGTGGTCATACTAGGTTGATTTTTTTTATATGTTGCAGAGAAGTTGCAAGCTGCATGAAACGGTATGGCGTGTTGCTATGCGAAAGTTAGGGGATATACAGTTCTGAGTTTGAAGTTACTACATAAATAGTAAGGAAAATCAATGCGCTCGTGTAACCTCATTATACGGTTAAGCCTACTTGTTAAAGTTATTCATTTTTATACCTCAAGGGTTACTTCACAAGTCGGCAGGTTAGGTCACCTCTTTTCAATGGCGGCCATCATGATGTGACAAGCTTAAAAGATAATACATGGCATCAAATCTAGAGTTTGCGCCAGCTCGTCTGGACCAGATAACCATGTATGCCGGGAAGTTTGCCAAATACAGGTCGAGATTTACTACGTGCCTTGTCGGCTAATTCTACCCACAATACTGGCCGTCCTTCAAAATAGTAAATAGTAAATAGTAAAATATATGCAGTGAAACTATGTATTGATCTAGTCCTACTCACCTCTTATTTTTTTTACTAAGATCTATCATCAAATACCCTCTCTTTGAACATCCCTGACCCGTCATTCGAGTCCCACCATTTATTCGGCAATAACTGCCTCCAGCCAACCATTAATCAATCGCTTATTTGCTTATAACAGAATTTTACCAAGATAGATTCGACATACCGAAACAGTATCGCATTACCGCTAAATTGCTTGCTGCTTTGTATACAAGAGTTTCATTTTACAACTTTAGTTTAGCTCTCACACTCATCATCACCACTGTGAAATTTTATGACAATGATTGCTTCAGTATGCATCCGGATTACTTTTAAATAGTTTATTTTTCTTATCACGTTAAACAATTTCTTTCTCAACGCTGGATAATGATTTCTAGGAAAGAGGCTAAAATCGGATTCCTGACGATCTGTTATGTTAATAAAATTAGTTTCACAATCTCGAACATGTAATGCACAACTTGATTAAAATCAATTGTTTAAAAAAAGAAACTGTATTTAGATCTGAGATCAACTGGTCAAGTTCCCAGATTAGCTTCCACATTAACCGTCGTTGCATTCACTATTAAACTGGGACTCAGTCCTAAAATTGTCAAAGATGTTCACGGCTGATTACCTTATTATGCGAGAAGAATAACTACCATAAGACCGTAACGTTGCAATTAACAAAAATGTAATAGACACATCCACTCATACACAGACACAATCGCGTTACTCCGTTGCTATGGACTATAGTGGACTCTACTGCTCTCCTCAAAATTAAGATAATCTTTTTCACAGTAGTTGCTTATGGTTCATTCTCTGCATTATCGAAACACAAATTAAAATACTCCTAAATAAATTGTCACCCTTTTTATGAAGTACATCATCTTTGTTTCAATCAAAGCCTTTCACGAATTTATGTTTTTCCTAGTGCTGCTGAAGTTTGGCATGCACCAGATACATTTGTGTTAATTGTGAAGTTTTGGTATTTATTATAAAATCACAAATAATAAGGTGATATGAAGTCAAAACTACTGTCGGGTTAAAGAAAACAGGTCTTTGTATCGTACAGTTTTTACATATTGAGGACAAAACACTCAGATTAGTCAATGAAAGAGTATAGATCTGTATACCTGTAAACTAAGCTGGGAAGAATGAAAGAGATCTCAGATCTGCACAGTTTTCTTTCCATGGATTCAAAACACTCCAAAATGCTCACGTCTTTATTTCCTGACGACCAGAAAGCTGGTCTGTGATCATTAATGTACATGTGAATCATCCAACAAGACGATGGTATTTTAACTACTCTCTGTTTGTACTGCTTCAAATGGTCTTGCTAGCGAGCTACTTCAAGGCGTGTTGCTTTAGGTAAATGCTTTCTGCTTGGGTAACCTCTGAAACTACAGGAATGTTATGTAAGATACGACAATGAAATAACACATTTGAACAATATAAGTACAAAAAAAACCCAACCAATCCCATCTTTTTGACCTTCACAACGAATCAATTTTTTCAAACCTTTTTTTCGTGAATTTCGGGAAATTGACTTTCGCTTACTGGAATTTCTTCCTGTTTTACATGTAATTTACACCTTAGGCGCCACATATCATACATTAATTATTAGCTCACGAACATGATACCTGTGCCAGACTGTTAATCCATGGACCAGTTGTATATTCCGAGCGTCTCGCAAACGTGGAGGAGTTTTGGATTCCAAGAGGGAAATTTACTCAGTGTCACATTGGGAATTGTTACCAGTGTTGACGTATGTAGATTGAGTACAAAGTTAAAACCCACGAAATCGTGTCGTTAAAATAAAGGTATATGATCAAGTTGGGTTGATATGACGGACGGACACGTATTTATGTGTCATTTTGAAAAAATGCCATAGCTGTCATACTTTACCGAAACCAGACAGCCCGATAGCACAGCCATGAACTTATTAGCGAAATAGAAGCGTCCTGTAACTTTGACGACGAAGATATTTTTTAAGATCTGTTGGAATAGAAGAGTTATAGCATTATTTCTTTGCTGGAGTAAAGATGGGAAAAAATTTTACAGCTGTAGATTTGATTAAATATGATGCCAATTAATTAAGAATCACACTATCAGAGGCCGTAAGAAGGAGTTAGCGAAGTCCTGGGATGTGCACATGTAGAAACCCACCAATCTCAGATATTCACGGAAGGGGGAAGACACCCAAAAGGGGACCACATAATCCACGTTTTGCGATCGCTGTGTTAAAGGCTGGCAAAGTATCCTATTACATGTTTCTGGTTACGTTTTATGCTGCAGGCCTACACGTTTACAAAGCGTGGGCCATCAGTCCAGCCTCGAAGTTAATAACGAACGATAAGTTGCCAATGTCTCGGATCCACTCTTCCGCGAACACGAAACCACCATTTTGGCGGCACGGGCCCTAGGTTATGTCTGACAATTTCTCTAACACATCCATGTAGCAGTTCAGCCTTGCAGCTTCAAGCGGCCGAACTGAAGTGGCTGTCAAGAGGTTGAATCTGAACCTAATGTCCATGAATGCCGATGTCAGACTGAGATTATAGAATTTATTGGTTAGAAGTGTGAGGTAGCTGGGCGATGGACAACAGTTCTCTGACCACGGCAAAGGTACCCTTAATTACCCGACTGGACTGAAGAGCTCTGCTCCAATTGCTCCCATCTCCAGGCACTTTTTATTTTCTTTCTTCGGCAAACGGCAGCAGCACTGGAATGAGAATAGCACATATAGATGAACAAAGTACTCCGATCGACAGCCAATTGTGCGCTGACACCTCTCAAGTCCAGTAAAACGTTGGGTGATTGGCTTGAGGGAAAAATTGCTACCCGCCTTCTCAGCCAAGGCTGTTGTTCGCTATAATAAGCTTTATCATCGTGCTCTAGGAAATTCTTGATAATAATTAGCCTCTCTATTTTATTATAGGCTTTCTTCCAATGCTGCGAAAATCAATCTGGTTAACATTATAAGATGTCAATTTTATTTTGCTTTTTTGGCCTTTTTACCTGCAGCAGTAAACATCGTGTATTTGATAAGAGGAGAAAATTATCAACACAAAATAACAGAGGAACAAAAAAGGATGCCTCACAAATTAAATCAGATTGACACCAACCCTACTACAGTCCTTGTGATATTCTGCTAATTTTAATCATTTTAAACTCTTTTGGATCACTCAATACGGGACTGAACGTCTCTCTATCTTATATGAGGCAGGCGACCAAACAAAAGTCCAACCTTGGCTTGTTGTAAGATTCACATTATAAGGATTTCCCTGTGCATAAATGGGCATCTGTCGATAAGCCTGGATAATTCGCCACGAACTGTTAATCTAATGGATACCATGGCTGTTTCTCGGCGAATCCGTTTTCATCTTTGCTCGGTTGATCTTTTGTAAACTAATTCAACTCCCTGGGGAGTGTGCGCTGACACGACTTTCCACTTATTGACAGACACACGCTCACAAAAAAGGGAGAAAAAACACGAAACGCTTCGGGTATCTTCGAAGTATGGTATTTCAACAAATGTAATTACTGGAATGCTTCTAATGAAATATTTCTAGGCGACACAGATTCATATTAGTAAATGGACAGCGGAATACAATACTGGCAAAATATCTTTCTCAAACTAAAACCTCATACTGGATAAAGTTTCTTGTGCGATACAGCCATATCGCTTTATCTTTAAATGAACACTGTCAGAGCCGGATGTGTTTATAAGTCAAATTCTCAAGAATAACTATGTAACAATTCAGGCTGTCTATGTGTGCTCTGCCCCTGGATTGCAGCAAAACATGTCCTGAATGTTTTTATAACTTTCCATATGTATTTCTTTTGCTTCAACAAGCATTTTTCGTCTACAACCGACATGAATTAGCTATATTCAAGTTTTTCGCTAATGTCAAGCTTGTTTCACGTGTCATGGTTTTTAACAATTTCCAAGGCTACAAAAACTTCAGGAACAAAGTTTACGGCATATGCAGTAATGAAACATTATCTTGAATCTAGAACGTCTTTGACCCTCTCTTACTCGTTCCCTTAACGCGTTGTTCTCTCCGTTGTTGATTGGTCTTTGACAAATGTTCGGTAAAAGGGTTGTAAGGTACTTGTCAAATGACAGCGGTTCAGTCAGAGCTCTCAAGATTTCATCCACTTATAAACCTTACGCCGTTGTGCAAGTCAAATATAATCGAGTACAACATTAAACACCAATCAAATAAATAAATATACCCGAGTTTTTAGGTGTAAAACAAAGTTACTTTTTTCAGTGCCACAAAACACTAAACGGGGTAGGGACGTCAGCGTAAACATTGCCTACTGTTGGTGTTAAGAATTCTAAGAGGATTTGTTTCAAACACTGGATTGTACCGCGCGAGAGCCAACATCAAGATCGGTGTAACAATCGAACATTATCTCCTCATATTTAGTTATTATTTCGTAAAATGACCCACATGCTCAAACTTGTGTTAGATATCTCACTCTTCGGATTTAACACGATACAGGCGTCTATTGCCAAGATGGCATCGGGCTAAGTCCGGTCCGTGTTAATTAGTTTGATGTCGTAAATGGATGCCTTCATTATAGTTTTATGCCAAGAGGTTTTACTGTATCAGCTAACCCTTGAGAACGTGTTTGACTGAAAGCAGCGCACTTCGTCGAAAGTACTCAACTTGTATTTAGATTAGCAAATGTGGTTCGAGCAAGGACAGCAATAACAGACGCATTCAGGATAACGTCGTTTCCACCCAGTAGCCTGAGAGTATCGGTGCATAACTTCGATCTCATGCCTTCTCTACTGATACTAAACCTGGCAAACCTCAGAAGGCTAGAAGCATTCCCACTGCCATTCACTTATGTGCGTAATGCTGTTGGATATGGACGCTGTAAAAGTTGGACAATCCCATCATTCATTAGTTAAAGTGAAACTTTATCTGTTTATTAGACAATAGTCGTAATAAAGACGACATTTCACTTCCATAAAACGCTATAATAATTGATCTCTAGCTAAAGTAAGGCCAGATATGCACAGCGTCTTCCAGTGTCTGCTCAGTTCAAACACATTTGTACTCTCGCTGTCCTTTTATCCCAGTATCAACTTTTTAAACCTTAATGTTCGACACAGATTGAATGCTGTGTCATATGAAAAAGCCTAGGTTAAACTAAATTTTGGAAATTCTATTACATTCAGGTATGGCCAAAGGTCAAGTGCTTGACTCCTGGACCACCAGTGTCATATTTTAACCAATAATCGTTGGTTCTTTCTTCACTGAAATTCGGGGATATTGCTGTTCTGAATAAGTGACGTTTATAGGAAGTTCAAACTTTAAACTAAAGATTACAAACGTGAATGTAATTTGCAAGGATGTAAATTCACTACACTGCTACCGTTAGCGTTTTTATTACATTATTTCACTGGCTTTTGCACATCTTTGCCCTCCATTTCCGATATGGTTATCGCGCCAGCGGGGCGCCATGACCCAGGAGCCTCTCCATTACTGTGAACTGAAGTCCTTCTGTCAGCAACCTGCGAATGGTCGTGGATTTCCTCCGCGTTCTGTCCAGTTTCTTTCCGCCATAATGCTGGCTGCAATCATATGAGTGAAATATTCTTGAGTGCAAAAATAAAACAAAATAAATCAAAAAATAAATCCGCACCTCTTTGTGTTCCATTGTTTAGCTGCTCTCAAAACCATGTCGTTTGTATCAACGCGGAAAACCAGGGGCCGTCTCGGAAGGGAAACAAAAAGAACTGGATTCGAACTCCCGACATCGTTGTTGTTCGACATAAGTGTAAGTGTTCCTTGAATGGTCGAGTGAACCTGTAAAGGTGACGGATTATTTGGTACTGGTACAGGTTATATATCATATTTCTTCGCTTGACAACCTTCAGAGCTCTGAATCACGATCTTGCGGACATTTTGACCGATCCGTCCACTTTGACAGCCGTTGTTTTTCTTCAAGATCATCCATAACAGTTTCTCATTATAGTGGGTAAAAAGAACATCTGTTGGCTCCACGAAGGCGCTGAATTAATCGACAGCGAAACGAATCCATGTATTGAAAATCATCTCTGCGAAGCCTAATTATAAAGTAAACAGCAGATGTTCTTTGCTGAAAAAGTTAAACTGGATTAAACTGGGTAGCTTAAAGGTTATCTACGGAGCCATTTGATACATTGCTTTCAATGATAAGGCACGAAATGTATTTACTGCCTTTGAGATAAAGATATATTTTAAATTTTTAAAACTTTTACTAAATATATACTTAATGGTCACAAATTCTGTCCAGACGTGCTTAGATTTGTTAACTGATGACTTAGGCCTTTGTTTTTGGCGAGCCCCTCAGAGCCAGCCAGTCCTATCAAATGCAATTTGCTTCTTTCTCCCAGACAGACGAACGCAGCACCTACAGCACAAAGGCATCCAACGAGATGTCTCAGTCGATTGAAAGCCAAGGCATGTTGTTGAAGGAATTGATATTTAGCCTATTAAAATATAACATCGTTGTAAATATTACGTTCTGGAGAAAACCTTATCCACATATTATTATCCACGCATGTATTAACAGCCCCTAAAGTGTACAGTCCCACATGTATTAAGCACGCCTATAGTCTACAGTCCACCATATATCGAGAGCCCCTAAAGTGTACAGTCCCACATGTATTAACAGTCCCTAAGGTGTACAGTCCATCATATACTAACTGTCCCTAAAGTGTCTCAGGTGTACAGCCTCTAAAGTGTACAATCCCTCATGTGTACATTTCCTCCTGCACTAACAGTCCCTAAATTGTACAGTTCCTCTAGTGTACAGTCCGCCTTAACTAGCAGCTCCTAAAGTGTACAGCTCCACATGTATTAACAGTCCCTAAAGTGTACAGCCCTTCATGTATTAACAGTCCCTAAAGTGTACAGCCCCACATACATTAACAGTCCCTAAAGTGTACAGTCCTAGATATATTAAGAGCCTCTAAAGTGTACAGTCCCACATGCATTAACAATCCCTAAAGTGTACAGGCCCACATGCATTAACAATCCCTAAAGTGTACAGCCTCACATGCATTAACAGTCCCTAAAGTGTACAGTCCCGCATGTATTAACAGTCCCTAAAGTGTACTGTCCCACATGTATTAACTGTTCCTAAAGTGGACAGTCCCACAATTATTAACAGCCCCTAAAATGTAAAATCCCTCATGTGTACAGTCTCCCCTGCAGTAACAGTCCCTCCTGCATTAATAATCCCTAAAGTGTACAGTCCCTCAAGTGTACAGCCCCTCATACGTACAGTCTCCCCTGCAGTAACAGTCCCTAAATGTGCAATCCCTCTAGTGTACAGTCTCTATTGTGTACTAACAACCTCTGAAGCGTGTTGTCTCTCTTGTACCAACAGTCCCTAACGTGTACAGTCCTTTGTGTGTACAGGCCGTCGTGTGTACAGTTTCTCGTGTATAGGTTATGTGCGATATCTCTCAACGAGCCAAACTTTTTGAAGTGCTTTATCTTAGGTGAAAAATTCCCACAAGATTTTGTGCGCAAAGCTGATGTGTAACTATGTTAAACATGATCAACTTCTTTTTAATAAGTGTAGGCTCACGACGTGTTAACGCGTCGTCGTTCACCGTTGTCGTTATCCGGAGTAAGTCGTCCAATAACCGCCCTATACAGGTGCTAATTCGGCGTCAATCTCTCAGCGATTACAGCGGGAGACGAGAGGTCGATATAGGCAGTTATGTGTTGTTGTTCCCCTGACGACTTGGATGAAGGGCTCTGTACACGACTGGGTAGGCTGATACCCCGGTCTTGCTCTGTTGGAGTCGAAAGGTATAGCTTAATGATTGGCCATAGACTCACCTAAGGTCGATAGCCTCTCCCGTCGTTGATTCAGAGGACTTATTTTAAGCCTGATTAGAACGACTCAATGTCACTTGGGTGATTTATTTGAAAGCTTCATTGAATCGCATTTGGCAGTCTTTTGGTGTTTTTTTGTTGATCTGCTATTTAATTGTCTGGGGTATGTAGAAATTAAATGAACATTGCCGTCAGCATCTAATTAATGAGACCACCCAGAACTTTTAACCATAAATTTGGTTACTTCTGTTTTATTACATCAGTAAATGTGACAAAACCCCGACAAAATCTAGACTGTCTAGATTTGTATAAACAGAATCATCGATATTCTAAAAGTTGAGATTGGTGAGGACAGTAACATTGGCAGACTTGACTCAAGAGAGTAAGAGACATGTGCCTGATTTCCACGAAGCCAGTTTTGACGTGTGTCAAATTCTGAAATGTGATTTAAGGGCGTATTTTAGAATGTAAAAATTCCCATTGGCCACAATAAGCCGTCGGCAACTTACATGTCACTTCTTACACAAACTAACACTTGTTAAAGGCCACTGTTTTTATTTGTGGTAAAATTCGCCACTGACTTGCCGAAGATCAGTGGTTTTCTCTTAGAACCACCGTTTTCTTTACCCATTAAGTGAAAATTGTGCGAGCATCTTAGTCAAAAACAGATTGGATAGCAGAGAGTGCGTCCCATATTCATATAACCAACTTGTATGATTATTATTTAAGGCCAAACTCAACACCTTCTTTTCATCATTTAAACCACCCTCCGTCCGGCGTCGTATAAATAAGGGATCCTAAATCATGGTGTTGAACACTAATCAAACAAATAAAGCAATCTACGTGTAAGGTGTTGAAATTAAAAATACACCAATCACGGAATCGGATTGGAGGGAAGCCACTTTATTGCAAAGAAAGGTTTTTTCACAAGGTTCGTGGCATTTGTGATCCCGTGCCCAGCTTCGTATCAGATTAGGATATCGCTAGGCTTTTTCCGTTTTCGTTGAGATCTTGGTGAGATTTTCCACAGGCTTTTGCTAACACGTAAACATATACAAGCCGATATCACTTTATTGAAAAAGAATTACCAGACTTACAAAACTGTTACAGAACGCTAATCTTTCTAGGTTCAGCAAGCAGTCTTTTCACAAGGAGTTTGGCACTTGTGATCCCGTGCCCAGCTTCGTATCAGATTAAGATATCGCTAGGCTTTTTCCGTTTTCGTTGAGATCTTGGTGAGATTTGCCACAGGCTTTTGCTAACACGTAAACATATACAAGCCGATATCACTTTATTGAAAAAGAATTACCAGACTTACAAAACTGTTACAGAACGCTAATCTTTCTAGGTTCAGCAAGCAGTCTTTTCACAAGGAGTTTGGCACTTGTGATCCCGTGCCCAGCTTCGTATCAGATTAAGATATCGCTAGGCTTTTTCCGTTTTCGTTGAGATCTTGGTGAGATTTACCACACGTTTTTTTTCTTCCCCTTAAACATACACAGGTGGATTTCTTTTAACGTAAGCCATTACAAAAACTTTCAGTAAGGAGAGAAATCTTCGATGACAGAAAACTGTTGCGCTCAGTTGACGTCTGACGTTGATTACCAGGATTCCTTACATGAAGAAATAAGATGACAATTTAAAATGCTAAGGCCTTCGTCTGAGGGTTCATTTTTAGGATGCGTTTATGTCGACGCCATGACAAGAACACCAGTTGCTATGGTAACCACGTGTCGATAGCACATAAAGGAAAAGTGTCAATACCTTGCCCATTGAAACAAAAACACATTGAAACACAAACACATTGAAACACAAACACATTGAAACACAACAAAGATACTTCAGTACGCCGGTACAAGCCCAGTCTGCGAGCTTTTTTGCTTGTTCATGAAGGATACTAGTGCAAAAAGCATTTAAATTATTTTTACATTAATGTATGACGCTCGTGTGATGAGATTTGGGTACGTCATGACAATGATGAAAACACTAATAGACAAACAGAATAATACAAAACATTTGTTCATAAAACTACATTTCTTTAATGCTACAAAAACTCTCTTCATATTCCTGCAGGTGGTCTAAATTTCTCAAAAAGGAAAGGCAAATCGCAGCGCTGGGTAGCACAGCAAATTGTCTTACTGTGTTTGAGATTACGCAATTCTCGAAGCCCCCCTCGTAAATGTTTTCAAAGATAGCTTAATGTTATAACTCTATTCCACAAAATTTGTCTGCCATAACTAAACCAAATTACTAGGACATGTTTTAAGTTTCATGGCGGGAAAATGTCGAAGTTTTCAGTTATATCAAGATTGTAAATCTTGCAAGATGCATGTTTGTTGGCTGTACCTTTTTTCAAACAAATATTAAACGAAAATTGTTCTCTTATTACTTTTTGTTTCAAAGGTGATACCCCATGATTGGTTTCGGCGATGAAAGCCAATATTTTCAGTTACTGTACACACACATTTTGAAAAAGTATATTCAATGAATAATGAGACAGAAACAATTGTATTTTTGTAGGCGGAAATGATATCAGTATCTGTGTTCCTATTTATTGCAAATTAATTTTGTCATACAGGCTTATTTGCATGCGAGCTTTACTTAGCCGAGTATCAGTGCACTGAGAACCAATTTAAATAATGTAATGAAGTAGAATGCAAACTCACTCGAATGAAAGAGACGAATTACAATTAATTTTTTGGACGATTGGGTATTCTTCTGGATATCCCTGGACATTTCATGAAGTGATTTGTTTAATTTTTGATTTTAGCCCATGTTGAGTATGAATGTTATAAAAAAAGGTATGAATGGATATTGAGGTGGATGTTGAGTATTGTTGTGACAAAAGATAGGTATGAATGGATATTAAGGTGGATGTTGACTATTGTTGTGACAAAAGATAGTTATGGATGGATATTAAGGTGGATGTTGAGTATTGTTGTGACAAAAGATAGTTATGGATGGATATTGAGGTGGATGTTGAGTATTGATGCGACAAAAGATAGGTATGGATGGATATTGAGGTGGATGTTGAGTACTGATGCGACAAAAGATAGGTATGGATGGATACTGAGGTGGGTGTTGAGTATTGTTGTGACAAAAGATAGGTATGAATGGATATTGAGGTGGATGTTGAGTATGATGTTATAAAGGATAGATATGAATGGATATTGAGGTGGATGTTGAGTATGGGTGTTACAAAAGATATGTATGAATGGATATTGAGGTGGATGTTGAGTATTGTTGTGACAAATGATAGGTATGGATGGATACCTGAGGTGGATATTGAGTACTGATATGACAAAAGATAGGCATGGATGGATATTAAGGTGGATGTTGAGTATTGTTGTGACAAAAGATAGGTATGGATGGATATTGAGGTGGATGTTGAGTATTGATGCGACAAAAGATAGGTATGGATGGATACTGAGGTGGATATTGAGTATTGATGTGACAAAAGATAGGTATGAATGGATATTGAGGTGGATGTTGAGTATGGATGTTATAAAGGATAGATATGAATGGATACTGAGGTGGATGTTGAGTATGGGTGTTACAGAAGATATGTATGAATGGATATTGAGGTGGATGTTGAGTATTGTTGTGACAAAAGATAGGTATGGATGGATATGGAGGTGGATATTGAGTACTGATATGACAAAAGATAGGCATGGATGGATATTGAGGTGGATGTTGAGTATTGTTGTGACAAAAGATAGGTATGGATGGATATTGAGGTGGATGTTGAGTATTGATGCGACAAAAGATAGTTATGGATGGATATTGAGGTGGATGTTGAGTATTGTTGTGACCAAAGCTAGGTATGGATGGATACTGAGGAGGATGTTAAGTATTGTTGTGACAAAAGATAGTTATGGATGGATACTAAGATGGATGTTGAGTATTGTTGTGACAAAAGATAGGTATGAATGGATACTGAGGTGGATGTTGAGTATTGATGCGACGAAAGATAGTTATGGATGGATATTGAGGTGGATGTTGAGTATTGTTGTGACAAAAGATAGGTATGAATGGATACTAAGGTGGATGTTGAGTATTGATGCGACAAAAGATAGTTATGGATGGATATTAAGGTGGATGTTGAGTATTTTTGTGACAAAAGATAGGTATGAATGGATACTGAGGTGGATGTTGAGTATTGTTGTGACAAAAGATAGGTATGGATGGATATTGAGGTGGATGTTGAGTATTGACGTGACAAAGGATAGGTATGGATAGATATTAAGTTCGATGTTGAGTATTGATGTGACAAAGGATAGGTATGGATAGATATTAAGTTCGATGCTGAGTATTGATGTGACAAAGGGTGGGTATGGATGGATATTGAGGTGAATGTTGAGAATGGATGTTAGATTGGGAAATGATACTGAGGTGGATGTTAAGAATGGATGTTAGATTGGGAAATGATATTGAGGTGCATGTTGAGAATGGATATTAGATTGGGAAATGATACACAGGTGGATGTTGAGAATGGATGTTAGATCGGGAAATGATACTGATGGGGTTGTCGAGAATGGATGTTAGATTGGGAAATGATACTGAGGTGGATGTTGAGAGTGGATGTTAGATTGGGAAATGATACTGAGGTGGATGTTGAGAATGGATGTTAGATTGGGAAATGATATTGAGGTGGATGTTGAGAATGGATGTTAGATTGGGAAATGATATTGAAGTGGATGTTGAGAATGGATGTTAGATTGGGAAATGATATTGAGGTGTATGTTGAGAATGGATGTTAGATTGGGAAATGATATTGAGGTGTATGTTGAGAATGGATGTTAGATTGGGAATGATACAGAGGTGGTTGGTGAGATTAGATGTTAGATTGGGAAATGATATTGAGGTGGATGTTGAGAATGGATGTTAGATTGGGAAATGATATTGAGGTGGATGTTGAGAATGGATATTAGATTGGGAAATGATACAGAGGTGGTTGGTGAGATTAGATGTTAGATTGGGAAATGATACTGATGGGGTTGTCGCGAATGGATGTTAGATTGGGAAATGATACTGAGGTGGATGTTGAGAGTGGATGTTAGATTGGGAAATGATACTGAGGTGGATGTTGAGAATGGATGTTAGATTGGGAAATGATATTGAGGTGGATGTTGAGAATGGATGTTAGATTGGGAAATGATATTGAAGTGGATGTTGAGAATGGATGTTAGATTGGGAAATGATATTGAGGTGTATGTTGAGAATGGATGTTAGATTGGGAAATGATACAGAGGTGGTTGGTGAGATTAGATGTTAGATTGGGAAATGATACTGAGGTGGATGTTGAGAATGGATGTTAGATTGGGAAATGATATTGAGGTGGATGTTGAGAATGGATATTAGATTGGGAAATGATACTGAGGTGGATGTTGAGAATGGATGTTAGATTGGGAAATGATATTGAGGTGGATGTTGAGAATGGATGTTAGATTGGGAAATGATACTGAGGTGGTTGGTGAGATTAGATGTTAGATTGGGAAATGATATTGAAGTGGATGTTGAGAATGGATGTTAGATTGGGAAATGATACTGAGGTGGATGTTGAGAATGGATGTTAGATTGGGAAATGATACTGAGGTGGATGTTGAGAATGGATATTAGATTGGGAAATGATACTGAGGTGGATGTTGAGAATGGATGTTAGATTGGGAAATGATATTGAGGTGGATGTTGAGAATGGATGTTAGATTGGGAAATGATACTGAGGTGGTTGGTGAGATTAGATGTTAGATTGGGAATGATATTGAAGTGGATGTTGAGAATGGATGTTAGATTGGGAAATGATACTGAGGTGGTTGTTGAGATTAGATATTAGATTGGGAAATGATATTGAGGTGGATGTTGAGAATGGATGTTAGATTGGAAAATGATACTGAGGTGGTTGTTGAGATTAGATATTAGATTGGGAAATGATATTGAGGTGGATGTTGAGAATGGATATTAGATTGGGAAATGATACTGAGGTGGATGTGGAGAATGGATGTTAGATTGGGAAATGATATTGAAGTGGATGTGGAGAAAAGATGTTAGATTGGGAAATGATACTGAAGTGGATGTGGAGAAAAGATGTTAGATTGGGAAATGATACTGGGGTGGATGTGGAGAATGGATGTAAGATTGGGAAATGATACTGAGGTGGATGTTGAGAATGGATGTAAGATTGGGAAATGATACTGAGGTGGATGTGGAGAATGGATGTTAGATTGGGAAATGATATTGAGGTGCATGTTGAGAATGGATGTTAGAGTTAGGTGTTAAGAACGGGTGTTAGGTACAATGTCGTGGATGGACGTTGGGGAAGTGTGTTGGTGAGGGGTATTGATGATGGGTGTTGTGAATGTATATTTCGCATTGGCCAATAAATAAGGGGAATATTAAGACTGAATGTAGACATTGCGATTTGAAATAGGCGTTATCGGGGTTGAGGACTTCGGGAATAGGTTTGAGTGTGGGGTTTCTGGCAATCTGTGTTGAAAAAAATGAGACATTTGAACATGTTTACACTAAGCATAACACAAGACGAAAAATGTTTTTTTTTTGTTTTTGGAGTTTTCCGTGAAAAGCGGTTGTTTCTCCAATCATGAACCTGACTGAGTGGCGCACTCCTGAGTACACCTTAAGTCAAATCTGTAGCACATTGGCCAATTGATTATCTCTGCTTATGATGCATAAAAAGCCATCTGTTGTTTTAAACACGTCATCAGCTTCCTTCATTTAATTAGTTTCGGCATCTTTTGCCTGATTATTTAATTTACCATTTCATTTTCTTGTCGTTGAATATGACAAGCCTTTGATCTCGCTACAGTTAACTGTAAGAAGTGTATTTGCAAGATCCTGTACTCCTTACAGCACATAAGTCGCTCTCTACCTGTCAATTTACAAAGGGATTGTTTGTGTTTTTTGACATCACTTCTTGTCTCATCACCGTGACCTCAGTGACTTCGGCGTTGCTCAAAATTTCTGTACAAAATTTACCAGAGGTAGCAGTGATGTAAAGTGAACGCAGAGAGCGCCGCATGAGCTGTAAGGAGTATGGCAAGACCCTTGTTGTAACTTTCAAAATGAGTTACGTCATATATAGCGACGGAATATCTACTTAAAACAACTGACATATCCAAAGTGCCGCCTTGCTGGAACCAGATGACTTACGCCGGATAAGACACCCACACCCAAGTGTCTAATCTTCTGAACGCCAAGTATATATACTGGTTGTCACTTCGACAGGCCTAAGTGTCACAAGAGAGCAAAGCTCACTCCCTGCGATTGGTCAGATTTCAGTTCCTGAATATGCTACTCCAAGTAGCAAGTATAACTACACACTGTAGGAAACTAATGAATGGACAGGAAACCACAACGGACCTGCCCCGGGGTATGATCTTTCTTTTGTTACGTCCATGCCTAACGTGTACTTCAAGAACCACTCCTCGCTAATAATATTCATTCAGGAAACCAAAACGGACCTGCCACGGGGTATGATCTATCTTTTGTGTTTATTTATTTCATTGGTGTTTTACGCCATTCTCAAGAATATTTCACTTATACGAGGGCGGCCAGTATTATGGTGGGAGGAACCCGAGCAGAGCCCGGGGAAGTCCACGACCATCCGCAGGTTGCTGTAAGGCCTTCCCACGTACGATTTATCTTTTGTAACATCTATGCTCAACGTGTATCTCAAGAACCACTCCTCGCTAATACTGTTCATTCAGGAAATCAAAACGGACATACCACGGGGTATGATCTATCTTTTGTTACGTCCATGCCCAACGTGTACTTCAAGAACCACTCCTCGCTAATAATATTTATTCAGGAAACCAAAACGGACCTGCCACAGGGTATTAACTATCTTTTGTAACATCCATGCTCAACGTGTACCTCAAGAACCACTCCTCGCTAATAATGTTCATTCTTTCAGTTAACTGTTTTTATCGAAAGTTTACCAAACTTCTCACAGTATGATACTTAAATACAAAAATAACGAATTCGACTTAAGTCAGAAAGTTATGCCTGAGAGGTTCTGTTATGAGCTTAAACAGGCCTATATTAGACCAGAGAAGTTAGAGTGTGTAATGTAACAGTGATATTTAAGGATTCTCTGCCACTCTCTACGATTTCTAACATTTCATAAATCTGAAACCTGACATTCAAGCGAATATTCTGGATTACGGCATAAAATATCTATCAAATATGTAAATCACAATTTATCCCAGGTTGAAGATTTTGCTTTATTCGAAAGCCTATTTGTTGGATAAATACAGAAGAAAGTAGATGACTTTCTTCTGCAAGACTTGAGCGTTGCGACATTTGCCAAATTGTTACGTGGCACTTAATGCTAACTGTGCCTCTCCGGCTTTCCTGTCCAACAGGAAGAGCGGTGCTGCGAATTTACACGCCGTTTAACCTTTATGGTTGTTAGCATAACGTAACCCATTCCGCTTAAAAGCCTTTTCCGATTGCCAGATTGTAAACAATGTCATCGGGGAGGAATCCAAATATCTCCTAGGTGCACCTTGAAGTCAGTTCGAGTTTTAACCCCACCCTGCAAGGTACTTCTGTCATATCTCTCCTGGTAGCATGAGAATTCTAATGTCAACATGCCGATAAAGTTATGTCTCACTGAAGTGACGTTACGAAACTGTTACTTGTGACATTTTGTCACAGGAAAGTTCTTGGTTGCATTTTAACTTGTAGTGGAGTTAGTCCAGTGAGTTGTCCTCTGCTCCCAATCGCTAAATGTTAAGGCCAGTGGTATCATACCCTGAGTGGTTGATTGCAAAATCAACTATTTTACAACCACTGAAAACCTACTGCAACATAGAATCCAACATGTGCAGGTATATACATGTCAATGCTGTCTGTAAAACACTCTCTCTTGTGGCCTTATCCTTAACGGTAGAGGAATCTCTCACAAAGTCAATTAGGTTACCTCATTTTATTTGCTGCTATAAAAGGTTCTGTGTTTCATTTCTTGAATAAAAAACTGAGCAAATCTACCTTCTTCAATATTTGCTGGTATTGCTTTGACAAGAATGGTGCCAAGAGCGTAGTTGGGCTTAATCGTATGCGTGGTGAAACACTGACGTCAATAACTTCCCCCGTGACCGGAACATCGATAACAATAGCAATTTTGCAAGAGAATTAGTGGAGAAGGTGATATTAGCAATTGTCTTTAGACACCCTACACTTACCACAAATCCCTTCCCATCGTAAACCATGGGATTTTAAGCTTCAATCTGAATGTCACATTTGTATATATATATGTGTGTGTGTGTCTGGAGGAAGATCCATTACATGCTATTCGACTTTCACATTATAAAGTTTTATGTTGTTGTGGGCAAGGACGTAAGTAGGCCTAGGCCTACTCTGTGAAGAAATGTAAATTTACTGCTAGATGTTCTAGCAATTTCGAGACAGTACAGAAGCTATGTAAAATAAACACACACACACACACACACACACACACACACACACACACACACACACACACACACATATATATATTTATTTATTTATGTATCAGTATATACAGACTATATTAGAGCATCTACAGAGCTTAATCTGTTTATATATTAATGGTTGCTGAGTTTTTACACCGCTGCGCAGGTATTATACAGTTGATTTCTAAAAAGTCCTCAAATTGCCAGCAGTTTTAGTTGTAAATTTCAAAAAACGTTTTTTTTCACATTGCACGCCAGGATTTTGAAAGATGTCTTATTAAAGCATAAAAAAATGATTCAGTATTCCTCTTATCTCTGTTGTTGCAAACTTAGTAGCAGTACTACATCAGGTGCTTCTGTTAGCAGCTGTAAACGCATATAACCTAGCCAATTTGAGCTTGAAATTATGGTTCAGCTTAAAGCTGTTCACTAAGCATGTCGCAAACAGAGTTAGTTATCAGACCGTAGGCACCAAGGCGACATTCACATTAGAATGAAATTGATCCGTGTCCGTACCATAGACTAGTTAATGTGTCTTTATTAGTGTCGGATTCTAGTTAATAAGAATGTAGAGCGCAAACGTCTAAAATGGCGATATCTGATTTGTTGTCGTGTTTACTCAGAGAGCAATGACGTATCAGTATCTGAGAATAACGCGGTAACGTTTAGACAGGGTCAATGAATCCAGCAGTATGACCAGAATCCTAATGCGTTCAAACATAAGTTCGATTAGGCCAGTTGCAGAAATGTTGAATAACGGAGCGTAAATTTCTCTTAGCAACTTGGCTTGTAAATCAATGAACATTCACATGATTTAAATTCTCGTGTTCTTTCGTATGTGTTGTGAGAGGCACATCCATTCCGTAGAAAAGTCCTTTCATGTATCCCGAGACAAAACATGGTTATTTGGTAGACCAAAGGAGATGGTGTGTCCATGTATCCTCAATGTCGCCTCTCTCATTCCCCCACAAACCAGACACACAAGAGGATCAGAGCTATCTCATTTTATGAAGTAAATTCTAACACTTTGATTAGTTTGTCACAACTCTCAGCTATACTGATTTCAGCCAGAACTGCCTGTTACGTAGCCTGCAGGGTTGGATTAGAGCCCATAGACCTTATGAGTGATCGATATGGATTTGTTATCGTTTTCTCCCATGCGCTAAGCATGATGGGCACATGGCATTTCCCCTATGTCTCTTATTCAAGATCGCAGACATCCGGGCGATTGCCGTTTTATTCGAGCCTACAAGCTTACTCGCGCAGACAAGGCGATGAAAATCTTGTCTAAATATTAAAAGAAAGTAAAAGGATGCACGAAAAGGTACTATAAAACGAATAGTCTAAGGAAAATAAAGAAGGAAATGCAAATAAAAAGGAGAAAGAAAGTGTTTAGGCATATTTTATATTTCTTAACTACCCCTACTTTTTATAGACATTTTCCGTCAATGGTCGGGAATATTCGGAAATGAAGTCATCGACGAACATAATTGGAACCTGGAACCAGCTTATCGCCCTCTCAAGTTGTTTTGACAGCTATCACCGTTGACGTCACCACAACAGGCTAGTTAATTTCCGGACTGATCGCTGGGGCTTTAGGAAAACTGTAGTTTAAAGCCAATTTTACAGCACAAGAAGAAAGCGAGAAGTTTTTGTACTTTTATATGTTAGGTCATATCCTAAGGCCCATATTTAGAAAAGAAACCCAAGCTTTTCATGTATCCTTCAATATAAAACAGCTACACTTCGATTATTAGATTTCACATTTTGAGCTGGCTGTGCAGGATGTTCTTGGACATACTATCATTTCCGGCTATTATTAGGCATACCTCTCAGGATATCATCTATTGTTCTTCTTTACTTTAACACGTCGTCTACCGGCTATTGCACAATCGAATGATTTGCCCGGATGTGCGCGTTCTTGAATAGCGCAGATACGGAGAGCTCCCGCCTGGCTTTATGGACAACCGCAGTATTATGCTTTATGTCGTATCTTTCATTTGTGGCTATATAGCATTGGCGGTATGTCAGTGGCTATGAAATCCCACAAAAGACAAGGCGTAGACTTGTCTCGGTTGGTGAAGATTAGAGAGGTGTTTGACAGGTGATTTCGCTAAAGCATATGCGTCATTCCATACCGCTGTAAAGAGGACTTAACATGACAACTTACCATTCCGATTGAATGTCTAATCCGTGAACCAATCGGTTCTCTAACACAGCAAACATCCAAAGTACATGTGGTGACATCTGAGCATCACACGTGAGTGCACATTTAAAAATGAACTGAACACTTAAGCTGACAAACTTGCTTTTTCATATCATATCCAGTAAAATTATATATCAGTAGTGTTAAGAGTACCAAAAAATGTGCAAAAAAAGTGTAGCTCATAGATTTGACACATTCAGCTTTTCTCTGGGTATATGAATACTCCTTAGTATATGTTATCTGTTCAAACTATAGTTTTGGCTGGTAATTCGTCAGGTGTTGCGTATTCAGAATGACATGATTAGGTGTTGCGTATTCACAATCACACGTCTAGGTGTTGTGTATTCAGAATGACATGATTAGGTGTTGCGTATTCAGAGTGACATGACTAGGTTAACACATTGTGCCAGACACATTTATATGCCGCTATTAAACACTGTTAAATGGACTTTTTTCGCAACAATATTTGAACGGGAAAACATCGCTGAGCATAAACCCTTAAACGTTGTAAAGAAACTGAGTACATGACGCGAGTCATGAATCGGCCCAGTGTTAATGTACTATAATTTGTTAATGGTTTTGTGTGAACTACTGTATCTTTGACACCATGTCCTAATGGGATGGTGCCATTAACCTGGCGACACAAACTGGGACTTTTTGTTAACGTGGCATCTAGGAATATTGCAAACGTAGAATACTGACAGCGAAATTTACCAGGAATCGTATATAAAACAATTTAAATCCCTCGCTGGAACAAATTAGTACGCTTCCAACTTTACCCCGCAGAATGTTCCTCAGAAAGTACGAGATTTATTTCAACAACCGATGTTATCTGACCTGAGAGCAAAGTATAAATCAGTTTAAATCAGTATAAATCAGTTTATCATTTATTTAATATAGATAAGTTAATATAGGCTCGTTGCGCAATGATACGGTATATGTTATACAGCCACTGCCGCCACTGGGTTACATGTTTTGCAGCTTCATGGACATGGTAGCGTTTTCTCTGAACATATACGGTATTTTCAACATCCGTTATGTGACAGTTTCATGCTGTCTTCTGTTAAACGCCAGATCTATACTCATTTTTGCTCCCATAAACCACATTTCCAATAACTTCTGCAGACATGTGTCATTATGTAAAGGATTCAGTAAATTTCCCATCGGAGCGTGAAAACACGCAGATAGAAGATGGTAAGCCAGCTTTACTATGTTATTAAATACAAGTAGATCGCTCTTTTAAATACACTGCTAATTTTGGAGGAATACTACCTAAAACCCTGTGCACACTGACACATTATCTTGTTATTTAAAGGCAATCTTTGAAACATCGATGTAGAAGACTGTAGTACTTAGTGTTGCCTCGCTCAGCGCTCAACACTGACAGGTTAGAGGAAATAAACATGAAACATGACTAACTGGTTTCCCCCGGGATCTGCCTCTGTCCATAATGCTGGCCGGGGTGAAATATTCTTGATCTGGTACGACCTCAAACACAAATCAAATAAATCAAATAAATGACTAGTTGGCCCGATGTCAGTATAATGTGACAGGGTGGGGTGTCATTTCTGGTTTCTTCAGCATGATAATTTAGTGGCAGCAGAAGTTTTGGACTCGCCCTGCAATAAGAGGACACAGTATATGTAGACACACAAATTACTCCTGGTAGTCACATGACCGTAAAATTGACAAGCACGGCTTAAAATACATACATAAAGACGATTTTCTTGGACAATAGCGGGTTTCCCAGAAATTTGAAAAAACATCTGTCAAATTTATAGTTTCAAGAAGAGAACTCAGACGAAGATGACAAGCATTAAAACTCGATTTTGACGATTAAATGAATTTGCAAGCTCACCAAAGCCAGATCTGCTTGTAGTGGCTGCTCCCTGTAGGGACTTGTCAATAACAAGATGCGAGTATCACCTTCTTCTAGACTTTCCGATGACCCCAGTCGTGTCGGACAGCTCAAATCAGGTGTGAGTACGACGTTAAACCCCAAGCACTCACTCACTCAAATCAGGTGAGAAGTCACGCCTCACCGATGTCAGACAGAACGTCAACGTTAAACCCACGCCTGACGGCTGGAGCTGAATTCTAACATGCTACACCAATGGATAAGGGTTAGTTATCTGTCGACAGAATCCGTTAATTTACGTTGTTATCTTGAATTAGATCCTGCATTCTCAAGCAATCTTAAAATTTATGCATAAAATATAATTTATCCATGAAACAAAATTTATCCATAAAATAAAAATCTATAAAATGAAAAAATCCATAAAATATAATAATATAAAATATGGGAATATATCCTGGTTATCCGGTATAATATTTGAAACATAGACTATTTGCGTTCTAAGTTTTCCTCCATTGTTAGTATGTGTAGCAAGTTAACCATAAGTAAGTTAGACCTCAAGTATGTAGCAAGTAGCAGTACAAGTAAGTATGTAGTATGCGGCAAGTCCATATGTATGTAGCAAATTAGACCATAAGTGATTTAGGATACAGGTATGTAACAAGTTGGTGTCACAGAATTTGCAAAGATATCAACTTGAACTGACTGAGAAAGAGGTGGCCTATCACGAGAGTACATTAAATCTGCGCCTATGATTAGAAGAGGGATTGGCCACGAGGAAGAACTGCGAATACAAGATAAATTTCAAAGCATTTGAAGGTGACTTTAACGGTGTAGCAAGTCCTCTAAATCTCGGAAGTTAAAAAGAAATAGAAATCAAACCAGTTTCAGCCTTATAGTCATTAAAATGTTTTTACAATACTACGTTTTCGTGCTAAAGTCAGATGATTTTCATTTTTCTTCCATGGATATGTTACATTTTGCTGTCCTTATCTCTCGGGAGTGTTCTACTTCCGGTCTTCCTGGTCGGCATCACTCGCCATGCCTGGATATCTCTACACTGTAATGACACTATCATTTCATAAAAAAGCTTGTTGAACGATCTTAAAAAAATAAAAATTTGCAACTATCGCCTGTAACGAGGCATTCAACACGTTAGCAGATCATCGATTCCGTCCACTTAGGAACTCGTATGTCGCAGCAAAAAGAACCTGACACGTCTCAACAAGTAAATGAGTGTTTCAAATCAGCTGACCTCGAGGTCAAGTGGCTGTCGTAAGCATACGATGTGTGTGGTTTTAACTTTCCATGAAGCAAGACTGGTGATTCCCGGACTTCCAGTGGGGAAGTATAATCGGCCATGTTTTAGTATCGGTTTTATATCAAAGTGTTCTAAGAATCTGGTGTCTGTTCTGAGTGACCCAGGAACTTTTTACCGTTGTGTAAGTAATACAAAAGCCTTGTGTCTGTGCCAAGTAATCCAGAAGCCCGGTGCTTTGTTAGGTTATAGATAAGCCTGCTCTCTGCTTACACGGTATTGGTGTTATTCTGAGTGATCGAAGAGCTTGAGGCCTGTTCTAATTAACTCATTCAAGGCATTGTGTTCATGTTCAGTAATCCCCAAAGCTGGTTGCTTTGTTAAGTGATACAAAAGCATGTTGTCTCTGTTAAGAGATGCAAAAAACTGCCTTTCGGAACGTAAAAGTCCGAATGTTTTGCTAGGTGAGACCTGGTACCTGTGCTAAGTCAAAAAGCCCGTGTGCTGTGCTAAGTCAAAAAGCCCGTATGCTGTGCTAAGTCAAAAAGCCCGTGTGACTATTTTGCTCAGCATACCACCAGAAAGATGTGTTCAAAAAAACTAATAAGGAATAAATAAATATTTCCCAGATAGACAAGGTTTTCAACATTTACAGTATTTAAGTATTCCCAAAGTTGAAACAATCGTACGTTCCTTTCTTTAAAAGAAAAGACAGCAGTAGACCAAATGTGTTTATATAGATAAAGTATCCCACATAAAGTTTAAAGTTAAGTGTTCTGTGTTTTTTATGATGTTGAATAACCGATATATTGCAGTTCAAAGTCAGCTAAAAAGCACACATTGACAAAATCGAAACCGCCGTCATGTTACCAATTTTAGCAGATAGCGGCAAGTTATTTCTGTTATTTGAGAATGCACCCGAACATTGGTTTGATTTTAGCCGAATGAGCTTGAAGCAAGACTGACGCAACATCGTGTTAACACAGAGTTACCAGTCACGTCAGGATTTTACCGAATGAGCTTGAAGCACGACTATCGCGACATCGGGTTAACACAGAGTTACCAATGACGTCAGGAAAAAAATCATTGTTGTCGTTTAGGCTTGTTTCCACTTCTATTCCGAAATAACTTAAGTCATGTTATTTGTTGTTTTTTCTTTTAATTACATCATCTTTCTCTTGAAACGGTGTTAAACACAAGATTTTGGTATTTGGACGATAAATTGCGGACTTTGTATCGTCTCCCTTCTTTCAGACTATTATTAGTAGAAATAAGATGTTAATCATATTAAGTGTGTCTGTGGCCACAAAATACGGAGCTGATGATGTATATACACTAGAGACCATATTGTCTTATTTGTATACCAGTCAGGTAACTAATTTTCTGCGCGGCTTGTCTTAAAGTAAAAAGCAATATTTTATCAAGGCATTTTACTTTTTATATTTTCCCTAATTTCGTTCAAACGATGTTGTTAAGTGGCCTGCTCAGTGCCACAGTCTGAGGATAACACCTTGAGAAACCCGTATTAAGATAAAAGAAGGCATGTAATGCTTTCCAGTTATGTTGGACCAAATACCAATTATCCAACTGTCATCATGCTTGATTTAACTGACGTTGTCATAAATTTTCCTGTTTCGGTATGATTTATACTGATTGCACGGTAGTAGTTTGGTTGACTAGGTTTGTTTTAGGTCATCGTACTGACCATGTGGAAGAACAGTACTTCTAATGTAATGAATTATGATGATTGCAGTAGAGAACAGTCTTGTCGACGTGAATCAGAAGATATTCATTAGTAACGACAATAATACTCCAATGAATCATTTTATTTCATTTTTTTCATCATTTTGTGAAAAAAAAAACAATCCATAAAAACAACATTTCTACTCCAAATGACGGAACGATAAACTTAATTGGGTTTTACTGTCCACGATAGCATGAAATGACACGCAAGACTTTACGGTCCACAATAGCATGAAATGACACGCAAGACTTTACTGTCCACGATAGCATGAAATGGCACGAAAGACTTTACTGTCCACAATAGCATGAAATGACACGCAAGGCTTTACTGTCCACGATAGCATGAAATGACACGCAAGACTTTACTGTCCACAATAGCATGAAGTGATACGCAAGACTTTACTGTCCACGACAGCATGAAACGACATGCAAGACTTTACTGTCCACAATAGCATGAAGTGATACGCAAGACTTTACTGTCCACGACAGCATGAAACGACATGCAAGACTTTACTGTCCATGATAGCATGACATGACACGCAAGACTTTACTGTCCACGATGGCATGAAATGACACGCAAGACTTTACTGTCCACGATAGCAAGACATGACACGCAAGACTTTACTGTCCACGATGGCATGAAATGACACAGAAGACTTTATTGTTCACGATAGCATGAAATGACACGCAAGAATTTACTGTCCACGATAGCAAGACATGACACGCAAGACTTTACTGTCCACGATGGCATGAAATGACACGCAAGAATTTACTGTCCACGATAGCAAGCCATGACACACAAGACTTTATTGTCCACGATAGCATGACATGACACGCAAGACTTTACTGTCCACGATGGCATGAAATGACACTCAAGACTTTATTGTCCACGATAGCATGAAATGACACGCAAGAATAATAAAATAACTGGGAAATAATTAATGTGTGTGTGTGTGTGTGTATGAGCAATACTATTACATTGACTAACGTGTGAAAGAAGTTTTCACTGTTAATGGTAGTGAAAATGTTCATTAAGAGTCACAGACCGGATGTTCGGAATGATTTATTTTATTACTTATTAAGTATATTCTGAAGGTATTTTCACATTTTCTGGTATAGGAATCACAGCTGGAGTGAGACAACCCCACTTCGCAGGTACCTTGAATACCCCCTGACGTAAAGCCTCATCCTTACTAGTGAGAGGTGAAAGGTAACCTCATTTGTGATGGGTAAATCGTCTACAGAGAGAACTATGTTTAGTCTTATCATTTGTTACATTGTTTCAAGTTAACCATAAACCAGGCTGTCATGGTCGATATGGTATCGGGCTAGTGTTCGAAAAGGATACGTGCGTGTCGGTAGGGAAACGATAAGACATCACGTCGCGAGTCTTCAGTAATCTAAATGATAGAACATTCTATTTCATTTTTATTCACCACGTCAATCTAACGAAAGTGTACACATACATATGTATTTCGGCTTAAGTAAACTTCGACAGACCTTGTTCCATCCCAAATTCAGGAAACACTGATAGTGACATGCAACAACTATACAGGGTGAATAATTATGATAAGCAACAAGAAGATAGTGTAAAACACAGAAATCAAACCCTTAGTTAACAAGAAAATGATTTGTCACTTTAGATTTAAAAAGTGATATAGAATTGATAGACTTTAAACTCGAGAATAATTTATTCCTGTCTCTTGGTGTCTAGATTTTTAATGTGTAAAGTGATGATATCCACAAATGACTGTTCTACGATCAGTCCTCGTCTGGGTGCGTTCGAACCAGGACTGGAATTAACGTTAAACACAAAACAGACTAAACAATCAATAAATGTTCAAAATAGCTTTTACGTTAGAAAAGGGAGAACTGGTGATCAGTTGAGTAAACACGATGAAGACAAAGAGTGCCACGTGGCAGAATGTCTTGTATTAGACGTGCTTCTCGGCACGATGTCATACAGCTGAAACTCGCTCCAAGATTAAACCCGAACTAAAGCCTAAGAAATAAGGCATTAATGGTTCCCCATTGAAAGTACAAGTACCTCATGTAATAATTGTTAAAACATTGAGATGTGTAGGACTGATACAACTCTGATTTTGTTTTGGTAAACACTGCCTCCTAGAATAATGGCTAGGCCGACTGATACATATCTAGCGTCATCAAGTAGATTAGCCATAGCTGGGATTCCTGTCAAGGCATTCAGTTCCACACGTTCTGTTTCCCTATATCGCAGCGCATTACCGAACGGCTTAAGTGTTAATTCCCGTGGAGGGACGAAACCTCATGCTGAGGCTAATCTAAAAACACCTAATCCTTACGGCTGATGGAGCAGAATTATGCTGCCCGTGGCCTGATCAGGTCCAGCCAACAGACGACATAACTTCATTACTTATTAGTTTTTCTCTCCGGAGTCCCGTAATCATTTAACAATATTTAGGACATTTGCATGCATGGGGATGGTACAGCATCCCTGGTCTGTAGCATCTGTTCTGTGTACCGCTGATGCTGTGTGTTCTACCCATTCGTCCGTCAGTGCATGTCTTGCTGCATTGCAACCCGAAGCAGTCAGCTTAAATGCTATTACACTGTGTTCAACAGGTCAAATGAGGCTTGCAATTTAACGTTGCTACGATGAAAGTGCATGACAAGAGTAAAACAAACAACAAATGTCGCCAGTTATGCAGTTATCAGATATGAAATTAATGCTTTCGGAGATAACAAGTTCCGCACTACTTTGAGCTATGTGCATTATGACTTGTTCAGTCATATTCTATCTCCGCACACACATGTTTATCTCCAGAGATTACAAAAAAACTACAACTGCATTGTTTTATCTCTGTGTGCAGTTTAATAATTTAAACTCGTTTATGTTATCTGCAAGGAAAACAAATTTTGTTAAATCTGCTGTAAATATCTATCTTTCTCTACAAAAACATGTTCAGATCTTTAATTCTGGTTGCACTGGATAAAGTATCAAAGCCGAAATCAGTCAGTGTTAACGCCACTTATGTTGGAGAAATAAAAAATAACGCAAGTTGTGAAGCATGAAATACGTATGAAGTTAAGGAACAACTGCATATCTGATCAGAGATAAACGTGGTTATTATTAAAATCATGAAAGTCAATTGTGGGATCATCCGTTCTGTGACTGGGTAGTCGCCGATGGGTAGGACGTCTCTAATGCTACGGGAAACATACTCGGGAAACAGCCGACTCGCCATCGCACAGAAATCATTTGTTTTAGGTTGTATTTCAACGCCACATTCAAGAGCTTTTCATTTATACGATTGGTGGTCAGTTGTATGAAGGGAGGAAACTGGAGAGTCCGGTGTAAACCACTGTTCTTTGACAAGTTACTAACAAACATCTCCAGGTGTAACATATAATGATATTGGTAGAATGATATTGGTAAGTTGTCCCCAAGTAAGATTTCCCAAGAGGGCACCACCGACTGCTTCTTGTCAGACATTATTCATTTGACAAAACTTTATTAGTAAGCTGAGCGCAGTGGCGTCCTTCTAGATGTTGACAATATGCTGACAAAGGCATTATCTTTTTTATTATCAGGGTTCTGGAAGCCTAATGTTCTGGCTCAGAATATTAAAATTATTTCTTTCGGACAGTGGTTTTGTCATTTTTTTAGAGAACTTCAAATCAAACATGTTTGAAATTTAGCAGGAAAAGATCTGCAAATAATGTTAAAAGATCTTTGAAGATTGCCACTTGGTTTGGTGGCCATATTGAATTTGGAGCAAAACCTTTGAATATCTTCTTCTCAAGACGCAATGGACGGATCCTCCTGTACTTTCATATGTATGTACATTAGTTAGTTAAAAACTTTAGAAGTTCGAACTTATCATGCCGTAAACTTGTCTGTACTGAAGGAGATGTTGACAGCTATTCGTGTAGACCGCTTGGATGTTGAACGGAAGACAGTTATTGAAGTATGTAACCAGTTTTTCTCATTAACTGCTTACAGTTTAAATCTTTAAATATTTTATTTTGGCAATCATTTCTCAGTAAACTTATGCACAATGACAAAGTTTCAGTGTGGTGCCTTGAGTCAATTTATCAAATATTTTTATAGGCGCTTGAAAAAACTTATAATAAAAAAACGTTCATTTATTGAATACTCTCTATCATTTTGTCAAAAGGATCTGAGCATATGAAGGCTCCTGAACAAACAATATCATCTTGTCGGAGGGAACCTGCAAGTTTTGTTTGTAACATGGTAAGCAGTGCGAAAGACAAGCGGGAGGAATAACTTACCAGACAAGCTTCGTACAAATATTCTATTCATACACATATCAGCATACGCACAGACAGGTGTTATCCTTTGATTCTATAATCTATATTCAATGCGGCATGAGGCTAGCTTGACACCAAGACTAATTTGACGCAAGAAACTGAAACTGTATCAATGAAAAGGTTTACCATTGGCATTTATTTTCGCACAGGAGAAAATGTTTCTTACAAAAATATATGGGGGATCCTGCTTCTGACTCGCAACGGACAGCCATGACGATTGTTTACAATTCAATTCTGCAGCCTTAGAAGCTTACCTAGATAAAAGATTTTCTTTATTTCTTTCAAAATGTTCTTATTTTTGAAGCCCCCATTTCTATGTCTCCATTTCACGGTGAAAATCATTTGCTGGCCGTTGGGTTAGGCGAGGAAAGTCACAGCGACCTATCAGCTTTGGCGCTCTTGTTGTATGACTGTAAGTTATTAGGCCTCTGCTTTTCAGAATACCACCGTAAGCAGTTACTCTACTTAACGCCATGCCGTGTGCGGAGAGCCCAACCAGTGTCACGAGTTAAGTGTTGACATATGATAATGAAGGATAACATGAAAAATAACCTATGAACTGATCAAATTTCATGGGTGGTTAAGAAAAAGGTGATTTGCTATCTTGTTTGTGTAATTGGTTTCGTTAAAGAATGGTACAACCTTAGTATTTTGCAGGAATCATTTTCACTCAGTTTTTTTCTTTCCGGGCTTAAACATGAGGACAGATAAATCAGAATGATCAAACTGATCACTTTTTGGGGTTATGACCTTTTCAAATTGCTTCCTTACATATTCAAGGCCTTACATATACAGAAGGCTATACGCACCTTCTGCATTTTATGCAAGGACCATGCAGTGGTGAATTATTTAGCAGTAACGATTTGACGGAGTTCTATGCGTCAAAGCTAAGCCTGTATGGGTAAAGATCCAGTAACATTAGGTATAAACTGCTTTCTAATACAAGCTCAGTGTAAGCTGACTTTGATCAAATTAATCCACGAGGCAGCTTCTGTTTAACAAACAGAATTGCAACACCAGAGGAATCCATGTCAGCAGTGTTTCATAATGACTATGCAAATGTTCTAGGACAGTTCTAGCGGGGCCTTTTGTACCGGTTGAATTCAGCTTTCTTGAACATTCTGTGGCAAGGCAATGATACTTCCTGAATATTGTACTTTTAGTCTTTCATCACGAAAGAGTTACACTGGGGCAATGAACTGGACAACTGCGTGTTACCATCAGTCACCTGTCACTTCTGGCATGGTGTTATTATTAAGAGAACGTACAAAGTTCTCGGGGCCTCATTCGTCGGGGTCGCAGTGCGGTCGCTGTGACTTCAAATCCAGCTCAAGGTGGCATCCTCTGGCCGTACGTGGGAAAGTCCGCTAGCAGCCTAAGGATGTTCATAAATAAATAAAATGAATAAATAAATAAATACATAAATAATTATAAATTCTCGCGCAATAACCTAGGGATCTCTCACCAATGCGGTCGCTGTGAGTTCAAGCCCAGCTCATGCTGGTTTCCTCTCTGACCATACGCGGGCAGATTAGCCAGCAATCAATCATCACCAATCAAATAAATAAATAAATACCAATTCCTCGGCCGGACCTTTCGTCTATACATAAAATATATCCACAAAAGACACACTGCACATTAAAACCACCGACCGAAAGTTCAGAAATATCGTTCACATGACGTACAAGCTTGTACACGTTGATGCAAGTAGTGTAATAAATCTTGTAATGTAGAAATATTACAATATCGATGGCTCTTGCTATTCGTATGGGAACATTATTACATTATCTGTAACAAGTGATACTCACAGTGTAATGATTCTGCTGTATTGCACTATTGGTAGTGATTACTCAACTTGTGCCCATTGTGTAATAATATTTGTTTACTTCTGAACAATATTTATGTGAATTGAAACCTGAAGAGTTGATATATATATCTACTTAAGGTCGAATTCGCTGTCGGAGTGAGTTTTACATTTTGTGTTTCCCGTGATTTGTGAAGACTAGGGTGCTATTTACGTGTTAAATTTCCACGTGCCTTCTGAAGTCATTTTTCCCACGCTGATGTGCTTTCACTGATTTTTCTTTGTTTTGAAAAGGATTCGAACTTACATCAGACAGCATATTGTGTCCTTAGCCGGATGCTTAAAGAAAAAACCTCTAAAAAAATCTAAAACCTCTAATCACGACACTGAATGTTGGAATAACTCATGAGTGAAAAATTACTGAAATAATGTTCCCAAAAATTCCTTCCTCCTAGTGAACATCAGGAAAAAAGGTGATGTGACGTCAAAGTTCCTAGACGCCGTCAGTTGTGATGTAGTATGCTTTTTTGACGTTTTTAAGACAGATGAACATGGTAAGAGTTGAATGCGCATGTGCTTGTGTCACATGCTTTTGTCACGAAGACCACATCTGAAAAGGGTCTCATTCAGGGAAGAATTAATGAATTGGCGTAAGTAGTGACGTAGAAAGTTATACGTAAGCCACACTTTAGTCATTACAATAGCTTCAAAACTTTTATGTTGGCAAATTTTGAAGAAATTCGTTTTTCATTATATGATGAAGGCAAGGAGAATAAAACTGTATGGAAAACAAGCCAGTTATGCTTAATAAAGGATAACAACGCCCTTTCAAAATTTCCCAGAGGACCTTCGGAATATCACAAGGTAAGGGTAGAGAAACCAAAAAAGTTGAAAACAGATTTAAGCAGGGCCGTTATCATTGATCGTGGTCCTCCCATGTGAATTCAGGTGTGTTACAATATTAGCACCTCGGTGCAATACTCAGAAACAAGCACATATCAATTCGACGCACAGTGTAACATTAATACCAATCGAGGCCTCAAACCAGACATTCGTATGAGAAAACAAAACAGAAATGGATGTTCAAGGTCATTAATCAAAACAAAGCACGAGAGAAAAAAGAATGAAAATAAAGTACGAAATTAGGACTGGCTCATGGGAAGGGAATTAAACACACACATTTGTTACCTATATTCAGACGTTCATTACCCAGAAGTATACAACTTCCATATAGCTAGTCCCTCTAGCACAGTATACATGTGAGGTCATCTGTAGGAGCTCACGCCCCCTGGTGGACAAATACGACAAATACATTGTTGTGGCTTTACCAAACTTTCGGTTGTCGTAATTTGTTTAAGGCTATTTCAAAACAACCGCGCTTGAACCCAAAATGCATCAGCCTTTTCACAAACATTTGCTGCGCAGTAGAGAGAAAGAAAAATACATGGCTGCGCAGATACGTCACATAATGTGTTAGAGATCGAAGAAGAGAGTAAAGTGCATATTTCTAGGTAATGGACTTCTGCTATAATGTAAGAGAGTAAAATAATGAACAATATTTTCGGCTGTAAGTCAATGTAACAAAGTAAAACCCGGATCTACTTGGAGTTTAAATATAAACAATTGATCTCGACAGTTCTGTAAGTTTTTGACACTTAACCCTTGTCACGAAACAATCTCTCAGTCTTAGTTTTAAATTTCTTTAGAATAAAACACTAGAACACAACACTAGAGCAGATGTGTGTGTGCATCAATGAAGTGACCAATTTAATGTGTACACAGCTGGCATTTGTATTTCTTGTGATGTTGGTTCACCGAGATATTGTAGTTCAAAACAAGTCGTGGACATGAAGAAATTCCAATGCTCCGCCATGTTACAGATCTTAACCAATCAGGCGTGAGCTATTTCTATAACCTGAGGACTCACCTATTTCCATCGGCGTCATGTGTTCACTGCCTTGCATTTTAACCATATCAGCGTGGAGTACAAGTGACACAACATCGTGTTTCCGATTTCTCTACCAAAGCATATCCCATGGACTCGTACAAATGCCGGATTAAAGTTGATCTATAGTTACCAAGCAGGTCAGAACAAAATGGCTGAGGGAAGGATAAGTGTTTTTTATAATTTCCTCATCCAAAATAACTGAGGATATATTGTTCGTGGCCTCTTCCCTTTAGAAAACTAAGGAATTTTATCATTGTAGAATAACCATTTGAAACATATCGATCATGTTAAAAGAATCAGCTGCCGCTATAGATCAGCATTGGCATTACAATAATCAATGCAAGCCATTATGAAGCATCTGGTTTATGTAAACGGTAACAGTCAATAGCTGGGTAACTGTGGCATTTTTTATATAACTACTGACTTCCTTTCCGATCGGACATGAGAAGGTCTGGCAGAAAACTGCAGACAGTCGTGGGTTTCCCCTAGGCTCTGCCTGGTTTTCTCCCATCACAATGTTGGCCGCCCTTGCATAAGTTCAATATACTAGAGTACGACGCACGACACCAAACAAATAAAAACATACAGCTAAAAATTTGTGTTGGCAAACTGTGAAAAATCTAATTTTCATTTGTATGAAGGTAACGACAATAAAGCTGTATTTGGGGCAGTTTACCGAAGGCTGCTGAAATGCCTTGGCATTGCCAACACGTAAATCATGTACAGCTGAAGAAGTTTTGCATGTCTCATCGGAAAATAACGCCGTTTACTTAAGTAACAGTTGTTTTACATCCTGTTTCTGCTGTTCTGACAAATGATCTAATTTCCAATCTGCTAGGGGCTGCGTAAGCGTCTCACCCACATTAAACATCTCATTTTCTCCAGGCTCATCCACATCAATTTAAGCCTAAATTCCTAAATACAAATAACATGATAATAACATAACCAGCCTTGGCTTTTCTGTAGTCCTTAGCGTATGGTCTTTTCTATAGTGTTTCACTGCTTATTCTCAGCTGACATGACGTCTTCATATAATCCAGATACCTTGTCAGACTAATTTTTCCTGCGAAAAACAATTCTCTTGTCCCGACAATTGACTAAGTAACTATAGTCTTGAATGTAATTGTCTCGGGAATCAGTTTCAGTACCCATGTTTCAATAGCTGGTCTCTGGGTTAGTGGGTTAGCAGCCATTCTCTCACAAGCACGCGAATGAATGAATGATTATGGCTTAACGCCACATCGGCAATATTTCAGCCATACCGTGGCGACACAAGCACGCGAGACTTTAAAAAATACTCAAGTCATGTTCACAGCTTCATCCGCCGACAAAGCTCTGTTAGTCAATCCTTTAATTACGGGAGACACAGTAAACTCATCTACATGTAGGCTACATTATAACGAACAAGTGTTTAACGAATGAAACGAGAGTAGCGACTGTGGAAGATGGATGCAAAAACAACATCTATAACATCTCCTTGTTTTATCTACTCTTATTCTTATTCTCGCCATGTCAAAAACTCGCAGATCGAGATCTCGAGCGACGACAGTGTGGTAATTGGCAAATGGTCACGCGTAACCGGCGATTTCAGGCTCTTGTCAGTTTAATTCATTTCTAACTGTTCGTGTAAATGCTTCCATAATATTAATTTAGACACTCCATAACTTAAACAGAATTAAGCACTTTATGCGTACGCCATTGCTGTAGAATTGCTCAAAATACTGTGTTGTCGTCATAATTAAGAAATAATAAAATGAAATGAATGCACAAGGAATTGACATCGGGGATGCTTAGTCGCTGGTAATTATAGTGTTTAACTGTAAGAATAATGTTTTGTTTAAGCAAAAGTTTTGTTTTCACCAATATTGTCCTACGTAGTTACATCATGTTTATCTTCACTGGATGGCACACACATTCAGAGAATATACATGGAAAACGTTCTTTAGGTCTATAGAAGCACCATAACACCATTAATAGGTAAAGGATAGGTACTAAACCCACGGCCATCTTCACCATTGCTAAATTACCGCAGATTGATCTTAATGAAGATACTTCACATCTAAGCCCTAAATCATTGACACCGCAAAGAATAGACGCTGGCCAACATTAGTGACTGTGATGACTCAGCATCCCAAAGGATAGTTACTGGAGTGGATACTGACCCAGAAGTTGCTAAAGACACCTTACCTTCACAAAGAAGACTTAATTGCCCTCTCTTCGTCTACATTATTATTTACATTTTGACATGCACACCCAATTCGGACAAAGGCAGGGTAGTTTTGGTTCTGGCGAAAGCTGCAGGCTTGTTTCCTTGAGTGTCCGCCTTTAATTTTCGTACAAACTGATTTAACGTGACCTTTTTTCTTACAGTTATGGCAAGTTATAGGGTTCCAAGACTTACCAACTGCTTTTCTAGTCTCATTCTGTGATTTCTGGGACTTGTCAAACTCTTAATCTCTGAGTTTGTCTTCTTATGCGATTTAACATCTACCTTTTTATTTACTCCCTTCTTATGAGCATTCAGCAACCATCCGGATGGTCATGGGTTTCCCCCGGGCTTTGCCTGGTTTCCTCTCATCATAATGCTGGCCGCTGTCGTATAAGTGAAATATTCTTGAGTACGACGTAAAGCACCAATCAAATAAATAAATACATCTTATTTTGGTATTGTTTTAGTATTCCATTCTAAAACATACAATGATTCTCCTTATCGGTAACACACAATCATCTGTTAACAACAGTAACTGTATGTTCTCCTCATTGATTTACAGGCAACGACCCTCGAAAGTTTTGCGTCTTTGTTTACATTTAATCCGTGTCACGGCGAAAAACATGAAATTTTGCGAGCAGTACTGTATACATTCATGAAGATTAACGTAACGAAACGTGGAATGAACAGATGAGTAGCAGGATAAATCATCTTCTTTATTCGGGGGCCTCCGTGGCTCAGTTGGTTAGCGCCCTAGCGCAGCGTAATGACCCAGGAGTCTCTCACCAATGCGGTCTCTGTGAGTTTAAGTCCAACTCATGCTGGCTTCCTCTCCGGCCGTACGTGGGAAGGTGTGCCAGCAACCTCCGGATGGTCGTGGCTCTGCCCGGTTCCCACCCACCATAATGCTGACGTATAAGTACGTTGAGTACGGCGTAAAAACACCAATCAAATAAATAAAGAAATCTTCTTATGTCTGGGGTTGCTCCACAATAAACCTAAGCGAACAATTCTTCAGTTATAAACACCAATCAAGTAAAAAAATCTTCCGCCGGTCTCACAGGAGAAAAAGAGCCGTGATTCATGTGCTTAGGAAGAACATGTCATGATAATGTATGTGTTAAGGAACAAGCTCTGATAATTTGTGTGTTAAAGAATAACCCGTGATGATATATGCTTTAAGGAACAAGCTGTCATCATTTGAGCGCTAAGCGATTATTCCTCGTGATATATATATGTGTGTTAGGAAACAAATTGTCATCATTTGTGTTCTAGGGAGTTATACTCCATGATATGTGTGTTGTGAGAAAAAATCCGTTATGATATACTCGCTCAGGACGGGCCTGTCATGATATGTGTGTACCGTAGAGCAATCCGTCTTTATATACATGTTAGCTCGTGATACATGACCCGAGATATTTGTGCCTAGGGACACAAATGGTTCGCTTATCTTAGTTTATTGATTATTAAAAGCGGGAGAATTTAAAAATTCGCTGCCCAACGACATGCTGAAATGAAAGCCTCGACATGTGTAATATGGAACAGTGTAGCATGATACATGTAATAAGAAATAACCTTCCATGTACTGTGTAACAGGGAACAACACGCCATGATCTGTGTAATAAATATCAGTCATGTTCTATGTGCTAAGGAACAGGCAGTAATGATCTATGTGCTAAGGAACAACCAGTCATGGTCGACGTGCTAAGGAAGACCCAGGCATGATCTCTGAGTAAGGAACAGCCGGTCATGATGCATGTGCTCGGGAACAGACAGTCATGTGTTAAGGAAGAGCCCGTCATGATCTATGTGCTGAGGAACAGACAGTCACGATCTATGTGTTAAGGAAGAGCCCTTCATGATGTGCTAGATATGTCTTCTTTAAAGTGGGAATGAATCTTTATGGTTTCTTGATTTGCTAGGCTTGAGGGGTCTCCGTGATCGAGTGGTTAAGGATGCTAGCGTAACACAATGGCTCGGGAACAAGTGCCGTTGTAAGTTCATTCAGGGGAAGTCCTAAGGAAGAGCAGCCTTTGAGTGGTCGTGGGTTTCACTGGGCTCTGTCCTGTTTCCTCCCACCATAATACCGACCGCTGTTGTAGCCGTATAAGTGAAATATTCTTGACTACGTCGTAAAACACCAATCAAACAAATAAATGATACTAAGGTTGATATTCAGCATAGAGCGATTAACCAAGTACAGATTGTCCAAGCCTTGGCATTCCAGTGATGCACCAGTATACGTATGTTAGCATCTAAACCGTCCTGCAACAAGGAGGATTTGTATCTGGGTTTGTGCATCTGATCCTGTACCAGCTGACTATATCATTATCTCACTGGGGAGGTCTTATCACATGGCATGGTCCTCTCCCTCCAAGGTTCTGGCAGGTTATCTTCTCCGACTGTCTAGTACCGTTTGATTAATGTAACCACAGTAGCAGCAGTGGTTCTGTAGAATGTGCAATATTGCCTAACGTTGCACATGTGTGTTTGTTCTTGTAGGAGAATGTATTTGGTTTCAGCCATACATTAAACTGTGTAAAACTATAATTTCTGTCTGCAAAGGGCTATTGGGTAGGGAAGAGTATTGGGTAGGGAAGAGGGAAACAAAAAAAGGGCGGGGGCTACTATGGTAGCCAATTTGGCAAATGCCCAGAGGCCACGCGAGAAACTCAGGCATCCTAAGTAGACCTACATGTACACACGTTTGAGCGTTTGAGTCATTTTGGACATTTTGGCACAAATTTCCATATTTAATCTTTTTTGTGCTAGAAGATATACAGCCATCGTTACATAGAACAGTTATTTAGTCGTTGTATTGCTTTGCTGAAAACAGAACTAATATACAGCAGTGTAAATTGAGTTTGTTCGCAGATCAGTTTTAATATGTAAACATCGGAGATTGTTTCATAAGATGGGACCTGTAGAGTCTGTAGACGTACATTATTTTCACTCCGGATGAATGTAAGAAAATTTGATATCAAATTTCAATATCTGACCTATGGATAGAGCCGCCTTTGCCGGAATAAAAATGTCTGCAACAATAAAATTGCAGTTCGCTGATCTTTTTGAAAAAAATTTCAAAAATCTCATAAATTCCACAATAGTAATATTGAATATTTTATGTAGTGTACTTTTTTAATGCGCATGTGTGGCGTGACTGTAAAGCTGAGGGAAGGGCAACTTTAACAGATGCAATTAGCCCCATTCAGGTCATACTTATTGTTTTCTGCATGTCGTAGGACTTTTCTTTTGAACTGTGCCATGCTATATTTGTTTATCTATTTATTTGATTGGTGTTCTATGCTGTACTCAAGAATATTTCACTTATACGTTGGCGGTGTGGCATGCTATATGCTGCTGAGATTCCCTGTGTTCGAATCCTGGTGAAAGATGTATAATATGTCGTTTTCTATGAGTTTATCAGCTAAATGCTGTAGCCGCTTTAATGCTGTAATGGACATAAACGGAAGACTCCTTAGACAATAGCTCTTTGATTAATACACACAGAGTATTTTTTTAAAAAAATATCGCTTTGTTATTGGTCATTTGAAGGCCTGGTTTCTGACAAACAACGAGCAAATTATTGTTCCCGGTTTGAACATAAACTATATAGGCGAGATGCTTTAGTTAAGATAAGAAACATTACGCAATGTAGAAGAAGCATATTTAACATGTGAGGAAGGGTTATGTTATGTTCAGGTTATTATCTGGGCGTGTCATCAGACAGTACATCATTCACAATAGCTCACTGCACGATCCAGACGCGTTTGTCATCAACCAGCCTTTTGTTTTATAATTCGTCTGTAGATCGAAAGTTCTCGATAAGCCATATGGTACATCAGCGTTACATATACCAGCAAGATACATTAATCGTCTACACTGACGTCGCCATGGTGACAGTAGAGGTCATTACAGCTTTTTCCTCCTAAATTCTCCTTTCTTGGAGTCCAGCATACGGCGTTTACTTTTAAAAGTTCTTCCTCATGCATCCTGTGATGTAGGTAATGGTTTCATTCTAAAGGTCACACGTTACATACTTGGCTCAGAAACTATGGTCCGTAAAGAATATTTCATCAAACGTTTTCATTTATGTTTTTTTGCAATCAATATGGTGGTTGTGGACATAGCGGGCTGATCCTCTGGTGTTCTTTTCTGTATTTTAGTGCTTAAGTCTATTTTATAGAGGACAACCATAATGTGTCATTTAGGCACCACTGCTTTAACACCTATATGATGCTTATATAGATACAAACAGAGGCAAATGAAGGTTGACTGAGATATATCTCTTTATATTAAACCTTGTTAATACATGAGCATTCAATTTTAAATTTACGGACTGGAATACCTATAAAGTTTCTCTGACATCACTGAAACGGATGACTTGCTCTGTTTGGAATTTTATCACACCTATATTTTATGCGTATAATGTGTGTGTATTGAAAACAGTGCAATACATATTTGAGTACAGATTTATATTTATTTATGTATTTATTTACTTACTTATTTATTTCTTTGTTTGTCTGTTTATTAACCTGGAATTAGACCTGGATAATGAGATATTTCACTTATACGACGTCGGCCAGTATTGTGGTGGCAAGAAACTGGGGAGAGTCCCCAGTACACAGTTATAAACTAAGCTGGTAACATGCCAGAAAGTCGTCCATTTTCAATGTTGTCAGGTGGGACATACGGTTATTCTAGGGGAAAAGACCCGATCAGATTTCAAATTGCGATTATTGATTCTGATTGTCTTGTACATCGAATAACCAGTGGCATGCTGAACCGTGAAATATTACCAGCTTTGCTCGCAGCTATTTTACCTATATGACATATTTCCATTACAGAGCGTAATTACTTTTGCCCACGTGGTCCCCAACCTGAACACACTGTCTACAGATGTGCTATCTGTGTAATTTCACTGAAGGATGTGGTGGATATATGTGAGTCTGCTTCTATAAGGTCGATATCTGGTTATTACAAACCAAAGACTGCCAGACAAGTGATATTTGTGGTGTACCCTACATAATTTCACGAAGACGCGGTTCCATTTGTCACCTAAAACGCACATCTTGGCAAGGTTTGGGTTCAATCCCGGCCTAGTACATCAAATTTATGCACACATCGTTAGTATGACCTTGTTGATAATGTAAACAGTTTATGAGGCTTATGTGACCCTTTCAGCTATCTGACGTTTGCTAAAGATTTCTTGCCTTGCCCAAACATGACGATCATATCTGTGCGCAACACGTAAATAATTTCTTGCTTTTAATGAGTATCTAATGAAATAAGTAAATAAAATATCCACATCTTGTGTATTAGGCTTTATAATTAGCTCTACTGCTAATGACATGGGCTAAATTGTATCTAATAGTATTACTATTCATTATTCATTAGTGTGACCGTTAAATCAACATAATTTATTTGGTCACGAAATAATATGAACACTCATTACGCATAGGTCCACTGGCCGATGGCATTATAGCTAACTTTATTGGAGTGCGATGTGGCCAGTCAAAAAAAGATATATAGTATACCCTAGACAAGTCCATTTAAAAGAGCAGCAGTTACAAAAGTTGTCTGATTTTCTGAAAGTCAATAAAAAACACTATGCACAAACACAGGCCAAGAGTGACATGATCTCTATCGGTATCAGTACTAACCAATCAGAACGTCTTAGCATGCAATGCTCTGGGCAGGAAGTCAGATGTCTTAGCTTTTTCTCCTTGATACTTTGATTACATGTGTCCCAACATTTGTAAATATTATCCTGTGTTCATATCTGACATGAAGCATGTGTGTAATGTGTAGGGGCTATAGTTTTTACACTGGTGAAATAGCCTGACAATAGCACAGTGCTGTATATATGTGCAAAATAAAGACCTGGTTGGCTGTAACGTCTCCTTCAATTGTTAGACGAGACGCTCGATGGGTAGTTATCCCAGAATGGCCTGACCGTTTTCTACAAGAAAAAAACATGGATTCTTTTTCTTAAATAACTTTCTTGGAACCTACAACAAATGCGCTACCTCTCGTTCTTGTTCCACATTTCCAAAAGCTGGATTCGATGCATTAGCGATCGAAAACTTCTCATTTTTTTAAGTGAACAATGGATAGGTTTACGTTGGGAAGACGTTGTTAAGTGGACAAATGATCAGTCAGAGAGACATCCTATATTTTGTCTTTGTCTTTGTTTAAGGTCAAAGATATCAAAGATATTTGAAATGCGTGGTCTAAAAACTTTATTTTAAACGATTAAAATCAATAAATACAATTGGCGTTGCAGGCAGCGTAAAGACATCCGAGATATAAAGTAACCCAATACTGGATCAAATCGTCACCTTCATATCTGCCCATGAGAGCATACAAATCTCAAAATATGACGCCTAACTGGTTATGGTGTCAAAGACTGAAGTAATTGGTTTTGACTTTGAAGTTCGGCTATTAGAACTTGAAAGAAAGGGTTCGATATCTTAACTTCATCTGCCACTTTTTGCAACAGTCTAATGTCAATATACTTGATTTTCTACATTGGAACTTGGCACATCAGCCATCAATGACTGACACAAACTGTCCAGTTGACGGTTTTCTGGAAATAGAACTTTTGAAGCCAAGTTTCATATTATTAAGCATTGTATTACTTGATTACGGCAATTTAAATTAATATCCATTTATCTTTTGACAAAATACGTATTAACGTCTCGTATGTATGCTTTGTGTTCCTTATCGACACAAGCATCGTTTTGGTCAAGATTCAAATTTCATGTGTATTTATATGTTTCAATAAACCTAAGTCAGAATTTTACTGCATTCAGAGAGAGGGAACATTTCTTCATGATCAGGAAAATCCCTTGTATGTGGATGTTCTGGTTTAATACTTTAAGAAACTGGGCAGAGCTAGGAAAAGTCCTCCGAACATTGCCAGGTACTTCACAAACTGGTTGACCCAAATCCACGGTCAGTTTGACGAGGGCACATTCCAAGTACGCAATATCTTCAGTTTCGGACTAGTTGACTTCCAGCACGACCATCTAGACGGCTCCAGACTTAGCCGATCGCTTGAACCTTCTTGATGCCACAATGGTCATAATTCTTTACACAAATGAATTCGGTAAACGAAGGAAGTTTCATTTGTTTGTTTGCGATATTGGAGATCATATAATATTGAAAGACACATCACGCATTAACCTTAATGGATAAGCTCAGCGCAGCCTGGATTTATCAGAAATAAAGTGTGGTGTGTAATTATTCGTACGGATGAATATTGTCGTATGGTCAATAAATATGTAGCTCTATACTTCGTTCATCCTTAAGGTCAGTAAGGTCAGTAGACTATCTAGAAAACAAAAGTTCTCTACAATAAACGTCATGCTTGCGTGATTTGAGGTTATTGGAATGTTATACAGATTACCAGTCTGCTGTGTAAATATCTGCGGTGTAAATGAATAAGTAATCAGACTCGACAAACATTTATGTATCACTCTTAGAGCATGCCCCGTACAAGCACAGCATTTACATCAGAAGTAAACTAGATGGTGTACTGAGGATGTTGCACATTAATACAAAAAATTATGTCTAGCGAAATTCTGAGACATAATGTGTGGAAGACAGATCACGATGTGTATCTGCAGTTTGTACATAATGGTCGAATCCAAGTACCAACCTAGCAATTTCCACTTTATAGACGTAGTGAGATATATAAAGCCTCAGGACAATATTTGATGGTTTAAGATCACTGTTTGCCTGTTGCATTGTGATTCCCTCGAGTGCATGAATAGACCATATCAATTTATCTCCTCTGTCCACTCCTATAGATACAAAAATAATGCGTATAGAATTATTTATTCAGTTGTGATTGTTGAAAATATAGATGTTTGCAAGGCAGAAAGTCAGTACCGGAAAGGCAGTTATTCAGAAAGGCAGTTGCAATCTGAACGGTGTAGACAATGTCTTCATGAAACACGGTTCATCTTGCTTCTAATTCAAAAAAGATATTTACAACTGGCAAGTTTTGTCGTGATCCGCCAGTTTTAGATCAATGTATCATGTCGAACTGTACATATAAAAAGACAGTAGCGCCTCTAACATAAAATATATATATACAACATTCTTGTCACGAATATGCTTCTTTTGGATGAAAAAAATATATTTGTCCTTAGAAATACTCTAAAGAAAAGCAGAAAAAATTGCTATCTGAAAACGAAAAGGCCGATCCAGGTACAACCTTGGCGATATCAAAGCTAATCGGGAATATCTAAAGCCTAGTACGGGTTAAGCATTCAGTCATCAAAGATGACCGTTGGATTGGCTTTTGAAGATTGGATTCATGTTTCTTGTGAATGTTTAGGTGTAGGCGTAGATGATGATATACGATGTCATTGAGCTAAACCATAGAAAAAAAGGAAAATTAAAATCAGGAAATTTACCAGCGGGAAAAACAACTGTAGTAATGTTTGATAATTTCTGCAGTCAGGGCTCGGTTTCACAAAGCGACATACGACATTTTTTATCGCACATTTGTCGTACGATATTTTTGCGTCACTATTACCGTACCATCGTCCTATTTATGCGATTATCGTACCTGTATGACATCTTAGTGAAACTGGGCCCTGATTTACGGGTGTTGTTTTTGCACCTGTAATATTTACAGTGTATTTACAATAAAAAATCTGTTCCTTTGTTTTGTTAACTTAACGTCCAATTTCCAAGGTACTATTAATTCACATTGAACCATCTGGTAACAAAAACTTTGTTACAAATATATTACATTTACAAAAATTTAAACATATCATTCAAATTTCAGATATACGCACAGTTGTTCCTGTGATCTATAATCGTCAGTCATTCGAAGGTTACTTTGCTCCTAAGGCTTTCCATTTACAGCCTGGCGTGGTTTTCTGATTTTATAAGAATGGAACAAGTTTCATTTGCAGCTTAGCGGCGGGCTCCTTATAGGACTCAGATGTAGATTTGTGCAAAAAAAACCCGGCTGTCTTGCCATGGCAACCAAATCAGACCTTTGAACACTTCATCTTTTTGTCACACACGGCTCTTATTTAATCCAGTCTTGACGTACATTGAGGCTTCACCTGCGAGTTCATATTTGTACATTGGTAATATAAAAACGTCTAGGTTGTCTGGGCAAAATGCCTATAGTCCATGGATGTTTTCATTTATCCCATATTCGAAACACTTTCTCTTGAGGTTGAGATAAGCAGGACAGAAATGAGTAGTATTTTTACTCTATGATGGACATTTCTGTACAGGTTTTGCAATGAGGAAAAATTCACTACGTCATCAAAACAGAATAATCTCCCGAAATTCCCCCCGTAATTCCGGTCACCTTATCAAACACTCTCTGAAAGAGGGTATAGTGAAGTCGATTTATTTACGGACTGTCGTTTAACGACATTACAAAAACTTTATATAGATTGGCCAAGGTAAACCACTGACTTTCGGCAAGTTACGGACGAACTTTCCCACGTGTATTGTACAGGCGTTAACAGCATACAGGTGGAAGACAAATAGTCTTGAGGTAATGAATGACCAAGATCTAATGAATGATGATAACGAGAGAATTTAGAAAACCCATGTTCAAAGTAGGGATTGAATTTGAACCTAGAACGACAGAGGTTTGGAAAACACGGAAGCTTTGATAATCCCTTAAGAAGTTTGAAGACACATGAAAATGGTCTGTAATGAAAATATTGACGACGATGGTTTAAATGTTGATGACGTTACTAAGTATAAGAAGAAAGGAATTTTAGAGTATCGTTATAACTTATAGCCTTTTCACCAGTCTGATTCTTTCCGCAGATTTGCAAACAAAATTATATATTACTTAATGCCAAATTTTTCCTTCCTTTTTTACATTCGATCCGATTTATGAGGGAAGCAGATTTTTCCCACGTAGGCCTATAGATGTTTTCGCTTAATTATAGCTTCTAGAAAATGATTAGGATGTGTACGGTTATTACACATTTCTAGCCTTAGGACTGGGATGTAAAAATATAATGACTTTTGAAATATTATATTTGTCTAATATTAGTGAAATAATTCTCCAGTTCTTTAAATTTTGAAGATGTGTTTAGACAGACGTGATGTGGGAGTTTAGAATACTCAAATGATGATGTCGCCATTCCAAAATTCCAGTGAGAGATGATTAAAAATAAGTTCGTAAGTTGATGATATTCAACCAACGACCCTGGTTTCATGGCTGCTGTGAGGAGAATTGAAAACTGCGTTCAAGGCGTTTTGTTCAGGCGGTAGCTAAGAAGCATGTGGAAATCAATGTTCAATTGTGAGAGATGACATAAGCCTAATTTTGGTTAAAACGTTCTGAAAGCTGTTGTTTCCTTTGAAAACCTGGTTGGTGTTTGGAATGCACTTATTAAACTGTGTACAGGTGGCGCCATCAGATCGCTGCATCCCTCCATTTTGATTGCCAAGTAGTGCAGAAAAAAATGCTACTGACATCATTCAAGACCATTTTAATTCAACCTCCTACAGCCGTGCTTCTTCTGCATTGAGTGAGAGCTACAAATTATTTGTGTTCAAAAGTACATTTTCCTTATGTATTTCTTTACACTTTAAGAAGGTGGATGTTTCAGGGTGTATGGAATTATCTCGCAGCAAGTGACCTTTGTCACGGAAACCCGAGTTAGAACAGGGTCTAGTTTACTAAGACCTTCGTCTATTCTCCTCCACAACCTATAACTTCTACAACTTCTAAACCTTCAACTGACCTTTCCCGACTCGAATGTGTTCTTCTTATTTTAAGTAACCCTCTACCTGCTCACTCCAAGTGGGTCAAAGAATCAAAAAGTCAGCGCGACACTGTGGGCCTTTGTCGTTGGCTTTCTTCGACCAAGCACCATTGCAATATAACGGTGACAATATCGCACAAAATGCAAAGTCTTGGTCACGTGTTTGGAATATCCTTTGATCGACGTGGGGAGTATTTGTATAGCGTGTACGCTTTCACGTTTAATATGTCCCTTGAGAAATTAAACCAAAGTGATTGAGGTTGGCCAGATCGATTGCCCTCCGCGACAGACGTCATTATTGAGGGCTGCTAACACCTGCTCAGGTGAGTAACTGTAATAAACGCTCTACTCCTAAACGATTATAACGGTCTTCTGCATAGTGTTAAGCCGTCAACTTGAGGGATACATCCGGAGGAAGCGAAGAATAGAGTGGTAGTCACAGCCCACAAATCCAATAATTTGCACGCCGTAAAGTCAGTGTACAAAACATATATAAGGAATATCTTATATTATATTGGCGTTAAGCCATAATCATTCATTCTTATATTATATTTATCCATGTATTATGCCATGTAACTAAACCACTGCCTGTTTTGACATGTACATAACATGTTCCTTAGTTACTGGTAACACAAGTCATATCCGATATAAAGAAATCTTTGGACATTCATATTCATATTCCTTGAAAATAACATGAACTTTGAAACTACAGTTGGAATATAACAGAATTCAGAAAGTTAAGAAGGCGTTTTATTATTTTTTTCCTATATATATATATATATATATATATATATATATATATATATATATATATATATATAATATATATATATATATATATATATATATATATATATATATATATATATTTTTTTTTTTGGGGGGGGGGTCGTGAAACTATATATATATATATATAGGAAAAAAAATAATAAAACGCCTTCTTAACTTTCTGAATTCTGTTATATTCCAACTGTAGTTTCAAAGTTCATGTTCAAAATCAGCATTTTTTGTAGAGTTTCACAGCTTTATTGTGAATTTCTAGGTCGTATATACATTCTTTCTGTGAAATTAGAAATTGTCTGAATTTGACTCTACATTGACTTTCCTACCCGGCAATTTACTCACCATCATATTGTCAGCCGTTTGTTAAGTCGTCGCATAAGGGCTGCACTGAAGCATGCTCAATACTAGTTAGTCTCCGGTATTGTGTGGGAAAATAGTTATTTCAAAAGCTGACTGAAATAACGATCAATCGCCTACCTTTACATCATAGGAAAGACAATTGTGCCCATATAAATGGCATTTCAAACATAAAAGCCTCTGTTACAGGCAGAAGACAATCTTCCCAACCATCCGATTCTTAAGTTGGTGAAATATGCTTAGATTAACGTAATATGCGCCTTAAAAGCATGGAGACTATAAGCTTACAATTTGTGGCGCTTTTTGGGTCGTGAAACTGAAAAGAATCTCAAAACTCTAAGATCTCGTGACTCACATATGTCAAGCACAGATATTGGATAAGGAAGCCTGTGGAAAAGATAAATGAATTCAAAGCGGCATTGAGCATGTGGCCTGCAGGAGAACAAACAACAGGAAATCCCAAGAGAGAGTAAATACTACAGCATTCTTATGCTAGTAGAACTATATCCAGATATATAACATAGTATGTCTGATGTTGGCCGGGCAAGGTCGCGGTAAATGCAGACAGAGACCTTCGATTTGAAGAGCTCTTTTTAATCCCATTTCCTCGTGTATTTCGTGTAATTTATTCAAACGTGGATATTCTCTATTCATGACGGTGACTCATCAATAAAACCACGTGAGTACTGCAAAAGATACCATAATGATAAAAATGTTATCCGTTTTCGTTAATCAGTCTGTTTGAATATGTTTAATGTTTGAAACCATTTTAATAATTTGCGATCACCGTATTTTTATACTTAATTCTTGACTTGGGGCGGGGTGGGGGGGGGGTAATTTGCTAATGTGTAAGCATTTGCATGAACTGTTATAATAAAACGCTAAATCTTGTAAACTGACTGACAAGAGGCCATATTTCAACGGTCACGTGTGAGCATTTGCCAGTAATCACACTGTCATCGCTACTCTACTCTCTGTAATTCGTTTATTATATAAAGTTGGTTTGTAATAACATCAGACAGCCAGGGGACTTAGATTTTGCCAGAATTCTGCCAAAAAAAGGCTCAGAATATCGGACAAGTGATTAAGTGATAGATGCGAAACAGTGGAGTAGAGAGCCGAGACTTGTGGTCATCTGGGCTAAATCGGGCCTTTTGAAAAGAGAGTTTAGAAATGCTAATGTGCTCCACACCTTGTACCCCTCAGTGAACAACCGTTGACTGTCGGGCCACTCTCAAATATACCTCGTTAGCTGACCCAGAAAGACTCGTTTTCTGACCTTAGACCCCCCGGGTATGGGAACTGTTAGCTATCGACCTAGTGCTATCGATTTCTACAATACCATATTATGTGGGCCAGGGTAAGGATGCCAAGCTTAAGTCCAGTGGAGACACTGTTTTTCTTGTTATCAGTCAAGTGTCATTCCAAAATTCGCTAATTCTAACAACAGGAAATTAGGCCCCGGTTGTCGGAAAACAAGCTAAATAGTGAATCATAAAAGTGTGCATATTTTTGTCTTCAATTTTTTAATGATTGTACCAGAGTGTAATTCACCTTACACTTTGAATGAATGCTGTGTAATTCTAATACGATTGTTTTACGCGCCTTGTAATCAAAGAAAGCGAACATTTAACCAAGTTATCCTATTCAACACTGATGAACCTAGCCTTGTTAGCCATTGACAACCATTGTAGAGCAAAGTTGCTGAATTGGCGACGACAGAGCTCTTTAAACTACATGCAGACTGCAAACATATGTGTGTCTGTCAAAAGAAGGTAAGATAATAAAAAATGATGTGAGAAAAAACAGACAAAATGTCATTTTGCTGACGATTTAATGTTCCTTTGAACTCATTAAAGATTATACAATATTGAAAATAAAATTTCATAAAAGCACGATTGCACTTTTTCAGGATGGTGTTTTTCAGTTATCTAACCATATTATTCTAACTAGTTCCCGAGATTTGGAATTTTCAGATATACTGCTTTTCACTCATCGTCATTGTCTAAAATGGAATTGTAAATGGTCCCTAAAACATAAAAGAAATTGGTTTAGTCAGAAAAGCTCTCTTGCCACGTTTTGTTTTGTTAGTTCCGAGTTTAAAAATCTTTTACTTTAGGTTTTAGAAAAAAATCCATATTCGATATTTAAACAGATACCACGAATAGCTCAAAATATTGCATTTAACAAAAATATCAGGCAGGTATATATACCATTGTGTTAAAGTGTTTTCGGCTTGGCGTTTCACTGAGACAGCACCATAAATACTTCGACGTGTATTGGAATAGCCTGTTATAAGGAGACACGTCGTGATAGTGACCGCAGTAATACTGAAATCGGAGTTAAATTCACAAGAAGTCATTGTGCACGTATGTACATAGCATACATTTTTGTATGTTCACTGATATCAGTCCAGTAAAAGAACACCCATACAATTCACAAGTTAACCGCAGAGTTTGATGTTAGCACAGAAAAGAGAAACATTTGTCAGCGACCGTGTGAAATTATCCTTTACTGTCTGTCCGCCTGGAAGGAGATTTGTCATGTTCGTACGCTAATTAAGCTGCATTGTGTCCATATTTGTGTATGCTAAACCCGTAAATGTGAACTCCAAATCTGGCCTTGGACAGGGATTTTACCTTTCCCCGCTCTCACTATTCCTGAAGCTTTTGTGACAATAAGGAGTCGACAAGGCTTATAGTGCCTTTTGCGAGTGTAATGTTCGTTTAAGTCAACTTATCATGCAAAAAGCCTTTGCATACCTGTACAAAAGATCTGTATCTGCAGAAAAATCGCATGCCCCAGAAACCATAATAGTGAAAACTTCCTGAGTAATGGTGTAAGGGAAAAGTCAAATAATAAAAACACAAACAATCAATAAATGTATCGGAAATGTACCAGATCTGCAGCTTTCAAGATCGTAGCTGTGGCTTCTCAACCGTCTTTTTCACAGTTATAATGCCCTTCATATTTAGAGGGCAAAGCGTATCAAGCATAGCGCGAGCTGAACTGGTATAAGAATAAATGACAAGTGATACTATTATGCTGGTGTGACAATATAAAACAATTTTCAAGGTTTTTTTTTAATAAATGGTAACACTTTCTCCTTGAAAGCAGCACAGAGGCACACTTTCCAGAGTTTAGACATCTTTTATAGATTTATAACATCTATAAAAAATCAAGTTTTAAAAACCACCCCAGCAACAAGGAAAACAGAAGTCACTGTTGAGCATATAATTTATATTCCCTGGAAGTAGAGCTGCCAGAAGTTTTTTTAAATGTCTCTTTAAACAGAAATCAGAATAGAATTTGTTTCACCAGTCACCGGAACTCACGATCAATGGTAAATATACTCACATGAAATGAGTGCAATTATAGGATTTACAGGAATGCAGATCCGGCTACCTTGATTGACTAATGTCCTGCTTAAACCTGCTGACTTTCAAATTCAAGCGTTAAGTTCGATATTTGCATACCACACTTCAACCGAAAACCAAAAGGCGTTTCCGGATCGATAATGGCAAAACCCATTTCCCACACATCCATTAATGTCAATAACCAAACAGGAAACATCCAAATAAGGCTTGTTACATGTGAAAAAAAGCAGTCATCCCTTGACAGTGATGCTAAGGAAGCATTGTTGATATTTCAGTGGACAGGCCTGTAGTCAGAATCAGGATTAGCATTTATTGGACTATATGATCAATATTACCATCTCATCAGTATATTTATTCGTTTGATTGGTGTTTAACGCTGTATTCAAGAACTGTTCACAATGACAAAGGTCAGGGTTCAGGGTGGAGGAAACTGGAGCGGCCGGAATAAACCACGGACGTTCGTCAGGTATGTCATCAACCTCCTGACTTAAAGAGGCTTGTCGGTGATTTTTTATCGATCAGCGCAAATCCAATTGAATTTTTGATATCATTTTAGAATAGCCCAATTAATTACCTGTCATAAAATATGAGCTTGATCTGTGCACGTGGTATCATTTAAAACCGTAATACATTTGCTAAAATTTATAAATTGGGCCCCATTAATACTTTAAAATCATTTTAACACTATAAATAATACAGGGGCCGTATTTATCACACGTCTTAAGACTTAAGTCACAAATTCAAACATGGCTAGAATTAAAAGGTTTCTCTCTAAGGAGTTCAAAATATGCACACTGAGTGTTTACTGCAGGCCCGAAGTACCAACCACACTTTGAGTCCTTTCCTCCTCTAGGTTTGACTTCTTGAGCACTTGAAATTTATGACTTAATTGTTAAGTTGTTTGATAAATACGGGTCCAGGAACGATTTTAATATTTTCTTAAACACAACATTTACAAATACAGAAAATTTGACTTGATTAATGAATACGGATTGTTTTGCCAAACTCTCCGATATAGTCTCTTTAGGAGTTGGGTTGCAACACGCGATATCACTTGCCAAAGGTCTGTCAGTGCCAGTGAACCAGTACTTTAACTATTTGAGCCAGCGATGCTATCTCATCAATATAACAATGGCATCCAGATAATCGTCTCATTACTATGAACATCACATTTAAACCCCTTTCTTTGGCCTAATGATTAGAGCGTCCGCGTCGAAGTCAAGAGACCCATGACCAAACCGGAGTCGGGTCATACTAAAGATTAAAAATAGCAACTGTTGCTGCCTGGTTTGACGATCAGCGCTGAGAGGCTAGAGCAATGAAACAGGGCTGGGTGGGGGTGTCATGTCTTGTGTCTTCGGCATGATACTTCAGTAGTGGCGACATGATACTTCAGGATACTTCATGAGTGAAGAATTGTTAAGAATGAATGAATGAATGCTTGGGGTTTTGCATTATACTTAACAGTTTTTCTGTCATATGATTTATTTATTTATTTATTTCATTGGTGTTTTACACCGTACTCAAGAATATTTCGCCTATACGACGGTGGCCAGCATTATAGTGGGAGGAAACCGGGCAGAGCCCGGGGGGAACCATTCGCAGGTTCAGTCATAGAATTGCTAAGCATGAGGTAAAACCCCAATTATTCACACATGCATGCGAGTATGAATTTTTCCCCAACCTCCGCTTGTTGCCTCTTTGAGAGTTGGATTCCCACACCTGATCTCATTGTCAGTTGAAACCCGGCAACCGCCGGGTGAAACCGTCGGCTGAATGCGCTAGCTCACACACTTTTAAAATGAAAGGAAATATTGCTACCTCATCGCAAAGGGCTCTCTGTGTCTTCAAATTTCATGTCAGTGCTATATTCTCTTCTCACTTGCAAACTGACATAGTTATTTCAGTATTCAATCAATGTAAATGAAATATTATTTCACAAAACATTGTTGTTACAACGACTGAAATATTATATCTGGATGAAGTGTATGGTGACTTTATCCGGTATTGCTTGGCCAGGGCTGGAAAATTTTGATTTCCGGGTGCCTTGGGAATACTGCTCTTTGTCATTATGTGATTGACGAAAATGTCAAGCCAGTGCCACCCTGAGTAGTCTGTACCACGCGACTGTGCCGGCAATAGTTGACATTTATATTTTTACGTTAAATGGGTCAAGACAGAAGAGAGCTAAATCATAACTCCGGGCATGATTAGTGCTTAATGTATTAACAAACAACTCTGAATGAATGCGGATTGTGTGTATTTGTTAAAGTGTTAAATGAGGGCACTTTTAAATTTGGGTTAGAAGAAGATTTCTGTTGCACGGCTCACACCTAATTAACCTCCACTCAGGGGCGCTCAGTGCGAGCCATTTAGTAACGATTGCTATTAAAAATGTGCTGAGGAAGAACTACTTGCACTCTGGGGATCAACCTTATTAGTATAAGCGTCAAGTCCGACATTCCTATACCATTCGTAGTCCGTAAAGGGCGTTCCAAGTCGATAATCGCAAGATCCATTTCCACAACAACGTTTAACACTACCTCCCGAAGACAAAGGTATGTAAGAAATTATACAAATAAGAAATAAAGCCGGTAACACACAAGAGAGAAGCGGTCATCAGTTTTCAATGATGCCGGGCAGACAATGAATATTCCAGGCATGAATTCCATATCAAAGTTCAAATTCGTAGTCCGTGAATGAGTTCCATGTCAAATAACAGCTAAACAAGTATCTCAGTCGCGCTTTCATTGCAACTGTTCATAAAGGCATCATGCTGATGTAATTAGCATGGCTACCTTTACGGTCCCTAGCCCCAGGTTAAGCGGTCGGTATTAGATACAGTTTGAAAATGACGAGCGTTACACACCCTAACCGATCAGATTATGATTCAAAAGTAACGGACGATTACGTCTTTCCCGTTAATATGTAAAGATCTCATGCTACAAGAGGCGGCATCTATGATGTTACACATGGCATACAAGATAGACGGTTACACTGGGCAACCTGCGCCATCTATGTTGTTAAATACCATGTACGTGATAGATATGTACATAGGGATAACAGCGCCGTCTATGTGGTTGATCACAATGCAGATCGCCAGAGGTTCTGAACGCTCTGTCCATACCTGCCAACGATAGTGTTATATTCATTGTAAAATTTGAGAAACTTAGAATGAAGGCGTTTGATGGAGTATCCTTGACAAACTAGTTTTTGAACTAGCAACTTGTGATGCAGATTAAAGTCATCACAATTAACGCAAGATCTGACAAATGCTACAAGGCGAGATATGTATACACCATATGCAGGACCCTTTGGTATATTGCTATCTAAATAAGGATAATTTAAAATATCAAAATTGAAATTATCCCTTTGTCGTAAAGGCGGCGTAAAAGGAGACCTTGTCCGTCTTTGTACAGATATAGATCCAAATAAGATGTACCATCAGGACTATCTGTTGTCTCCTTTAAATCCAATGAAGGCGGATGGATTTCCTTCACCGCTTCAGCAATATGGGGATTATTTAACGCCAGTAGATCATCAATATACCGCTTGGTAAATGAAAAGGATCGAGCTGTAAAGATATTACATTTAAGTAATTTCTTCATATAGTCGTATTCATATGAAAACAGGTATAGGTCTACCAAAAGAGGCGCACAATTGGTACCCATTGGAATACCTTTTGCACTGTTGGTAAATGGTATCTCCGAATTTCACATGTTGTTAATGAGAAATTCAAGTAATTCAATAAATACTGTAACATCCCATGAGTGTTAACCTTTATAAAGAGTAGAACTAAAGAAAGCCTTATTGCTTCTGACGTTAATGTAACGGTGACCAGTTTTAGTAAATACCGAGACAATTAACGGCGATATTCTTTCAATAAGATCTTTGTGAGGAATCGTAGTATAGAGAGTAGAGAAATCCCATGTAGATATGTCTTTGTACAGTATATGCATATGAGCATCGAGTTCTTCTGTAAGACGTTTGGAGTTGTTAAGAATCCACATGCAGTTGACACCTGAATTTTTTATGGCACAACAAAAGTCCAAAATGACTTTACTTCTTGTAACGCTCTCGTAAGTAGGGTTGACAAGAGTTTGGTGGTACAGCTTCTTGAACCTGCAATAAATCGAGCCTTGTATGGGGATTTATGCATTTTAGGAGTCCAGTAAAGTTGTGGTATTTCTGTGTGACGGGTAGGTATATTTATGCGCCTTTCTTTAAGAAAGGTTTTGTGTTTGTTAAAAAGTTCCTCCAGAGTACATGTAGTAGCAGAATACGTGGATGTCGTTGTAGATGCACATAGCTCTTGAACAAGAATTTGATAATAATAATTCTTGCAAATAAAGATGACATTATTAGGAGCCTTGTCTGCTACAGTGATGACAAATTTACTATGAAGGTCAGCGAGTGTTTCTTGCACAGTGGGGTCCTTCAGAACCTGTTTAACTTTAGGTAAAGCATCAATGTCCAGACGGTGTATAGTTAAACTAACTTTCTTTTTGACAATCTCAAGCCAATCGTTAAGTACCGAAGAATCCACTTTCTCCCGTTTTGACCATTTTTTAACATACTCCTCAAGTGCCGAGATGATATTGTTTTTGTTTGATCGAATGGTGACATTACTCTCTTCTCTATACTTAGGACCCCTCACAAAGAGATTCCTTAGATCATGATTCTTAATAATATTAAGGTCACCAGTCAGGACATGTTTACATTTGTCGTAGGTAAAAACTGAGGATTCACAATCACAGTTATAGCCGCCAGAAGTATACGTCGCCAAATCGAACTCCTTGATGGCCTGGGAATAATTGAAAATTTTGGAAGCGATAGGCTTTCTATACTCATAGGATATGCAAGGTGGCTCTTGGATATTAAAATAATTAGGCACAGCACTACGAACATCAGGTTCATTAAAGATGCGTGGTAGGTTAATTAAATCAAGGCCACTGTCTAAATACTTTATCTTCAGAAAGAGTCGATCGTGTTGAGTTTCAATTGTAGTTACAGGGCGATACAATTGAAAATACGATATGTCTTGACACAGACGTACAAGGTGAAGTGGAACATTAAAATTGTGTATGTTACTGGATACGTCTTGAACGACCTGTTTAGTAAGTTCAATGGCAGTGCATATAATACTGTGCGTAGAGCATGCATGCTGTTGGTGTCATACGACAATCCTACTAAATAGATAACTGTAACGTGTTTGTGAATCATGTTTCTGTTGAACTTCCTCCTACCATGACTGTGAGGTCTACGTTTATGGTATTTGAATAAATTTGTTACGATGGAGTCATATGGTTGGCTAGATGTTACATTGCCGATTCCCATAACGTTATCGTTCAACCCATATGGGAAGACTGAACCAATCTCTAGCATCCAGAAAAGCTCACGGTCACGGATTTTACGTTCAAATTCGACATCAGTCTCATTTATTGATGGATAAACCGATTCTATTATTTGAATGCTGAAATGGTCCCAGTCATGGTCGGAGGCAGAGAAATGCTCGCCTATTAGCAATTGTTTCTTGCGCACAGACTTACGATGCCCGTTCACCCGTAAATGTAGTTTCTGGGTGGTCTTCTCAACATACTGCTGACCACACTTCTTGCATGTTTCCAAGTAAATACAATTGGACGCAATACAACTTAAGTTAACGTAGGAATTAACCGAATAACATTTACCAGTCAGTGAAGAAATAAAAGTGGCGGATGTATCAAATGATGGACATGTAAGACAATTGGTATGTCCACATTTGGAATACCGGTGCATATAACTTTGGGGACATAGCCTCCTGCCTTGACAATCTTACTACTCCTTCGTTTAATGTTGCAGCTCTTTTACTCCAATAATGTTGGGCGTCTTCATAGACTGTCCAGAACCTACGAAGTGGCACTGTAGCTCCTGTTATAATGGATTTGTATATCTCACTAACTGTTACTATAACAAAACGACACATTTGCAACGCTTAGTCTTGTCAGCATTAGTAATTTAGCATTTCTACTTGAAATATCTCATTAGTTTGGGTTTTTGAACCATTTTATCCAGCTATTGGAGAATCTTAAGTCAGGTGCAGTTAGATTCGCTCGGTGAGATATTGCTAGAAAGTCAACCAGTGTTATATTTCTATGAGATTGTGGTCGAACCCATGTCCTGGAAACGCATGCAAAAATTAGCTGATACAAAAAGTTGTAGTAAGTAATGTTGTAAGGGGGAGGGGGAGGGGAGGGGGAGGGGAGGGGCGCATGGATATAGAGGATTGATTAATCCTGAATGACTCCAGTCAGCTCTATGAAAAAAATGGTCATCACAGTCGTATACGTTTAGCGTCTGACATTTTGTTTACACAGGAAACCTGTTGGTGCTCTTTGTAATCTTACGAAACATCCGAATGCGGTCTCGGACGAACTTCTTCCTGGCAAACCTGGCATTGGCAGATCTGTGTGTGGGGCTCTTCTGTGTCTTCCCCAATATGTCGACTTTCCTCTCTCCTACCTGGATTCTTGGCAGGGTAAGTTCGACATCTGAACAGACTGGCTTGACGATAATTCTGTAGATACCATTTTCCGCCCACTTATCTATGAAATCATCCATCATCTTGTTAGGGAACGAAAACGATTACTATAATATCAATATATTTCTCTACGAAATAACAAGTATTTTTAAATGTTTCCAACAGACCTAAGCCAGTTGTATTACTCTTGTGTCTGGTAGACGGCTTAAGCTTATATTAATGAAGAGGCGCTAAGCGGAGCTTGTAACGGGGATGGACTTGAAGGCCGTCTGGGCCGCACACTGGCTTTGCCTTTCCTTTGAGAAATCTTCCTTTGTTGCTTTTCAGGCGATGTGTAAAGTATATTACTTCGTACACCAGATGAGTTACACGGCCTCCATCACTCTTCTCACTGTCATTTCCATGGAGAGGTACTTGGCCATTATGCATCCGCTCAAAGCACAGCGTCTGATTACGAAACGTAAGCTGAGGGCAGCTTTGGTTGTCATATGGCTACTCTCGGCAGCATACAACGTGCCTCAGCTAATCATGTTTGACACTGTCTACTTTCCCGATGGCGATGTCACCTTTTGCTACACCACCGTTCAGGTGGTGGATATGAGAGTGTACCACACGGCGAATTTTGTCATCTGGTACGTTCTGCCGCTTATGCTCATGTCGTTTGTCTACACGCGGATATCTATCATTCTGTGGAGAACGAGTGGTCGAGGGCATTTTACTATCCGCCGCTGGCAGGGACCCAGAGGAGCAAACCACCTCCATTAATCTTCACAGTATGACCTATTCACCTCTTCCATTGAGGATCTCGTTCAAGAAAAACTGCAATGAGTGCACGTATCTGAAAGAAAACGAACTCAACAACAAGGTGAAAGAAACGCCTTCGGCTCGTTCAAACGGAAGGCTTCGTTGCCTGGAACTGAGAGGAGTCGGAAAGAAGTTTAATGTTCCGAAAGAGCGTTGTCACGAGTATGACGTACACCAAGTCTCTGAAGATATAGAAAGTGAGACGAAATTTGATCATTTGGAGGACTCTTTGTCGGCTGCATCGGAAACTGACCGCAGCGACCGAAGCAGCACGCCTTCTCCGCGCATGCGCGTATCGCTTATTGTCAACCGTAAAAATAAATGCGGGAGAAACTGGCCAGGACAGTCAGTGGATGAGTCTGCATACGTCACTCAAGTTGTACGGCCGGAACTAAAGAGGAAAGGATCTGGCCGTCGAAGGGACAAGACCAAATATAGCGCTCTACACGCCAGACGAAAGGTGATCCGCTTGCTTGTAGCAGTCGTCGTATCCTTTGCTGTCTGCGTTTTGCCGTATCACGTCCTTATTCTCATGAAAGACTGGGCAACGTCATCGACGGCTACATCTATTTTCAGTTTATTCCCTCCAGTTTCCTATCTGATATTATACCTCAACAGTGGGCTCAATCCCATGCTATATGCCTTGTTCTCGGACAACTTTAGACGTAGCTTAGCGGAAGCATTTAAATGTAGAAATCGGGATGGTTAAAAGCTTGTCCAGCTATCGCTTAACTTGATTGCGTGTGAACTGTATTAATGGGAGGGAACACGTGAGAACGTTGAAAGCATTAAGTTAAAGAATGTATCTTGATCCTCTGTTAAAATCGCTCATTGAGTGATACATACTGTGACAAACACTCGGGTCCATATTTCCATGCGAAAACTAAACATATTGTGGAGCGCTGATTTACTTCGTGAATGTGACTTTAAGCCCATAGGTGTTTAGAAAAACCATTTGTTGGCGAGGAATGTAAATGTTATCTTTTATAAATATATGAATATATTATATTATTTATGTTTGTGGTTAAACTGCTGTATGAAATTCAGAAAAGCATATAATGTTAATTGTGCATGGTCAAATCTGGAATCAGTCTTTCAGTGGTTGTATGTTACTAGTAATATGAAATCACCCCTTAAGTACACCAATGCATAACGGGTGAGAGTGTCTCAGATTGTTGAAATGACAAGTATTAATTCTCGGAAAGAGCTCCATCCAAGACTCAGTGCTGATTCAGTATCATCTATTTTTTCTTTTATCCGCTCACAATCGTTTGCTTGAGACAAAAATTTCGTGTAACTGGAAACCAATAAATCTACCGGGCAGAAAATTTGTGAGATGTAGTATTGATTTTAGGACGACCCATCGCAACTTTGAAGCGCTCTTTTCTCTGTCGATTTTCTTTGCCTCTCCAAGCCGATTGTTGAGTTACCACAACGTGAAGCACCCCGGGGTCATACCAGGCGATCCTTTGAGGCCCTGGATAAACAACTGACTGCTCATGTTGGAAGCTTTGGAAGAGTTTGGAGACCTTAACAACCCTGGTACGAGAGTTTTTCCTTTGAACAACAAAGTCATCCAATGATTGTGTTCCTCTCGGACTCTCGAGTTCTGCTCTCAGGTAGAGTAATAGATGCAGACCTCAGACGTATGCATTGATTGCAACAAAGACATCGGAAAAGATCCATGCTATCCGAATGACTATAAAAATATCCACCGTCTCCAAATATTCTTTAGAAGCAAAAACATATATCTTTATTAAGCTAATGAACCTTTCACTCAAGCGTCACTTAAGATCATCGCACATTTATTCCAGACCGTTCAAGAAGGATATGTTTACAATTCCAAACCAACAAATATCACAATCGAAACAGATAAGATATTAAACAGTTCATAAAACTGCCTAAATTGAAGCAAATTCATTGGCTTGAAACTGTTATGTATTCTCACTTCAGCCTAAAATTATAATTTTCATTCCCGAATTTTCATAATTTTGTCTATTAACTCTTTATAATTTTTCACACTGGTCTCGGATCCCAGTCGGGTCTACGCACCAACAAGCTGTACAAGGCCCACTCCAGTGACATATATCCATTCTACAAGTAGTTGCATGGTTGCAAACTGTCATGTGTGTAGTTGCATGGCTCTATACTGTTTAGCATGCGGTAGTGTGACTGCAAGATATAGGCTGATTTATGTGTGAAACCGGGTGATTTTCTGTATTTTTGTGGTTATAGTCGTATGCTGAGCCTCCTGAAGGTTGTTTACTGAAACATATATTTACTGATACGGCTCTATAATATTAATGTAAATTATAGCGCTTGTATAATGTTCTATGTAAATTAGAGCACTTGTGTAATGTTGTATGTGAATTAGGGCGCTTGTATACTGTAGTATGTGAAATAGGGCGCTTGTATAATGTTCTATGTGAATTTGGACGCTTGTATAATGCTCTATGTAAATTAGAGCGCTTGTGTAATGTTGTATGTGAATTAGGGCGCTTGTATACTGTTGTATGTGAAATAGGGCGCTTGTATAATGTTCTATATGAATTAGGGCGCTTGTATATTCTTACAGTGTATATATGAATTAGGGTGCCCCTGATTTCTGTGCAGTATTGCGGTTGTGCACTGTCATATGTGCCAATTGTGCGGCTATGTACCGTTATATGTTCAGTAGGATATCGTAAAGATTATTGTGTTAGCATTTTTTTTCCTTCTTACGGCTGTTTGTTGTTCAACATTTCCATATTTGGTGTGGTGCAGGAGTTTTCATATTGCATATTTCGTACAGTTATGATTGATTGTACAAATGTGGTATACGGGTATTAGATATACATTGTTTCAGATGATATACTGCAGTCCATAAAGGAACTCAACTCAAAACTAAATTTCATGTCCTCAAAAATGCTATAATGGTTCACGTGTATCGGCATTTATAAGTGGTACTAATGACCATAGCAGATTTCACAAGAAATACGATAACATCACGTGCGATAGCTCAACATAACATTAATAGATTTCATAGGTGAAATATCTTTCAAAATGTTATCTTTTTCCATATATAGAATCACGTATTTATTAATCTGTTTGATTGATGATTAACCCAGGAATTGTTTGCATATACGACGGGGTTAAAGGTTATGGCCGGAACAGACTGGAGTGGCATGTGTAAACCATCGCCAGGTACCTGACCAATCTCCTGTCTTAAAACCGCAAAAAAACCATTGAAGGCTGGATTCAAGTCTTTGCCAAGAGTCCATCGGCTGCGCTGACAAGAGTGGTCTAGCCGAAGTGAGGTTTGTGCCGCCAGTAAACAAAAAAGTCAAACTGTAAGGATATAATATCATCCAAGCAATGTATTCTCTGTGATTAAAAAGGAAATGTTGCAGATTTTGTAATTTTGGTCATTTTCTAATCGCTGAACAGATGATAATACCTGTAAACAATGGAAATGATGCAGCAGCTGTGTGTGAACATTACATAAAATCACGTAATCCTGAATCCACAGATCATACACTGTGTTTTGCATTGAAGCAACAACAAACTGTTTAATATGGTTTTGAAAACAAGAAACCAGAATTTCAGATTTGTTGGCGACTGAACTCTCTTTTTTGCGATGCCATAACTACTTCCCAGAAAGCGGCAGGCTTTTATCTTCGGAGAATCTTGCACAATCCTATACGACAACGAGAATCATAAATATATACTATAACACTTTAATGTTTTATGCTAAAACGCTTCAAATCTACTTCAGACTTTATATTTGAGTTTCAATATTGAGCACCAGCACTTGGTCAACAAACCAAATCATATTCTTGAAACAGTATGATTACATCATAATTAAATATATTATGTCCTATGCAAAACTATATTCTTAAAAAAATAGTCAACTTGGTTTGAGATTGTAATCTGCTTTTTCTGGCATAAAATACATTCCTAAATACGTTTAAAATTTTTATTCATACTATAAATCGAATATCAAAGACAAAAAAAACAAGTATTTAAAAGTAAGTAACCCTTATAGTTACTGTTGTTAGCAATGTGTATAAATATCATCTGGCACCGCGCCCTCACTGCGTGTTGTGCCTTCGTTGTGCCATCGTGTCAGTTAGCTCCTGTGGCCGCGTTCGCAGAGTCTAAAGTTCGTTGAAGACCACCTGTCTTCCACCAATATGTTGTTCATATGTGTACATCACGTGGAAAGATTCATGAGCAGCTTGCCAAAGGCCGGTGGTTTACCCCGAACACTCCGTTTTCTACACCCATATCACAGATCACAGTCGTATATAAGTGAATACTGCGTTAAGCAAGAGTCAAATAAATAAATCAATCAATAAAAATACGGCCGAGGATGTGTCAATTGTACCATGGTTCCTTTATTATGATGACGAGACTCAACTATATACAGTTGCACTAAAATGTCAAATGTCGGTAGCCTTGCCGAACCGTTACAATAATCAGTGTAGAAAGTAGCATGTGTGATGGAAATACGTTTCCACACGCAGAGACAATTTGAATGCCAGTAGGACATGACCATTATTCTTCTACAATACGCATGCGCCGTCTAATCACTTGAAATACGGGTAATGACAATGGAAATGCGAACTAGTATACAGAAAAGAGCAAGGCCGCAAAAATTGGATTGGAATGGCTTTAGGCAGTAATTAAAGGTTCTCCTTTAAGAAATGATGGTGAATAGACACTCGCCGTGATTAGCGAAGCTATAGACTAGCTACATTATACGTTTCTTAACTATAGTTATCACCCCAGGCGACATATCCGAGATTTGAACTTGATCATGACGGCAATGGGAGCAAATCCTGGCCAATGGTTGTAAGGCGAACATGTAGAACACGAACACGAGTTGGCATCCGGTCATTTTGTCTGCCCATTCTATTTGGCTTGGTCCGCATTAACATTGCACATGACGATATATAATCACAAAGACCATTAATGTGTTAACCGAGTTATGGCTTGTATTCGCCATAACCATACCAGATATAAAGTAATGTAATTGAAATGGCTATTTTTCTGTTGTGGAGGACATAATAATGTAAGAGCAATGACCATTAATCTTTTGTGTCGCGCTCATATAAGTGAAATATTCTTGAGTGCAGCGTAAAACAACAATTAAATAAATAAATAATATTTCGAGAGACATGATTAATAAAGTGATCATGAATCTGTTGACGGGGATATAATCATTTAATCGTAATAACCATGAATCTGTTGATTGGGATATAATCATTTAATCGTAATAACCATGAATCTGCTGACGGGGATATGATCATTTACTCATAATGACCATGATTCTGTTGACGGGGATATAATCATTTAATCGTAATAGCCATGAATCTAACAGGTATGCAATAGAAAATACCACTTGCCTGTTTCCCGGACAACACCCATATTATGGTATAATGATCACAAATCTGTCTGTACAGTTCACCATTAAATTAAACTAATGATTAATACATTTACGAGCAAATGGCCCCAGATGTCCCGGTTAGGCATCAGTTTACGAATATTAATACATCGTATTTGTGGAATGGATTTCTCATTTATTATGGTAATGTGATAGTTGCTGCCAAATGTCAACGTGGTAAGCCCACACACTGTATATCTGTACTAGATAAATAACTCATGAGATTCAATATAAATTTTTTTCTAAAACCCAATAGGAATATAATTATATATAATCTGGATCTTCGGATATACCATAATTATGTCCACTGTCGTATAGGTGAAATATTCTTCAGTAAGGCGTAAAACACCAATTAAATAAATAATAAAAATAAATAGAAAATTATGCGCCTGGAACATCGCCAATGTGTCAATTATATGACACCGATCTACGTTCTTACGTAATTTGTTTCTCATTTCTTTAAAGGAAACAAAGCAACTGGTTAATCAGCAAAATTGAGTATTCTTTTTACTTTTTGAAAAAAACACTTATTAACATTTTGATTTACACACGACAAACTGCCTGTTCTTTGATTAAGCGCCTGTCTATTATCTTGATACGATGAGAGAATGCCTTCAATGACCAGTAGATTTTCAGACTTGGCAATATTGCATGAAGAAAAAAGTATGGGATTAACCATTGGCTACTATGAGCCTCCAGACGCAAAAGTCAATACTGAGAGACGATAGTCCTTGGCTGGGTGAATAAGACCGTCTTGAAGTAGAATGTGTAGCCAGGCCTCAAGGCTGTTGGTGTTCGCTCTTAATAGAGGAAGTCGTCAGTGAAGGCTTACAGTGTTTTGCCGGCGATGTTGAGTACGTCTACCGTAGCTGCAACTAATTCTGGCCAGCAAAAGCCCAGACGAGAAAGCTGACATCGCTGGGATATTAAGAAATAACTTGAATGAATAAAGGCCATTAAGATACATACTCAGAGGAATGTTTTCAGCTTCAGATAAATATAAGATCAATTCTGTCGAATGTTTCGTTTTGTCTTGTGTGGCTTACTCGGTTGTGTCATTTTATACGATAAGACATTGACGATTACTGCCAGGTATTTGTTTTCGTGACACATGACGGATGGATTCGGTTCGAGGTAGAGTGAAATGTTTAAATTATAGTGAGAGAGACGGTTTGTCTTGACGCTGTATGTTGGGATATCTCAAGTGACAACTTTGGAATTTCATTGAATACTCATTTTACTTCCACGTAGCTGACTTGCCAACTTTTTGAACATCGAATAGTAAAAAACCAAAAAGTAAACAAAATTAAAAAAACACAAAAAACAAGAATAACATAAAAACAAAGAAAAACTATAGTTTAACCCATTTTATGTTTACAGTTATGTAATGGGTTATTTTTCACGGAGAAAACTGTTTCTCGTCAGTTCAAATTTTACCGCTTGACGAATCATGCATTCAGGATATTATCTTGTTCAAGCATTAAGATGCATATGATAAACCTGTAGGATATCATTAAGATGCTTATGATAAAGCTGTAGGATTTCATTAAGATGCTTATGATAAAGCTGTAGGATTTCATTAAGGTGCTTATGATAAACCTGTAGGATATCATTAAGATGCATATGATAAACCTGTAGGATATCATTAAGATGCATATGATAAAGCTGTAGGATTTCATTAAGGTGCTTATGATAAACATGTAGGATTTGAACAGGTTCGTAAAATACATAACCATTTAGATGCCATTATATAGGAATCGAACTCCTTATCCTATTGAACTCCATGGTTTCTACGCACGCATGTTACCACTGGACAAATGCGGACAATGCGTCAGAAACTATGAAATATTATGGTGAATGTAGAGTTCCTCTGAGCTTCTAAATTATTTTTTTTTTTGATTTATAAAATATATGATTGCTTCGTTATACCTTACCTCTCCTTCACTACACACCAAATATGTGGAAATGATTTTGAATCAGGTCATCATATTTTTATTATTAAAGCGTTATCCAGCGGGCTTTCTCTTAAAACAACAAAATCTGCTTTTGTTTTTTATATGATCAATCGCATCACTACAGTTTTTCACACATGTTCTTTAGTAATTGTACATCATGTTCAAGTAAGTTTCACTTGTTTTTCTACATGAAAAAAATTACACCTCCCTGGTGCACGAGTTTTTATTTAGTTGCAAGGTGTCGTGTAATCATAGGATTAGGGGACACCGCGGCTCAGTTGGTTAGCCCGCTAGCGCAGCGTAATGACCCAGGAGCCTCTCACCAATGTGCCGTAAGTGGGAAGGTTTGCCAGCAACCTGTGGATGGTCGTGGGTTTCCCCCGGGCTCTGCCCGGTTTCCTCCCACCATAATACTGGCCGCCGTCGTATAGGTGAAATAAAACACCAATCAAATAAATAAATAATTATAGGATTAATATTTAACGCCGCACTGAAGACTTTCGCACTTATACAACCGGTCAAAGTTATGGTTGGAAAGTCTAGAAGTACGGGAAGTAAAAGATCGCCTTTTACCATGTACCAAATGACCGAGTGGTTAGCGTGCTAGCGCAGCACAATAACTAAGCAGATGTCAACGACTTGTGAATCGCCGTGGGTTTCCTCAGAGTTGTGTCCGGTCTCCTCTCACTACAATTCGGACCGCTGTGGTACAAGTAAAACAATTTTTACGAGGTAATATACCAATCACCATGATAACGTGGCCATGAGGATAACACCTCCACCTATGTGTGCTTTGGGTTTTCATTTCTACTATGATAGCAAAGTAACAATCGTGACTAGGCACGATTAAAGCCTTATCACGATTATAACCCAGTCACGATTATAACCCAGTCACGATTGTAATCCAGTCGCAATAATAGCCCAGTCATGATCATAACCCAATCACATTCACAGCCGGGTCACGATTATAACCCAGTCACAATAATAACCTATCCATGATAATAACTCAGTCACAACCGTAACCTATTCACGATCATAACCTAATCACAATCTTAACCCAGTTACGATTATAACCCAGTCACGGTCATAACTCAGCCACAAACTTAGCCCGGTCACGATCATAACGCAGTCGCAATAATAAAGCATTCACGGTCATAACCCATTCATGATCATTGTGACTGATCACAACCCAGTCACAATCTAAACCTAATAACGACCATAACCCGATCACGATTATAACCCTGTCACAAAAATGGCCCAGTCATAATCATAACTCAGTCACGACCATAACCCAGTCACAATAATACCTCAGTCACGTTCATAACCCAATGACGGTCATAACCCAGTCACGATCATAACCCAGACACGATCATAAAGCCGTCGCGATCATGTCCCAGTCTTCATTCCCAGCTTAATGTTGGCCGTCGTCGTATAAATGAAATATTCTTGAGTAGGACGTAAACTCCAGTCAAATAAATAAATAAATAAATAAATAAATCGTAACACAGTCACCATCGTAACACAGTCACCATCGTAACACATTCATCATCATTTTATCTTTCATTACCAAACATCTAATTTCATACCAGATACGATATTTGCGACAATCGATCCTTGCTTTCTGTTTGCCATGCCCTTTTGAAGGCTCTCTCAGTCACATGTAAGGCCGTTCACTCATATTCACGTTGCGAATCCGTCAGATGTATGGTACATAGCTGTGATCTGTACGTGATGTAGCCCAGGATCAGGTCAGTATACCCTGCCTGCTGTGGATACACCAAGTCGAATTGTCTATCTATACATACTATGTGCCAGTGGAAAAGTAATGGCGGTTATACAGCCATCTATATTGCTCTCAGTCCCAAATCTGTCTGGGTACAGATGAAAAAAAATACATAATAAGGATGATGGAGATGATTGCATCAAAAAACAATGCCAACTGTTACATGTACCCGGATTTGATGTGTATGCAAATTCGACAGCGCAAAAAATGTGAATTCGTACTTAGACCGAGATTTATGTCGTGATGAAGCGTGTTATATGTGGCATAACTGTTTTGCTTTTGAAGAGGTCGGTTTATGTAAGAGTTAACCAGGACAGCAAAATGAACTTCATGTCGTACAAAAGACCTAAAGACTATATCCCTTTGGGCCCTGTTTTTTAAGGCATACAAACATCCTTTGAGACTTTTGTGGACAATATTCCAGATCTGAGACTTGTTTTATGTTGAGCAATAGTGCACGTTTGAGACCTGCTTGTTCAACGTGGGCAATATTCGTCGTATGGTTGTTGTATGATTGTTTATAGTGGTTTTATTTGTTTATGTACTGATTGTTGATATAGGTTTAAGACCAGGTTGTTTCTAATCGTTTTCCTCGTTTGATTGTTGATTGTTGGTGGCGGGCAATATTACCCTCTGAGGTCTCATAGGTTGTGCTGAGTAATAATGTACGTTTGAGATCTGAATGGTGTACGGTAGGCAATATCTCGTGCTTGGGACCTGACTGTTTAACGTGGACAATATTTCTCGTTTTACTACCTTGTTACTTAGAGTGGGCGATATTCCATAATTAATTTGTGCATGATCATCTACATATTACTCATGATTAACATGTAATGTTATATGTCTATATAGTAAGTAAAGCTAATATTTAAATAAAGTTCCTTATTTCATTTATTTATTTTTGATCGGTGTTTTACGCCTTACTCTAGAATATTTCACTTATACGAAGGCGGCCAGCTGTACTTGAACTCACAGTTGACACGTTAACCACCTCGGTCATCGAGGCCCCCGTAAGTTACCTATTTTAGGTTGTGTCTGAGGGCAACTATATAAAACTCACAAAAAGACTGATGCCTTTGTTCGGCACAGAATGTCAAAACTACATATATTAATCGACGTTTCTTTATGACATCGTCCGATGATCATATCAAGTCATCGCGACCTAACCCACTGTCTCCATTCTCTGTCTAGCTATGGGGTCAGTGTTTATAGAAACATCAAATAGCTAACAGTTGACGAGCTTAGCAACTTTTCCCTTGCGTGTGCTACGGCAGTTAATCGTCATGTAGCGTAATTAGAGGACTGTTGGTCATTTCGTGTACGGTGTAGTTAACGATAATCAAAACCTAATGGGGAGTACCTTCTCGTGTATGTTGTTTCCGTCATAGGAGAAAACTGATCTCAGGCTCTACCTTTGCTTCAAAGGTTTTGTATTTCCTGCCGAAAACCTAGCCTGTAGATAAGCCATTGTTATGGTGACGTATGTCTCAATACGTTGAATGGAGGCATATCAGGAAGAACGGTTTCTAAAAGTATTCGGAACCGTGAGCTAGTGAATGAAATATGTATAGCTTAGCCAGAAAAACGTAATCAGAGATTGGGTATAAAGTACACTAATTAACAAGTGGCATTCGCCACAAATAATGGAAGCCTCTTCCATCCTCAGTTATGAGGAGTATGGAAGTGTTGGTAGAAAACTGAGGTTGTTGAAGCCTCAACAGTCGTTGAAATCTACACTGCCAATGTTTTTCGAGCTAGGTTTTACAGTGATTTACACTAAATTCGACGGTTGCGACGATGGTAGTATTATTTAATAAGCGAATTGAAGTTTATAGAAATCTCATGATAAACAAGCTTTTGAAGGACACGCATTGATAACCACTGTATCTAAACTGCCCATTATCTCTCATTATGCAACAGGGCAAACATCGTGGGCACACATGAATGAACTCAAGTAATGATACATTTTGAACCTGTGTGATCAGATGACGAACATAAAGGAGCAATATGTGTGCTAAGTGAAGGAACGGCCATTAAAACCTTTTTTTAAGATATTACTTTGCCACGCACATATGCGTGAACATGATGACAATTTATCACGTTCTCCCTTCTTGTCCTGATGTTTTGTGCCAACGAAAGCAATTCCTTCCTAATTGAGCTCCACAATTTCGCTTTTTAACCGTTTCATCATCAAGCGAATGTGGACGTTTTGCAGTTCACTTTGTATGAATTTTTTTCTTCCTTTTCTTCCGGTCTAGGATATGTTTTTCCTCTGCTCAGTGCAGCATTCACCGATCAACTTTCCCTCCAGTAGACCTACATATGCCTGATTGCCACCGCAATTTTCGGACACGCCTCGGCCTATATGTCGGATTCTTTTCAATACAGTTTTGTATTTGTGACTGAAAGTAACTGCAATTTTTGGACACGCTTACTAACACATTGTATAAAACGCTTGAGAGGAATGCTTTTGACATTATTGATATTCATTCATAATACCAGTAATGGATGCACAAAGCCAGTAATCGCAACACCTATAAATAAAATAACGCCAAACACACACACATCACAAAAGAACTAAGCATGTACACAGGCATATATAAAGTAGGAAATTAGAATGGAATTATATAAGATGTTGGGAAGTATTCAACAGTTTTCATTTATGCCTGTGCGTGAAATTTCATAAGTATCCAAATCGTGTACATTGCTAAAGTTTATTAGTTGAAGTCAATCAAATCTATGTGTCTCAGGTGTGCTTTAATTGAAACTGGTATTTGTGCACAACGTGGTGATTTTATTCAACACGATGTATATACAACCCTGATTAACCTGTCACATACTGGAGTCAGTGAAGGCATTGCTACTCAGTTTGCTTCGTTCATTTATCTTCTCGTTTTTAGAGGCCCTTACATTCTGTTGAAGTGCACAAAACAATGTGTGTCATTTGTTCTTTTAAAGACTTATGAGTTAAAATTTTACATGTTCCCAACATGCAACCACCATCGATTGTGCAACCAATCAGAAAGGCTCTGTTATGATAGCGAAGGTAAATATATCCTGCGTTAGAAGCTTTCAGTTTGGCTGTCAAGTCTACTGGCGCCTCATTCGTTGGCCTGGTGCCCGGGATGTCGAGGTTGTTTGCACTCCGTGACCTCGTCTGTCCTGTCTACAACCAGTGAAGACAAGCATGGAATAATATGACGGAACATACTCAGTGAGAGTAGTGCGCCTTGAACATTCCTGCTCAGTTATTAATTAACGTATTATAATCAAACAATTCATACTTTTCAGTCGACCTTTTCATAAAACCTCTCGCCCCATAGAGTTAACTCTATGTATCTTCGGCTTTTCTTTTACATAAACATGGATCAAGACATTTCTAGGTTCTCACGGCGCGTTCAAGGTAATATAGCATAATCATTTTGTAAAGATATCCTCATAGTTTCAGTGTTTAAAACAGGAAAATACAGCTCAATTAATTTCCACGTTTCTAGTTGACTAAGATCCAACGCTACCTCCTCTCGGTAAAACATGTATTTTAGTGGATAACAGTGTAAACGTATGTTTCATAAACGGCCATGGTACAAACACTTACTCTTTAGCGTATTTTAGTGGATAACAGTGTAAACGTATGTTTCATAAACGGCCATGGTACAAACACTTACTCTTTAGCCATGTTAGCTCTGGCTTTGAGCACGCTTCTTCCTTCGCCGATATAGGTTAATATCACGGCTAAGTCCACTCAGATTGTCTGTTAGTTAGTTTAAACCCATCAAAACGATCTAGCTGTACAGAAGCACACACCAGATAAGGAAGCTTACGGACCGTAGGAGGAGCGTACGATCTTTAAAAACACTCCTTACCAAAGTAGGTTTGGCTCCTGACAGGTTAACCTAGGCGAAGGAAAGTACACGTAACACCGACAACATTCAAACACGCCAAAATGCAATAGAATAGGGGAGTTTCGAGTTCGAGCTCTCTTGTAGTTAAAGGTAAAAACAGTCGTACTGTATCAAGCGACTTGTGAATATGTTAGGCAACCTTTGTTGACATTTGTTTACCATTCACTTATCTCACATGTTCCAGATGACACCTTTTTCCTTTAGAAACTGCTCATGTCCACAAATGTTTAACTCTTCAATTATTTCCATCTTTCCTCTACTACAAATAACTTTTCCTGAAAGTTTTTCCAGATGCCCATGGTATAATTCATGCGATCAATAATAGTTGCCTAACATTTCTGACATGTAACATGACACAGTAGGACTTTGTTTACCTTGAATGATAGAAGAGTTCTAACTCGAAACTCTGCTATTGATTATATTTTAGGAAGCGGACCACACATGTAGCGTATGTTATCTCAACAGATATTGGGCTTTTTGGCAGTCAAAACTCTCTGTAATGGCCAATATACAACATACCAGTGATTACAGTGCTGCTTAGTTGATAGCTATAAGATCGATGCCACCATGAGGATGGCCTCAAACTGACAATGCATCTATGGTTCTTAACACTATCTCTTCCCGTCCAGTGATTACAGCTTTCCTTTACACAGGTCAACAAGTTATTTTCCATACCAAATATTTTGAATCCGATAAACATCTGCTTGAGCAGTTCTTTGTCGATGACTTGCCTTCCAACAGTATTGCGTACACCTTAAACCAAATAGGCGTTCTTATCAATAAGAGCAAAACAACGTTTAACACAAACCACAAAGAACTCTAAGAAAGTATATAAAGTACGAAATTAGGACGGATTCGTGCAAAGAGACGCACGTAGTCAACAGTTTTTTCGATGATGGAAAGATGTCAGGAATGTTCAGAACGACGAAAATAAAGAAAACATCCAAAAGGTGAATCATTCTAGTTTATAGTTTGTCGGAAATCAATATATGTATCTCAGTTGCGCTTTGATTGTAATAGTTCATATGTCCAACTTGGCGATATAATTCAACGCGCTGAATATACAGCCCTTGGACCAAGGTTAAGCGGAATTAGACACAACATGGCGCAGAGTACCAGAGATTCTGGACACTCTGTCAATATTGACTTACAAGATAATTATACTCAGTGTAAAACTTAAGAATCTTACAGAGAAGGCGTTTCAAGGTATAACGTGGACACAGCCGTTTTTGCAGTGATAACTTGAATAAAATCCCCACATAACAACACAAGATCTAACAAAGGTCACGAAGCCAGGACCATTTGGTACATTGTTGTCTAGCATTGTTGTAAGGATAATTTGCAATCTCGAAAAGTCTTCTTGGAAAGTTCGTCAGTTACTTGCTAAATCTGAAACACTATAGAATCGGGAGTAAAACCAAGGTGTGATAAATAGTCGTACATATCCGGTGAAATCCGTAGCCTCTTGCCAAATTAATACGTCAGATAGCATTTAATTCTGTTCTTGTGAATGCGTAAATTGTGGTAACTTGGGCGTCCCCGAGCACGATGGTGGACGCAGAGTTGGTTGACAAAAGTACTGTGATGATAACTGCAATTTATTGGACGTCACTATTCCAGAATTACTCAACGTGTGAAAGGCCGATGGTTACTTCGGGTAACCAACACATTTATCTCCATCGTATAATTCAAATATTCTACAACACATCCCTATCAATTTATCATTCAATTAATGATTCAGTGGTTTGTTGTTTTGGAAACTGGACTGGCGAATATTGACCCGGAACGTCCATTTATGTTGACGGCTAGCATGTGAATGTATAATTTGACGCTTAGATCCATGTATATGAGGCATGCGCACATGTATGACTTCTGTCCACTTACATAACATAGCTTCGTTGTGATAGATACTTAACTACTTGAATGTCAAGCCTGAGCGCCCAGAAACCGCGTACCACAGCTATCAGAATTAGATATGTCCTTTCAACGCTTAGGATTGGCTGTGTTAACAACATAAAGTTTAAATAGGAGCGGTTTACCAGAACGGAAGTGCATCTTGAAATAGCCCAAGTAGATGACTTGGTAACTCCTAGACAAGCCTTCCTCTTTAGTCTCTTTCTTTTGATACGTTGCAACATGAGAAAGAAGATTGTGCTTTTCTTTATTGACTTGCAGGAGACTGTGGCATCGATTGAGGTTCAGGTGGAGCGCCTCCTGAGAAAGATAATCAGGAGGGCATTGTATGAAAACATTACAGTAACCAACAGCAGTAGGCTCCATGCTGTCAGGTCCCTGCTGCGAGGATAGCCTGCGCTGTGCAACAAACAGCCCATGACCTTCCAGCTAATGGGGAAAAAGTGTCAAATGAGAGTTGCATTAGATCCACTGCTCTCCATGCGCCGAAGCTCGTAAACTTTACGCTCCGCCCGCTTTTCCTCTATTCCTCACAAACTCCTTGCACGCATTCTCACTGCTCTTTCACGGCACTACCTAACATGGAGTGGAAACCATAGCATTTCCATAATAGCCAAGCTAGACTGACATGTTTATTTTATGTACTCTTCAGCTTAAGTTGCACATTTTCCTGACAGGCTGAGGCCATACAATGGGAACTACATAAGCAAAGTACGAGACACCCAACGCCAGTGTCACTAAAAAAAAAAACATTCATCAGATGAAACTTTAGCATTGCTCCTTAGTCAGACAGCAGCGCGGGTTGATGGGAACTGATCTTTCATCTTATCTGAGCACAAGTGCTTACTCTTTCAAGCATTAATGGTCTGGATCTAAGAAAAAATATCGCAATTCTGTTTTGTGTGTGTGGAAATGGCGAAATCAGCGCAATGCCTTACTTTACACTGCAGAAATTTTATTTTACTGCTACCTTTTTTTTCTGAACACGAGGGACTACAAAGGTCGCCTTGGATGAAGAAATTTTCATTTTGCCGACCGTCCCTGGAGCAGAGAGCGATGTGTGAGTAGAATGCTAGAAACCCTAAGGTCGATTGTGTTATCATGAGCGAAACCGCTAAGGACAGACCGTGTCGTTTGTTACTTTACGCTGACAGGATGTCGTTACTGGCAAATTGTCAGCAGACCAAGGGCTCAGTGCGGAAGACCCCAACCAGGCGAATTGATGCCATTTCAATATGTCACTTTTACTCACCGTTCCTTTGTAGATGTTGATTAGTATAACTACACCGAAACTAAAGAGGGCTAATGGAGGAGAATCCAAGACATTATTTCCCCATATCTGATGGTTGACCACGTTCCTTCAGTGGGTGGCATTAGTTGAACCGTATTTATAAGCACGCAGTCTCAGTCTGAGATGAAAAACTGAGAATAAACCTAGAATATTTGACCTCAAAACGTAAAAATTCTGGTGGACGTACATATTTATACATATACATATCCGTTGCTGACATAGCTTAAACTTGCTGCCGGAAACGTCGATTTACATGACAGATTAATGGTATTTAAAGACTTTAACCGTTTGTAGCAAAGGAATACATCTCTTTGAATCAGTGAATGTTGTTTTGTTACAAGTTTCAAGTATAAAAATAATGTTGATTTCTGTACAGCATCCAATATTTCGAATTCTAAACAAACTAACTCGACCTCTGGTGAAGTTCACTGACGAATAGGGACGACATTTAAGAGAGAATATCAAGGACTCTTTTGATCGGTCAATATCAGTCGACGGAGAGGGGAACGACCAATTCATTCTTACACAGAATCGACCCCACTCATTTCCTTAAGACTGAGACAACAGCATTCTTCATGGCCATCTTGTTTTTAGCAAATAAATAGTTCCGCCCATGCGCCGTGTCACTTTGTTCACATCCTTAAATTGGAAAAATATGATCGTGTATTTGGACGCTCGCGTTTCGACGTAAATACGACTTACTCAGTGAGAACAGAATTCTACGTGTTCCTACCAACTTGGATTCTCTTCTGCTACATAATGCATAAATTTATTTATTTATTTATGCATTTATTTGATTGATATTTTACACCGTACTAAAGAATACATGTACTTTTATTGTTGAGGAGATCCCCTCGTGGTTATAGAGCTTTGGGAAATTCTCATTAAACAAATTAAAGAATTACAATACTTTACTTATACGACGACGATCAGCAGTTTTTTCGGAAGCAATCAGGCAGAGCTTGAAGAAAACCCACGATCATCCACAGATTGTTAGGAAAACTTCCTACGTGCAGGAAGCTGGCATGGGGGGGGCTTGAGCTTACGGCAATCGTATTGGTGAGAGGTTGTTGGCTCACTGTGCTGCGATTTAATGCTAAAGCACAGTTTTTATAAGGGCATATATGGTCTACGAATAACAAGTGGTTTACCTTCATAGGTTAATGACTTGAAAGTTTCAATCACCTAGAATCTCATCAAGATGTTCACAATGCCACAAGGCTAACAATACCTCTGCCACCTGAACTATAGTTGTTACCAGTTTCACTTCTATTTTGTCAGCTTGGCTCAAAAAAGCTACAAAATCTGAACAAGAGGCTGTGATGATCGTATTTAAATTTAGATTGTTGTTCATAGCCTTGCAATGATTTACGTATACGATCTGGTTTAATTTACACATGCAATTCTTCACAGTTCCAATGCGTCTAAAGTACTAAAAAGTATTACAGAAAACCAGGAATTTGACAAGGTTTGTATACCGCCTTAATTCGTATATTTATTTACCTGACATTTTTCGCCCCATATTTCAGAATATTCCACTTTTTTTAGCTGGGAGCAACGGAAAGTCTGATAAAGTATGCAGACAATTAACAGTGAGTTTTAGCCGGCAAGGTGCCATCCGGAGATGGATTCGAGCACGCGCCATTGCTTGCTTGGCTTACAAGAGTTCTCCATTATTTGAGCTCCATGACTAAGCATGAACATCACAAAGTATCAGCTTTCCGTTCTCGGCTTTAATACGTCGATTCATTCCTGTGATTTAATCCATTTCTGTTTTTTTTTCCCGCTCCACAACTACGTAATTAGGTTTGAAATTATATATTTGTCCAACAATACATTTACCATGCAACTGATCATATATCATATGACTTATTTTTTTTTATTACGAATTCTATACGAGCTAATCACATATGTTATACATCAAAGTAACAAACTGAATACAACAGGATAACATTTTACATCATTGTGCATGTTATAGGTAAAGAATATCGATCAAAATTCCGATGAGATTTGGTTCTGCGTCACTTACAGACATGGTGCACACACAATGGACACCTCAGGGATGCGTTGAAAAATGTTTAAACTGTCACAGACATTTTCTTTTGGATTATATTTATTTACTTATTTGATTGGTGTTTTACGCTGTACTCAAGAATATTTCACTTATACGACGGCGGCCAGCATTATGGTGAGAGGAATCCGGGCACAGCCCGGCGGAAACCCACGGCCATCCGCAGGTTGGTGGAAGACCTTCCCACGTACGGCCGGAGAGGAAGCCAGCATGAGCTGGACATGAGCTCACAGCGACCGCATTGGTGAGAGACTCCTGTTTCATTACAATGCGCTAACCGACTGAGCCACGCAGCCCCCACCCCCCCCCCCCCCCCCCCACCCCACCTTTCAGATTATATGTTACAAAACCAAATATTTATCGGTACCTCAACTATACTTTTGGTCAGTTTTGGCGTAAACAGTTCTATGGAAAAATAACGCCAATTATTGATCGATACAAATATAGGTATGCAGATCGCTTCGTTCACTCGTTATTTTTCTCTTGTTATTTTACCAAAGCACAAAAACGAATGTTGTCACCAATTTGAATGATATTCACAGGGTAACTGTTAGTGAATGGATCACCTACGTACGGCCAGATTATGTCAGTGAGATATTTGTATGTTCCCGTGCTTTAGGGCATTTTTGCGGGTGCTAACTCAATTTCGTCGACATGTTATGGTTTCCCGCAAGCTTCGCCGAAAGTTATCGGATAACAGGGCGTAAAGAATTGGATTTAGGCCACTGTTTAGATAAAGGATAACAAATGAGAGCGGCGGGAAGAGGCGACTGATTGACGTCGTTTCTGTGGACGTCGCCCAGTTCTGCATGAGCTTTAGAACATGGTATGGTAAGACACACATAGCGAACGAACCTACCACGGCGACCAGAAGTCTTATAACCTTCTTCCGTGCTGTCAAAGCACTGTGCCGCGTCCTTTGTGACCTGGGCGCCTTGATTCCGGATATCCGTTGACTCTGGGAACTGCCGCGCTTCCTTTTCCCCATTACAGATGTTTCCGTTTCGGTATTATCCACGGATAAACTATCAGGAATGCTGACCATGGTTTCTGCGCTTGTCGGAGACTGCTCATTGATTCTTTCCAGAGACTGGTCCATGGACATATCCATGTCGTCGGCACAGTCGGCCAATTCGTCAAGTCGGTCACATTTTGTCTCGCAGTCGTCGTCAGACAGGTAATCATTGTCACTTTCCATCGAGAAACTGCGAACCTTATAAGCAGCCCATCGTTTAGTTCTGTCCAAGAAGCCGCCTAATCTGGAATGTCCTCCCCAGCGCCGTTGTCTGTTGGCTCGTTTTGACGCCTCGAAGGACACCGTGTTATGGTTTTCCGGAGATCGCAAAACTATTCCACCTGATCTTCTTGACGACGGCTTTGGGCTGGCTCCGCGTTTGCTGAATGAAACTTTCGTCGGGAAAGTAAGTCTTTGACTGCCAGCGTTTCTAGAAATTTGAGAGCCATGAGCGGATCGTTTCCGAATAGAGGCGTTCAAGTTCATTTGACTGCTGCTTCGCCATAACGCAATAGATATTCGGGTGTACATGAAGGACATTAACATCAGGGGTAAAATGTACCAAACAATGAAATTGGCCGTGTGGTATGCTCTTTGATCAATCAACTGCATGGTCAAAAAACAGTAGACAACACTGCCGTCCGGGCTGGGAAAATCCACCGTGTCGAATATAACGAGTGCTGGTACGTTATAAACAGCCGACACAAACCAAATAAGCACCAGTGACACTTTGAGTCGGCGGACTGTAATGAGCCTCTGGGCTTTGAGGGGATGCATGATGGCGATGTAGCGTTCCATAGAAATCACAGTCAGCAGCGAGATGGAGGCCGTGTAGCTCATCTGGTGAACGAAGTAGTATACCTTACACATTACCTAAAAGAAAAAGTGATATTTTGAAATCATCAATGTACGTGACAATACTGAACACATTAACAGCAAAAACTTTTTAATAAAAATCTCTCTCAGATTAATATTTCTTTTTAAAGAAATACTTTTTCATTTAAACTTTATTTTTGTATTTTTTTTGTAACTCTGCTACAAGCTCGACCCCATCTTTGCATTACTTATGTAGGGTTTGTTTTCATTACGTGACCACGATGATTCTGAAATGATGAGATGGCACTGAGTGCTCTAAGCCATTTAATACAAACAAATATATCCTGACATAATTTAACATCTCATAATTTATCCGACCAACCTTCCACGAGGCGAGCACCCAACCTCGCATGATACAAAACAATAAAATGCCGTGATACAACTGATCATGCCCTACCCCGAATCGATGGGAGAAATAATCCCCCGTAACACGAGAAATCAATTCACCCAACTGCCCAGTAGGAAAGGAGAAATAACATTCGAGGTCAGCTTCCAGGAAGTTTCGTTGCATCTGTATTGTCAGCGCTACAAACTTGTTCATAGATTAGATCATTGATTATCTAGTGCGATTTATTTTTGGTTGGTTTTGTACGCCCTATTCAAGAACATCTCACTAATACGACGGCGGCCATAATTAAGGAATCAGACAGAGCATGGGAGAAACCCATGACCATCCGCAGGTTGCTGGTACAGGTGCAAACGTGTGTACGAGTTAAGGAATCCATTGTGTTCAGATATGTCCAATCCTTTTGAAAAACTTACCGAAACTTTGTTTACTGTCAATTTTTCTATCTAAAGTTAGTGGAATAAACGTTCAGGGCTTTCAGTCATGCCGGCTGAACAGCTCTACACACGCTCATTTAAGGCAAGAAACAGGACATTTCAGAACAGGTACTAAAAATTGTTCACCAATCAAGACAGTATGAAAATGGAAACGCTATTTCCTGGGATTATCTGAAAAGCGTTTTTATATATTTTAATCCAAATACGCCATCAATAATTTCCGATGTCATTATCTAGCATTCCATACTAAGTAAGCCCAAACAAATGTCGTATAGTTGACATATTTGATGAGTTGTAAACTTGCAGTTAATGAGAATCTGGTGTTATCTACATACCCGTCCAAGGAACCATGTCGTGGACAGGAAGGTACAGAGCTTTGGAATTACGCAGAAGAGCCCCACACAGAGGTCAGCCACTGCAAGGTTTGCCAGGAAGAAATTCGTTCTCGATCTCATCCGTGTGTTCCGCAGTATCACCAACAGAACGACCACGTTTCCTGTGATAAAAAGAAAAATCAAAACGAGAATCAGTGCACTGCTGTCGTTATTTCTAATTAAGAAAGTTTAACAGTAACGTTTTTTTTTAGTTTTTAAATCTGAAAATTGAGATTCACATAGTGGTACATTCCATGCTTAATATCATGAGACAAATGTGTCATAAGAGAGGTTTCGCATGTGTACATCTGCAAATTAAGACGTGGACAGCAAATCAGCAGTTTCTTCGTGTGTGGACGCAGAGGGTTGCCCTTATCTTATTCCTATCGATATGTGTACACTGTTGTTACAAACACATTTGTACATTTATCTTAAGTGACATCTGTAAGATTGATCGTCAAGATAAATTTTCACACAGAGTAAGCATAAAAAGGGACAGGGAATTGCACTGTGCATTGAATAAAATCCTAAGACCAATCCTTTCAGCAGCTGAAGCTGACAAGATTGTGTCCTAAGGTTTATGAGAACCTATTGACTGGAACAGGCTTTGCATCATTTCACGAAGATCACACATATATATCACTCAGCTTTATATTTCACTAAAAGGCCAGACATATCATGTCTGGCCCACTAAGGTAAGCCGACAAAAACAATATGACTGGATTAAATAATTTACATTGTTGTGCAACCCCCCAAGACCAGGAATAAACCAGCACTCTATGCAAGAAAAACCTGCACTCACGAGGCAAGAAAACCACCCATTCATGAGGCAAGGAGCCGAAAAGTTGAGGCGAGAAATCGGCTTCTCGCCTGAAATTGTTGCCTTGTCCTACTCATGTTGTGGCCTTGGTCGCCTCTTCTTGTGGACTTTTCCTGCCTTTTGTGGGGATTCACAAAATGATACATTTTCATTTGATATTTTTTCCCTGTCTTATTTCACTATAATTAGTGGACTAGTATAATTAGTGGACTACATTTACTACTCTCATATCTCCGTGGTAAAACTGCTTAATTTCCGTAATTTTAATCTTACTTATTCACAAGCCTTATCCTGATACTGACCTATCCAGTTTTTGTGATCTCTTTTTTCACTTTTTTTAATGATAAAGAATGGTATTTAATGGTGTTTAACGAATGAGTCCTTGTGAGGATTCCATAAAAGTCGTTTCAGGCTTAACTTAAGATATTTAGTTTGTGTTACTGAAAGTTAACATTAGGACATATATGTCTTAATATAGCATTGAATGAGCCGGACAAAATTTTAATTTCCATTAGCCTAAATTACGCTTTATTACGCTAAAATTTTGTCCTGAGTCAGAAATGTGGATTCCAGAACACCTCCTCCAAGAGACCAAGAGAAGGGATTTTCTACAGTCACTAAGTGACGAAACAGCGAATATCTACACTTCCTCTCATAGGAAAACAGACCAAGGATACAGGTTTGTCGTAGCTGGGAGATGGTGTTGAAAAAAAAACACCCAGTTGTTCTGAGATGGTATTTTCTACATCAAGTAATGGGTCTGGAAGCCACAACATGGGATTCTGACTGGCTGAACTAATTTCTGCCACCTTGCATTAGTAGTTTCCATGGTATTTTCTATTCAACCATCTCCATCTATTGTCCAGCTGACGTATTTAAGGGAAAATGGTAGGCTTCATAATTGAAAAAACTGTAGATGGAAAGAATGGTATGACTATATTGATTTTCGGGTTTCTTAACATGCCAGTCAATACATAATAAATAGCTGTTTGTAACGTTTAACTAATGTTTTATTGTGGGTGATATTTAGGGCCTGTCATCTATTTACTGTTCAACAAACATGTTGTTTAACGAAAGCTGTGGATTTAAGAAACCGTTAGATCCGATTCCCTTCTGGAATAAGATGGTAAGAAATAGTTTAACATGGCCTCGTATTACATAGCATATCGACGTGTAAAATGGAATAATTTCAGTTAGACATGACAGACCAACGGAAAAAAGTAATGTTGATTTACCTTGGATTCCTCACAAGATTGCATTTCATAAAATGTCTGAATATGTGCACAATACTTTTCAAGATTTTGTATCAGGGAAAAGCAAAAGAACTTACAAAGAACTACCCGAGTTGGTTTACCTGTTTTAGGTTTAAAATACCTACTTTTCAGTATATTTGATTTTACTGTTTGTACATTTACACTTTGAGAAAGCATGAGGTGATGCCTTTGTTGCAACGCAAGTGACAGTTAATTTACAGAGAGCTATTTATCTACAGACAAATTCTCTGAAGCCGAAACTGCCAGCCAATTTTACTGTGAAATACAAGATTATTTATTACAGTGTAAGTTACGTAATAAAGCTATGATTGATTGTTTTGGGGTTTTTTTTGTCAGTTGTTTTTTTTTTTCGTGTGTAACACCGTGTTCAAGACAATATCATTTGCTTGACTGTGGTAAGATCAGATAGGGGGAACGGAAGTGCCCGGGACGTCACAAAACATTTTTCTCTGGGTTTCTGTAGGAAATCATCATTTTCCACAGAAACACCAATTAAACAAAGCTCAACAAATTATATCAGCTGTAAGAGGGAGAGCATTGTATCAAATTAGTACTTGATCTTCGTCAGATATCAAAATCTCCACCCCATCCCATCGCCCCATCCCCCGAAGAGAAAATCTAATCGATCAGAGATTTGCTGACTGGTATGTGAGGCAGCAGTCTAGAAATGTCAAGTCAATTTAATGTGTCCATTTCGACAAAGAAGCCAATTATTTCTATATACCCGGTCAGCTATTGATCATCCTGTTAAAATAACCGGTGTAGCAAAAGGAGCGTGGTCCGTGTGCCAGGAAGATTGGTGACAAGCAAGATAATAGATCACACATCCATCACGGACGTTTTCTCAACACGACCAACCAACAAATACAGTCAACAAGTGAATCCCGAAGGTGAAAGTCGAGTTCTGTTACTAAGACAAATTAATATGGTGTCTGTCCTTTTAACATTTCGTTTCAGGCAAAATATCATGTACATATAATGGCTGATTAGACAAGAGAATCTTTATTTTCATTCATTTGATTAGAGCTTTACGCCGTGCTCAATAATATTTCAGTTATACGACGGCCGAAAGAATTTTATGGTGGAAGGAAACCGGGTAGAGACTGCTGGATTCCTCTCCGGCCGTACGTGGAGCGGTCTGGCAGCAACCTGCGGATGGTCGTGGGTTTCCGCCGGGCTCTGCCCGGTGTCCTCCCACCATAATGCTGGCCGCCGTCGTATTAGTGATATTGTTCTTGAGTACGGCGTAAAACACCCATCAAATAAATAAATAAATAAATAAAACAATTAAATAAAACGTTGACATTATACAATGAAAATCGAATATACCGGACAAGCGGCCGCAGCTGTAGTACAGAAGTACTGCACTTATCCAAACCATATGTAACTTACTGTAGTAAACTGCAATAGCTGAAATGGGTTTTAATATCTTCGCTGAAATAAAGCACAGTGTGCATGAGCGCTCTCTGTTATTAAAGTACGTTGTCGCTCTGCTCGCATTATGCTCACAAGAGCTGTAACGTACACTATTTCCTGTCACGGGTTCAGCATGATTTACACTGACCCGCTCAATAGCTGAGGCCGAGAACGGGGCCAGAGATATTCCAACAGCATGTATGAGCCTCATATTTGCTCGAAGCCTTACTTACACTCTCATATCAGAAATATGTAACATTATTTGTGTAAATTATGTTCAGTAGCTATATTTCCCAATCTCAAAGGATTTCGGTTCACTAGATCTAAAAAATATCAATAATTTATGTTTTGACATAACGAATCTGGTTGGTACTTAGGTTTTGTCATCGGCCAGACGGGCAGGGAAACGCCAATGCCTCAAAGTCGTCCTATAAGGAGCAGCAATTAAATTTGTTTTAAGAGAGGTTGGTAGCTTTTGAAAATGTCGAAAAGGCAATAGCGGATATTCTTACCGTATGACCTATATTTGACTTAGGTCGCAGATCATGCCAAGCAAATGTGTCTAAGGCGTGAGTATACGATTGTTGTTATAAAATGGCTGTTGTATGATTTATTTATTTATTTATTTGATTGGTGTTTTACGCCGTACTCAAGAATATTTCACTTATACGACGGCGGTCAGCATTATGGTGGGTAGCCAGCATGAACTGGACTTGAACTCACAGAGACCGCATTGAGAGGCTCCTGGGTCATTATGCTGCGCTAGCGCGCTAACCAACTGAGCCACGGATGCCCCGCTGTTGTATGAAGATGGACTCCTAATAAGTTATTTTAGAATACATAGAATTGAGAAGCTGTTTGCCTATTTTCTAGTAATTGTCAGTTTCAATTACTGCCAAAAATTTATTGTTTGAAATTATCTGCATATTAAAATTATTAACACAAACTTTGTTGACAAGCTTACAGTCCAGTAACTAAATTATTTCTTTAATTGTATTGCTGCAAAGAGTTTTTTTTTTGACTGAACTGACAAATATTTGCATAGCTCGAATGTTGGATGAAGACACTCCGTTGACTACAGCGCCTGATATGATTGTAGCTGAAATGAGCTCTTTTTCTACATCTCTGATGAGATTAACGTTCTGGAGACGCCTGATGTCTAAAAGACGGCTCTGTAATGTAGACTGACTCTTAAACCTTGGCTATTTAACAAAAAAGTAAAAGCCTCGCTATTTCAGACGAAATCCTACGAAATGGAATTGAACTAATGACTACAATACAGCGGAAAGAAGCCCCAGATCTCTCATCACATGTCATGGTAATGGAGGGGAAGAGAACCTGATATTTGCCTGTTAATAGCTCAGGCTAGCCCAGTTCACCTTAATCACGTAGCGGCCATAACGTCCAGTGTGGTCTGACAAAAGCCTCTTCTCTTCCGCAACCGTTGCAATGTTTATTGGATATGGCCCCCACGACAATCTAGTCTTCTGGAAAATGTCGTGGGTAATGGATTTGGAAAGCTGATTGGGCTGATTGTCTAGAAGCTCTCCCTGACAAAGCCAACACCGTTCAGCGTGTCCCCAAGCTTTGGCTCAAGTTAAACCTTGGTTGAGCACGACCCAAGACGTAATAAATTAGAGACGGCAACTTATATGGTATACAACATTCCTAATGGCTCCTTGTCTTCATAGAAATCTGCTAAATTCGATATAAAATCCGAAGAATATATACATATATGGTGTACATGATACTTAAATGATCGTTTTACTATTTGACTCATCACTATGTCAGTTCGTTAGAACAATATCTCTTACGTATAGCATCGGGTCTACGCTGGCTATGTTTTCTGCAACGTTGCTTTCGTCATAGCGAACCTCTTGCTTGCTCCACTGACGTTTAAAGTTAGAAGTTTGACAGCACGAGGTCCTCTGGTTTTCTCCAAGTTGCATCGTAAAGATAACAAAAACTTAAAATCTTAACCACCAAATAAATAAACAAATATATATATATTGAATTTATCATGCAGAAAAGAATGTTTCAATAAAAAGATCGGTGTTAGCGTTAACCTTTTTTTTCTACCGGAATGCTTCCCAAATCATTTGCTGTCAAAAAACAAGTATCAACCATTTTTGCTTCCCGGTGTAATTCTTCTCACAGATGACACCCGCGCAGTTGTTATTTGTTATGTAAAGGAGAGTAAATTCTTTCTTTCCGTTGCTTAGAAGCACGTAATAATGACATGTGTATTCTTCAACAAGTGATATCTCGACAATTATATTTGATGAAGGTGATATAAAAGACACCAACAAGGCGTTGACAGTCGCGTGTGTCTGATAAGTGCACAGCTTTTCTCGGCATTTCCCTATTGGTCGCTTAGGTGAATGTCTGATAGGATGTTTGATAGTTTTTGTTCTGTACGAATATCTCCTTTCATGAGGAAACCGAAAACAATTATCTATTAATCAGTGAAGCCAAGGCCATTCCAATGATCTGACACATGCCTACGCCCTTGGGATTTTGCCAGAATAACCTCTGTCACGATTACCCGCCATTGTTTCCGACGGCCAGATTCACACCGTATCATGAACAACAAGAGGAAGTTGTTTGACAGGAAAATCGACACGACTTGTGAATGCGCATCTACAACGACAAATCTAAACTAACATCGAACGTTGCAGGGAACCGAGCTAATGGAGTCAGGTAAAACATTCCATTAGGGTCAATAAAGCGGTAACCTATAATCTGTTAGGCTGTCAGTGCTCCGGTTCTCCAGATTTCTGCTGCGGAAGTTGTAAATTATCGCTTGGCGTGATAGCAAAGTATCACCACATAAATATATTTGCTTAACTCTTTAAGTCTGAAACATGTTTGCTACATGTACCAGAGGCGATTACCATTACTGTGTCGCAGGTTTCATCCCAGAGCATTGTGTATAACACTACGCTTGCGATTTCTAACATTTTCCATATACTATTACATTTCAAAAATCACACTGCATTATGTAAGTGGGCATTACAGTGTCTTTACTCAAACGCTACGAACGATATAGTGTTTACACTATCTTTGCCGCACGGTTCTTCTTGTGGCAGAAAGGAACAACAACGCGTTTCCACTACATATTAAATGTTAGTGAGCTTCAAGTGGATTTAATGCATTTCTTAACGCTTACAGTACTTCCTATTACTCTGGTGTGCACCTTTGCCCCACCGTTTACCTTTTGTCTGATCTTATCTAAAGAAAACGGTGAAATCAGAATATCAATAATCCTGTCCGCAATACCATGCTTGATATTTCATAGTTTTCATTTCTTTAAATTTCCATATTTCTTGAAACTCACTGATCATATTCAAAATTTTCGGTGCAACGTTCAATATTTCTATGTGTAAAGTTCGTGTTCCAAGGCAAACTGTGTACCAGTGAATCGTGAGCTGTTCTTCGATCTGTTCTGACCTGTCTTCTCCGTCTATATCGGAAGTTATTTCCCTGGAGTGGCGCCACCCTGATTGTCTTAATTAATATTTGCCTTATGATAGAATATTGATTGAATTGGGGGATGTATTTACTGGTTGCCTAACCCGAATTAGCCGTTCCCTGCCAGTAAAGCTTTTTCAGGGCCTAAGTCAACATAGAGCTTTGAACACAGATAAGTGTTTGTTAGTGGGCGCAGCTTCCTGGCTGCCGCTCCTCGGGGAATGGTGAACACGGTCATTGATTAATTCCCAGGAACACCTCTGATATCACGTTGCGAATGCTTGCCTGAAACCAGAGGCTTAAGACAACGTCATGAGGCTCGATTCCAACTCCATAACATCCACAGAGTCGCTCGCAGCGGGTGCGTCTTAAGGACAAGCAGATTCATTGGGGAAGGGGAGAGTTCTTAGCTTATACAGGGGGTGGCGGGAGACAGGGATAAAAGGAATGATTTTACACAGGATACAGAAATAACCCATTTTCAAAATGAGAAATTGCTCCACGTGTGCCCCCGTGTTGTTGCGTAAACTCTCAGAAATGTCCGGAAATTGACGGAAACACCCACGCAGGAGGTAGCTGACATGTTAAGATGAAGGCAGACCCCCCACACTAAACTTGTTACTGGCTGAATCATGGTAAAGCTACATATAAGGCCTTAATAAATAAAGGCCTTATAAATAAGGTTTTATAATGCCTTAAGGATGGATTCCACCTGAAACCGGAATGTAGAGATTTAGTCAACGCATAACCAAGAAAGTTAAAACGAAAGTACATGTATATCAACATCAAACAGACCGGAAGTGCAATAGCGACAGTGGATTCTAACTGATCTTCGCTACATAGCCTTTACTCCATGATCAGGGGCCTCTTAGACCAAGTGATTGTAGGTTAAGCTGATTGTGACTACATTGGCACCATATATTTTTAACACGTTTCTCCGTAATAGTTAAAATAAACTTAGCCTGCGATCACTTTGTGCACGCGGCCTGGCTTTTTTTTTTTTTTACTTGTTTGTTTGTTTGTTTTTTTATGGCTGAGGGAGTTAGCACGCAAGCGCGGCGCATTGACACAGGAGCCTCTCACCGATGCAACTATAAGTCGGAAGGTCTGCCGTCGTATAAGTAAAATTTGGTCTTTAGATAAGTGAAATATTCTTGAGTACGGCGTAATGCACCAATCAAATAAATAAATAAATGTAAGCTTCCCTAGAATTACAGGTCTCTAACGTAATCGCCTTTTAGAAAAGCATTTGTGCTGCGGTTGAAACGCTCCACTGGCAAACTGATCAAATGTACCTGATATTCTCGTCCTGTACAAAAGGTAAACCCGTGACAGCGTACTATTCTCTTCTATAAACAAGGTAAACCCGTAGCAGTGTAATATTCTCTTCTATACACAAGGTAAACCCGTGAGAGTGTAATATGTTCCCTGTGTTCCCAAGGTAAACTTGCAACATAGTAATATTCTCTTCTGTACACAAGGTAAACCCGAGATGATGTTATATTCTGTTCTGTACACAAGGTAAATACGGGATGATGTTATATTGTTCTGTATACAAATTAAACCCGTTATTATGTTATATTCTCTTCTGAACACAAGGTAAACCGGTGGCGATATTATATTCTCTCCTGTAAACAAGGTAAGCCCGTGCCATTGTTATATTCTCTTATGTACACAAGGAAAGCTCATGACAGCATACTGTTCTCCTCAGCATAACCTGTGACAGTGTTACATTCTCCCTGGACATACCTTAATCCCTGATAGTATAATATTCTATGAGACAGGGCTTTTTGACATCGTGTGATTCGGATGAGACATCTATGGAATAAAAAATACAGGGTTACGTGCGCCTAGTCTTAAATGGGGATGCTCACTGCTACGTTTTGCTATTGCTCTGGGCAGTGCGAAGCACCTGACAGAGATTACGTGTCAAAGCGATCGTGTTTAACTCCATATATCTGGCGCAGCACATAAGGGTAATGGACGTGCACGTTTTTTGTCTTGCCACTTTAGGCGTGGGTCGTGTCTTGTATAATGTGTAAAAAGCGTGTGTTTTCTATTAGCGTATTGTGTTAGAGTCTATATACGCTGAAGTAAGATCAATACACAGAAAATCCATTACAAAAACACACATCCAAGTTTCCAATTATATAACTGTACAACATATAAATAATATTTTTAAATAATATGTATATATATATATATGCATGTACTGAAAGAGTCACCTTTCAAAGACGCGAAGCCACATTATTGTCAACGTGCGGTGGGGGTGGGATGTGGTGGTCTAGCAGTGGCAGGGTTGATCTGAGAGTCAGTCTCAGACAACACTACGGCGGGAAACAAGCCATGATCAAAGCTGTCATCGTCTGTCATCTCCCACGGACAACACGTCTAAGTACAGCTACGAATTATGATATCAAAACTTCAATACGGTTTAGTTCTCTTTGTTTCCATTTTTTCTCGTCAGATGGGAATAATGTTTAATTTACAGGAAACACGGTTTGAAATATGTGAAAGGTCTGCTTTATGTATATTCATACTGCCTTCAAAGTTTACATGCAAGCAACATATTTCTTGGCACACTCATGATGTTACGAACAAAAATCGAAATTGTGCAATAGCTTTGTATGCCACACTCTAAAGTGGTTGACCCGTGTAAAAGGATGGGATGTAAACAAACGTGACAGACCTGCCCGTGTTAGGATTTCAAACATCTGATCCACTGACCTGATCAACAGACAGACAGAGTAATTTACAGAGCTACATGTCGCAGTTAAAATGATACCAAGAAACGTATCCTTTTCTGTACCGCGAGGTTCGTTCCAATACGCAGTCTTATTATGGACGACTTCTGTGTAACATGTCCGTCAGCAATCACACAAGTAATGAACGATTAGTATGTGACATGTCCATCAGCAATCGCACAGTAAGGAACGATTTGTGTGTAACATGTCCATCAGCAAATCGCACAAGTAATGATTGATTTCTGTGTAACATGTCCATCAGCAATCACACAAGTAATGAACGATTAGTATGTGACATGTCCATCAGCAATCGCACAGTAAGGAACGATTTGTGTGTAACATGTCCATCGGCAAATCGCACAAGTAATGATTGATTTCTGTGTAACATGTCCATCAGCAATCACACAAGGAATGAACGATTTCTGTAACATGTCCACCAGCAGTCACACAAGGAATGAACGATTTGTGTGTAACATGTCCATCAGCAATCGCACAATTTATTTATTGATTTAATTGGTGATTTACGCCGTACTCAAGAATATTTCACTTATATGACGCTAGTAAGCGTCTCGGCTATGGAGGCACACACAAGTAATGAACGACAAGTGTGTAACGTATGCATGAGCAATCGTACAAGTAATAAACGATTTGTGGGTAACATGTCCATCAGTAATCACACAAGTACTGAACGATTTGTGTGTAACATGTCTATCAGCGATCCCACAAGTAATGAACGGTTTGTGTGTTACCTGTTCATCATCAATCGCACAGTAATGAACGATTTCTTTGTAACATGTCCATCTGCAACCACACAAGTAGTGAACGATTTTTGAGTGACATGTCCATCAGCAATCACATAATGAATGAACGATTTATGTATAACATGTCCATCAGCAATTACACAAGTAATGAACGATTTGTGTGTAACATGGTCATCAGCAATCGCACAAATTATGGACGATTTCTGTGTATCATGTCCATCATCAGTCACGCCGGTAATGAACGATTTATGCCTGAAATGTGCATCAGCAATCACTCAAGTAGTGAATGATTTGTGTGTGACATGTCCATCAGCAATCACACAAGTATTGAACGATTTATACGTGGGTTGTCCATCAGTAATCACACAAGGAATGAACGATTTATGCGTGACATGTGCATCAGTAATCAAACGAGGAATGAACGATTTCTGTAACATGCCCATCAGCAATCACACAAGGAATGAACGATTTATGCGTGACTTGTCCATCAGCAATCACACAAGTAATAGCTATTTATGGGTGACAGGTCCATCAGCAAGCACACAAGTAATGAACAATTTGTGTGTAACATGTCCATCAGCTGTCGCACAGTAATGAACGATTTATGCATGACATGTCCATCAGCAACCACACAAGTAGTGAACGATTTATGCGTGACATGTCCATCAGAAATCATACAAGTAATGAACGATTTGTCTGTGATATACCCATTGACTGTCACACAAGTAATGAACGATTTATGCGTGACATGTCCATCAACAATGACCTTATTGCATCAGTGTATGATGACCAGCCCAGTGTCATGGGTTATGTATACATGAATATACCAATCTTCTGGCTTTAACCCAATATTTATCTGACACTTTATCCAACATTTTATGGTAGCAGTGATACATTTGCTTGTTCAGGGGTAGGAGGCATATAGTTCCATTCTAGATTCTGTATCATTATTTTTACAAACAATGGATTATCACTTCCCCAAGTCAGCCTTGGTTTATTTCGCAGGGTACTCAGTGGATTTCACTAATGGAATCATCACTCATCACGTTAGAGCTATCTTAACTTGTTGGGCTAAAGGTTTACCTAGACCAGGTAAGTGGGGTTAGTGTACTTAAGAATTTCACAGGTCACCGAAGTAAGTGTACATACTTAGACATGTAGATTGTGTTGTTCAACAGGTTTTCTCATTTGCCATCTAAATGGCAAATTTTCCCGGACAATACTGAAGTGTGAGTGTTCTAGGTAACTCCATACTGTATACAGCCAGTCAGGGCAACGGGTTGGCCGACAAGTGCCCATTTTAATGAGTGCCCTGAAATTCAACACACAGCAAATATGCGATGATCGTGTCTCATGGTACGGAGCATAGCTTAAACTTGGGCGTGCTGCAAGACATGCTGGGTTGCCCTGAGAATGTGTTTGAAAAACAGGCAACACGAATTCAGAACTGAGTGCATATCACCTACTGGCTAGTCTGCGCTGTTTCAGAATAATTAGCAAAATGGCACCCACAATCTCTTCCGGATGGAAGACAGCGAATACGATCAGAGGAAATCTTTTCTGTTTGATGTCCAAAAAAAAGTCTGGGTGACTTATAAAAACAGGCCATAATATAAAAAATTGTGTTGAGAAATTTTATTTCAACCCACATGTCAAGCTAAAGGCAATAATTATACTCCTTTTAGTCCGAAAAACATAGCGAATTGTTCTTTTAACTAGAGCAGAGTTCCGTGTGAATCTTGCAGCGGGAAAACGCTAAATTACACCACTGCGCATGCGATGTCGCCGAAAGAGTATGGATAAGTACAGGTAGAATTACAGAAGGGAATGGTATATTCTATATTGTATATATTATATGTTCTATATTGGGGCGTATTTAGTTCTAAGAAAGAAATAAATGACAGATATGTTCATTTCTTGAACAAAACCTTAGATTAACAAATCAAATTGAAAGAATTCATTACCAGCTTATTTTCTCCCTATCTATGGCACACACGACGTCTGATTTATTCTTATTTTTTGTAGGAATATGGTGGAGAAAAATCCAATACCATTGACCAGGCATACTGACAAAACCTCGACTGTATTTGTGAGATTTGAACGTACGACCTTACGGTTCAGAAGACTACACCTTTTGACTGAGCCAACCAAGGCTCTGGTAATTTTTATGATGTTTCCTCCTTGGTAATAATCAAACTGTACACAGTTCAAGTTAAATTATAGTTTGTCTGTGCATGTGATGAAAACGGGTGACTAACGGAGTGTGTCGAACGAGGGCCTGTGGGCCTGCCGTGGGAATAACCTGAGCGTAAGGCTTCCACAGGCTAGCAATTAGCACGCAATCTGAGACGAGTTCTGTTTGTGAACGCGTCTCGCAGATGTGTATTGATTTGGCACTGACCAGTCCCTCGGTAACATCATCACAGCTAGTTTTATATATTACAAATATTTGAATGGGTCGAATGGTCAACGGCTGCAATTAACCTCGCAGATCAGCAATATTTCATTCGATTGTGCGTGGATGATCCAGGAAAGTTCCTTGTATTCTTTTGTCTTTTTTCTCCCCACGGGCATTACACACGAAACATTACCAATAAACCCATAATGTCCAGGCGTAAGTAGCTGGTCCACATTAGAAGAGCTTAGTTTCCTTGAAGCTCGCTACAGGGCATAAACGCCCTCCACTTCCAAAGAGAAATGGTGGTGTAATGTTCAGGAGCTGTCTGAAAAAATGGCCGAGAATTATATCAAAACCGATAACTAGCTGCAGGGAGCTGTTCTTCACCTCAAACAAACGGAAACATGGAAACAGTGATATTACATCTTGACATGACGGCTTAGGTAGATCTTGTCAGTATTCAGCTATTTATAGTTAGCTTAAAGATATTATGTCACGGTCTGCGCCATGTCAACCTCTGAGGGATTGGGGTCGTGGGTAGGGTTATATGATTGGGCCTTAAGGTGCGGTTGGCGTGGTTAAGTTACGTTATAAGCGTCCTCGTCCAATTGTTCGTTATACAGACGAAGGGAGACTACTTCTACTCGCACAGCGGAATCATGCTAAAGGTCACAAAGTTGTCTTCTCTTTCTAGTGCAATTTGCTCAAAATTTCTGTATCAATGAAAGATAGTACGCAACTACAGGTAGCCTACTCTGCGTTTAGCCAGACTTCCGGTCATGTAGAAAAATCCTAGCAACCCCATAGCAACTATGAAAAGTGAATTGATTTGTATTTTATGCTATATTCAGAAAATTTTCACTTGTCAGTTGTATATGAAAGTAGTCAGGTCTATAATTGGAGAAAATGGGAGAGCCCAGAGTGAGCCAACGAATTCGCGACAAAGTTCGCAGAGAGAGAGCTGGATTCAAAAATGCGGTTTCAATGGTCATGGGTCTGATGACTGCTGTGAAACATGGTGTTGAACGATTTGGTTTATTTATTTATTTATTTGATGCAGTACTTTCATATCTAATTCTATCTATCATATTTCTAAGAATATTTCACTTTCACCATACAACGGTGATCAACATTATGGTGAACGGAAACCGGGCAGAGCCCGGGGGGTAGTCATGACCATCTGCATTTTATCTAAAGACCATTCCGCCTACGGCGGGAGGGAAACCTATCATGAGCTGGACTTGAACTCACAGCGGCTGCTCCAGATAGATTCCTGAGTCATTATGCTGTGCATAGTTGTGCTATAGTTATTTTTAGTAGGTCTCTAGTATTCAAAGAAGCCATTTTTAACAATTCCCCAAAGACATATGGCAGGTATTGTTGAAGCATACTGTAAGGTATTTAGAAATGTTATGTTTACCCCTCTTTTGGGACACTAAGTACAATCTGGTAAGTTGCCATTTAAATGACAATGTCCTTCAGGCTATTCTAAAGACGGACATGTCTGAGTGCAGTCTATTTGCATGGTAGTTTAACATAAAATTTACATTTTCTAGTCCAGAATCTTTTTTCTTTCATCAAATTCAACGCATGTAAAGAGTTTCTATATGTATCCAAATGGCGCACTGATTAAAGAAGTGAAGGAACGAAGATCTACAATCTTGTAATACTAATTAAAGCAAATTATACACCCTTTTCACAGTAATCCGATACTTCTTGTATGCCATGAAAGCTGGAATAAGTGTTGATCTTACCCTAGTATGTAAAGATGTCATTACCGAACAATGTGTTTTTGGTGTTAACATCAATATGTAATAATTCATTATCAATAAAATGGCAATGATAGATAACACAATATGGGTGAACATTTTCCAGCATTGGCCTACAATGTTAAATTAAAATGCATGACAATTTTTAATCTTGCTTGGCGGAAGAATCCTCGGGAGCAAATCTTCTTTTGCCAGATGCTTTACGCCAGACGATATCCCTGTGAAGTTGACTGTTAGCCGTTTTAAGGTTGTCATAGAGACTAATATTTAATTAGCATTATATAAAATACCAAAATACACAACTTCTGTTGTAATAGGTTGCATTGTAGACGCCCATGGTGTAATAAAAACCCCTAATATAATAATTATTACAGTATATGGAGCAATTGCAACTTATCCAGGGGATATCCCTTTCTGTTCTTTGATAATAACTTCTTGAATTGGTGGATTTCTCAGCCTTAAACAGGAAGTGCAGATTGACAGATTTGGAAAACAGGGTAACCAACACAATTTTTTTTTCAAAACCAGATGAAACTACCAGGGACAGAGGCAAAAGCATACTTGAGCAAGGACGACAAGTGATTGCATGTGTGTTTCATATGGGTAAGTCGATACAATGCTCAGAAACATACATTGGTGATTATTACTAGCAATGTAATAATTATTGCACTATGGGTAACATTTACAACCCATTATATAAATAATGTTACTCTATTATTGTCACCAATTATGCAATAATATTGCCTTACTGGTAACAAGTGCTACACATAATGTAATGATTGCACTGTGGTATCGTTTACAACCCATTATATATAAACACTATGGGTAGAATTTGCTACCAGTGATGGAATAATATTGTCTTACTGGTAACACGTGCTACGCAGAATGTAACAATTATTGCAAAACGGAGTGTACATTGCCTCCTTTACTGATGCTTAAGCATCAGCATGTTTTCCCTGTCTCTGTAATGTATCCGTTTTTTTTTACGAAATCAGCAGTTTGAGCGCTCATGTTCTAATCATGCGAATTAGATCTGTGCGATATATGTTTGGCGGTAAAACCCAAACCAAACTCAATACAGTTTCAAGCATGCGACTGAGTACATCACCATAATATTTTGATTCATTATAAATCACCTAAATGTCAATGATAAAAATAATGATGCAATTGAACAATGTTATGTGGTGAATTGTTCGCCTTGTCTGCAATATTCGTGAAATTTCCCTGCGTGCGGAGCAGTGGGAGACGTCACGTGAGAATGCCATTAGGTACTAAATCACGTGACCTGACCTGTCATTTCGTGCCCTCTGGCTGTTTGGAAGAGAGATAATTGCAACTAATGAATAAATGATCTGGACTGAAAAAATAACTTTGTGGAGTTGGTTTCTATTCGCAGTTGCTCTACCATAATCTATTATATTGACCTTGTGAGACGGTATCATGACGCGAACTACTGATGGCGTTATGGTCCATGTTTCATTCGTGGCCATAGTTGATAGAGCGCCAGTGTGTATTGTTTCTAATCCACAACACATGCAATTCGTACTATTCCAATCACCCGATTTCTGATACAGAGCTTTGGAAATCCTTGTATCACGCGTTTCTTGAGCTGACGCTCGTGGCAGCTATGTTATCTTCTGACATGTCGTCTTCAAGGTTTTAACATCAATTAAACTTTTGAATATCGACTAACGGCATTGTGTGTAAGCTCTATACCTAATGGAGTCACCTCGGCTAGTCACCTCTGAAAAGATGTTCAAAAATTTAGTTCGTTATAAAACGAAGAATGGTTTTCCGAATACTTTTTGTATTGAGAATGATTATCCAGCCGTTAAAGTGTTTTTCAAGGACAATAGAGTTGTTTCTCACAGCGAAGGCATGGCGTTCGATATCCGAAAGCTGTGTGATCGTCTCTAGGAGCTTCGACCTCTGGAGCTGGAAGAAGTCCAATAATTAAGCAGTCTTCTCTAATAGCAAGCTACATTGTCCATGTGAACGGTTCTGAGAATGTACCTAACGACAAAAGGTTCCATGTTATCGGTATCTATCGTAAACTCAAATAAGCCCTCTATGACAGTAGCAGTGTCACAAAAAGAGCAGAGCTGGTCTCTGTATAGTGCACGCTTTCATGCTAATGTTATAGAATTTGTCTTTTAACTCTCACATTACATACAATAATACAATATTAATTGCCGTATGGACTGAATTATGGCAAAGTGGACTTTATTATGGACATTAGATAAAGAATGTAAAAATAATCGAACACTTTCGGTGGGTTATTTATTGCACATGACAGATGGAACCTCAAAAAATAATAAAATATTTAACCATATTTTGCAATGGGTAGTGTGGAAAAGTGGTACTTGAAACTATGTTAGTCACTTCAGCTTTAATTTCGCCTAGTATTTAATAAGCCAATACTGTAAAGAAGAATAATTGAAAACCGTTTCTTAGGAAAATCGTATTTAAAATGTGCAGGGGTTCTTCACATATACAGGGCACACAATCCGAATGACCTGTCCCCATGAAGACTTGTTCACGTGTACAGGGCACACAATCCGAATGACGTGTCCTTCTGTAGACTTCTTCACATGTACAAGGCACACAGTCCGAATGAATGTTCCTCTGTAGGCTTCTTCACCTGAAGAAGCCTGCAGAGGAACCACAATACAGAGATTACCACAATAATCCGAATGACGTGTCCATCTGTAGGCTTCTTCACGTGTACAAGGCACACATTTCAAAAGACCTGTCCCACTGTTTGCTTCCTCACATGTACCAGCACACAATCCGAATGAACTCTCCCCCTGTTGGCTTGTTCGCGTGTCCAAGGCACACAATCCGAATGACGTGTCCCCCTGAAGGTTTCTTCACGTGTACAAAGCACACAATCCGAATGACGTGTCCCCATGTAGACTTATTCAAGTGTACAAGGCACACAATCCGAATGAAGTGTCCCCATGTAGACTTGTTCACGTGTACCGGACACACAGTCCGAGTGATGTGTTCCCAGGAAGGCTTCTTCACGTGTACAAGGTATTTGATACACCATGAGGACGATGTCTACCCTGTATGTATCTGTACTCTCCTATAGGCCTTTTCAGATGACATACTCTCCCACAGGCTTAGGGTATACAATTAACTGACATATTCCCCTAAAAACCTTTCTCGTGCACTGGGTACACAATCAGAAGGCGTATTCCCTTGCTGGTCTTATAACGTGAACTTGGTATATAATCACATGACGTCACATAGACATTTTCACATGTAGTGGGTACACTATCAAATGACATATTCTCCAACAAACCTACGTACACCGCATAGGTATACAGAACATTTCTTCATGTAATACTGTAATACTAAAATTCCCGCAAGAGCTCTGCTTATCGCTTTGTGTCATACGTGTATTTATCGGGCGATTAGATCGATGTAGTCCCGACATATAGCCCTTCATACGTGTTCTACTGGTTGCTCTGTCGGAATGATGTACACAGGCCTCCGTACATTTACTAACTGCGTAATGGGATGATGTTTTAGCTACATAGAGGCGTCCGTACGTGTGTTACATGGTGCACAATCAGAATGATGTATCCCCGACACAGAGGCGTCCGTACGTGTGTTACATGGTGCACAATCAGAGTGATGTATCCCCAACACAGAGGCGTTTGTACGTGTGTTACATGGTGCACAATCAGAATGATGTATCCCCGACACAGAGGTGTCCGTACGTGTGTTACATGGTGCACAATTCCCGGCATATAGAGGCCCCCATACGTGTAGTGGCGATGTAACTCGAACACATAGCGGACCTCATACATGTATTACTAGCTGCACAACAGTGACGATGTATCCTTACATGGACTAACTACACAACGGGGATGACGTTTCCACGATATATAGAGAACCTCATACGTGTATTACTAGTTGCATAATAGTGGTCACGTTTCCATAGAGGCCTCCGACCGTGTACTAGCAGCACAATTCGGCTGATATATCCCCGTCATAGATGCTTACTCTGGTCACATTGGTTTTAATTTCTGCCTTTTTATCTTCAGGGGTACGAAAGATATTAGCACACTTGCACACTTTTGTCACAGCCGAACAAATGTGCGATGTTAACCGTCAAATTTAGGTTCAGGAATACATCTCCCCGCTCCATTCCATTACAACTTCTTGTGATGCTTAACACTTTCGTCTTTCGTGTGTCACGCTCTCTATCTGCTCAAACCATATGATCTAACATCCACTGGTGATTGCATGTGGAAGGTGTGGAAGAGGCGATCTACTAAGCACTCCGCGCATTTCCTTCTGATTGGAGTTTATCCAATCGTAACTCATTTGTCTCTGGCAACAAATTCATCAATACCTAGGTGTGTAGCGGCATCCAGATTAGAATACACATGATTATACTATTTGTGTACCAATAAAACATTTTATAAACAAAACCAAGTGGAAAATGTTTCGTAACTATCTTGATTTATTTTATTTATTTATTTGATTGATGTTTTACGCCGTACTCAAGAATATTTCACTTATACGACGGCGGCCAGACTTATGGTGGAAGGAAACCGGGCAGAGCCCAGGGGACGTAACTATCTTGATACCGCGGTGGTAACGATGGACAATTTTCCCCAAGTCCTATACATGAAGCTTCCTATTAATTGTGGATAATGGCGTGATTGACGATGGCTGGAAAACATGAGTATGATCGGACAATTAGCGGCAGACTTAAGACAAGCCTGGGGGTAATTTGATGAAATAGCCATTCTAAACGTCAGCGCAGTCGCCAGTGCACATTAAGACAACTGGCGAGGATTTGTCCAGTTACTACAGAAAGGTGTGTTATCACTCACGGACAGCAAGCTTCATTCCAGAAGTTGATCAATCACCCGACCCTGACCTCGCCGAACCTCGCGAGAATCGATGAGGTTTATTCGAGAAGGTGCCTAAGATTGTTGGTGAGGAAATCCCGCCCATGTCTGTCGCTTTATTTCTCATTACCAGTCTGTGTGTGCAGTCTATCGAGGCGGCCCGATCGGAGGAGCACCTATATGTAACTAATGGGTAATACCTCTGACGTTAGCCTCCGAGAACAGCAGTCAACAATGAATCCGGCCGATGCATTGGATGTGTCGGCGGTAGTCAGAACCTCTGTAACCCGAAGTGATTACAACAATTAATGGCCAGTCTCCAGCAATCTACGGCCCTTGAACCTCCATCATTTGTTACATCACGCCTAGTATACCGCAGGCTTATTCTACTGGTGGTCATCGCTAGAGAACACACACCACTGTTGAAACGACTTTTGGAGAAATCTCAACCATATCTCCTATAATGATATTTCTCGGTGCATAATTATGACAACTAAGGTGCGTGCCTAACTAAATCTGTTTCACCGAAGTGCTGCCCCACTATTCTGGTGCTTCACTAAGATGCTTAACTAAGGTGCTACCTCACTATATTGCTGTTTGACTGAAGTGCCGTCTCGCTGCACTGCTGCTTCACTGAGGTGTTGCCCCCCTATACCGCTGCTTCACTAAGGTGTGCCTCACTTTACTACTGGTTCACCAAAGTGTTACCTCACTATACCGCTGCTTCACTAAAGTGCTGCCTCACTATTCTGCTGTTTGACTGGAGTGCTGCCTCCCTATACTCCTGCTTCACTAAAGTGCTACCTTACTCTACTGCTGTTTCACCAAAGTGTTGTCTCACTATGCTGTTGCTTCACTAAAGTGGTGCCTCACTATACTCCTGTTTGACTAAAGTGCTGCCTCACCATACTGCTGCTTCACTAAGGTGCTGTCTCACTATCCTGATGCCTTATCAGACTACAAGTGACGACATGAACCCCTGGCACAAGTTAACAGGAAAACCGAAGCGCCTTATCTGACTACAAGTGACGGCATGAACCCCTGATATAAGTTATCAGAAAAATTGAAGTGCCTTATCAAACTACAATTCACGGCATGTGCCCCTGATATAAGTTGTCAGAAAAACCCAAGCGCTTTATAAGGTTACAAGTGACGGCATGAACCCACGAGATAAGTTATCAGAAAAACCCAAGCGCCTTATCAGACTACAAGTGATTATATGAACCCCTAAGATAAATTATAAGAAAAACTGAAGCGCCCTATGCGACTATAATTGACGGCATCAATCCACGAGATAAGTTATCGGAATACCAGGCACCTTATGGCTCATTGTTTTTGTGTTTAACTCCGTGGTAAAGATATTTTCACTTATATGAGGGCGATGAGGTTCGATGGTGAATGAAACCGGAAAGTCTGGAGTAAAATAAATAAATAGACTTACAGGTACATGTAGTTCACAAACCGCTTGGTTTAAAGTCGAAGTGGCGAGAGCTGGGTTCCAACACGCGACTTCATTGGCCAATGCTCTAAGAGTCGCAGAGAGCCTGTGCTCTACCAATCTAAGGCAACGAGGCCCCTACAAATCGCTAAGATGCGTTATCAGAATTTGAGACGCCTCCTCAGAAGTGGAGATACTTTAGCAGCCTGCGGGTTCTGTTCCCGAATGTATCTTTGAGATATATAGATCAAAGTCTCCAAGCAACAATTTTAGATTACGTGAAGATGCGAGTGTTTCTAAACAAGAGAGATCCCCTGGGCTAAAATTGTTCTTTTTCCAGTGAAGTGCGTAGTAGGGTGTTGGTAAGGCAGGATGTATCTAGAGAAGCTCTATAAAAGTTAATTTAAGTCATAAAATAATGATTTGCTTCCAATATGGTTTTCACATGTGGACCTGTAGACGTTTACAATGGATTAAATAGCCCACCAACTATTGTATTAAGACTGTCATCAATTTATAAAATGTGAACCGTCAGATTCGGTAACTTAACCAACTTATGGAAATGCGTGCATTTGGGCAAAATTTCGTGTTAAAAATGTGTACTTGGTTCTCTTTGTTGCACACCCATAAGAAACAGATCAGTATAAACAATGGAGAAATGATTTTGTACTTTTAATGAAGCATTTCGGCCACGAAGCTCTCCTTCATTATTGTTACTATTATTATCGTGACCATTATCGTCATTATTATTATTGTCATCATCATGTTCATCATCATCATTATTGTTGTTGTTGTTTTGTTGTTGCGTCATTATCGTTATCGTTATTATTATTTTACAGGTAAGATAACTAAACAACCAATGACGCACTTTCTCGCTTGTTTGCGGCGAAAATCTTGTCTAACTTAGACGGCTAACTCTGTGGTGTTACCTCTAAACTGACCGACTGTATAATAAGTAGGTTTGGTTTGTAAAATGTACGGTACATCCCCTGTAAACAGGAGAACATTTTGACACTTTACGACTATTTCCCCGGGATAATGGCACAGGCGTGTCAACAGAATGAGCCAGTTAACAACGGTCCAGCCATATATAGTGTTCTAATGGACCAACCCATCAGTCGGCTGAACCGATTTAATTTAACTGATGCTGTTTGTTTCCCTTTACAAAACAGGTGAAACGTTAGCTGGATATTACACTGTCTTAATGACCTAACTTAACAGGTAGATCGCGTTTACAAACTATATATTTACTGCCGCCGCCCACCGGCGATTAAATCATTTTAGCGTTTAAGCTGCGTTAGTCGCTCATTTCCACATGTATTAATACAACAATTCAAGGATCAGCAAAGCTACAAAAACATATGAAATAAACATTGATAATAACAATATTGAATGGACGGCATGGACGATGCCGTATATGTCTTTATGTTGGAGATGAATGGTATACAGATCTTTGAATGTAAAATATTTATTTATTTATTGATTGATTTTTTTTCGCCGTTTTTCGCCACCATCCGCAGTTATTAACTGATTATTCTCACCAGTTAGGGTTCTGAGAACGGTGACATAGGCTGATCTACAAATTGCCTGTACAAAGACCAGGTTTGAACCCGCACTCCGTCTGCCTTAACCAATTAAAGACATGAAAGTCTGCAGCAACCTGCGGATGGTCGTGGGTTTCTCCCATAAATTGAAAGACATGCACCTTAGTGTTGTTAATCAACAGATACATGTATATCACGGTTGTAAATTGTAGACAGCCTTTTTGGTTAAAAAAAGGGTGTAGAAAACTAGGATTTAACGCTTACATTCGTAACTTGGATATTTCTTTATATATGTATATATGTGTGTGGTCCTTTTTTTACTTTCTTTTCCCAAATGGCTAGAACAAAGTGCTTGGTTAAGCTTAATGGAATATTGAACCTCAGCTGAGTGGGCTACAAAGGTGAATAATTTATTTTCTGGCTGACGCAAGATAGCACAAGGGATTCGAATCAAAGCTTCTTTCATTACTCTATTGAACAAGAAGCATATGATGAAAAATAAGAGACAAATGATACTTCCATCGTTGTAATATTTGAGACGAAATGTTTCAGATGAGACAAAATCAAGCTTTTAGCTGAGAGTCGATTTTGTGTTGTTGCCTAAATACAGTGCAGACAATCTTCCCTTTATCAGCAATATATCACTGTCTGGTGGTATCCCAAGCAGAACTGATCTGAGCACCCATGTGTCTGTGGATTAATACTACCCTGAAATTCCCATTGGCTTTTGACCCTCTGACAGAATGCATAACCGACTTGCCTACAGGGACAGTCACATCACCACCCACATCGCAGCATCACAAATAGTAAAAAGCAGATTGGTGCTGGACCAGTGAAGGCGCAGGCTCAACTATTGCCAAGCTTTCCAGTTTCGCTTGTTCCAAGAACCTGTCTATGGGTGAGGGGAAGAGGGGGGGGGGGGTAATTTACTGTACTACTGGTTTGTTCCCCCTTAAGACTAATTATATTTAACGATATGGATCACATTTGCATTAGGGTAGATCGTGATGCATGGGGAAAAGTGGGAGAATTTCCCCCATAACTTACGACTTTACTTAATATACTGTTGAAACCAATTCACGCAAGTCAGCACCTATACGCAAGCTCAAGCATACTCCTATATGCAATTCGTCGTCGAAGAGCCGTGACAAAGTGTGTAAAAGTGAACACAAAATAAGCACAATTGAGTCTTGGTGTGTTTTTGAAAGAAAATCTGTTGTGATTGCAAACATTGCTTCAAGAAATTATTCCGTATTTAGTTAGTGCATGTCACAATATCTCGCAATGTACCTCATTTCATTCGGGATATGTGCCTAGAAAACACCATTTCAGTTGGGACCGGTCTCTGGAGAACATCATTCCATTGGGAACAGGTGTCTAGAAAACACTGTTTTATCATTGGGGATAGGTGTCTGAAGAATATCATTTTATTGGAGACAGGTGTTTGGTGAACATCATTTCAATGGGAAAAGGTGTCTAGAGAACGCCATTTTTTTTCATTGGGGACAGGTGTCTGGAGAACATCATTCCATTGGGAACAGGTGTCTAGAGAACACTGTTTTATCATTGGTGACAGGTGTCTGAAAAACATCATTTTTTCATTGTCTGAAGAATATCATTTCAATGGGGACAGGTGTTTAGAGAACACCATTTCATTGGGGAAAGGTGTCTCAAGAACATAAATTTTTCATTGGGGACAGGTTTCTGGAAGACATCATTCCATTGGGGACAGGTGTCTGAAAAACATCATTTTTTCATTGTCTGAAGAATATCATTTCAATGGGGACAGGTGTTTAGAGAAAACCATTTCATTGGAGACAGGTGTCTGAAAAACATCATTTTTTTTATTGGGGACAGGTTTCTGGAGAACATCATTCCATTGAGGACAGGTGTCTGAAGAACATAATTTTTTCATTGGGGACAGGTGTCTGAAGAATATCATTTCAATGGGGACAGATTCTAGAGAACACCATTTCAAAGGAGACAGATGTCTAGAGAACACTACTATAATGTGGATAGGTATGAGGAGATCACCACTTCAATGGGGACAGGTGTCTTGAACATACCACTTCACTGAAAACCGTCTGGTACACATAACTTAACTATAGAGAGGTGTCTGAAACACGCGGAATAGGCTTCTGTAACACGCAACTTTAACAGACATAAGTGTCTGGGTCTAGATATTTAACTGGAGACAGATGTCTTGAATACGCTATATCATTGAAGATGCCTATAAAGCTTTAATGGAAATACGCCGCGTCACGGGGAATAGCCGTCTTAAACAGGCCATTTTATTTCAGATGCCGCCTGTTTATCACAATGTTGAACAGCTGGGTTGACTTATGCGAGGGTCTTTAGATCTTTATCGTCCAAAACAACCGTTATATCCCACAGATAATTTCTGTTGGGTTTAGGTTGAGTACTTGCTTCCTCTCATTAATTTATTTATTTATTTGATTGGTGTTTTAAGCCATACTCAAGAATATTTCACTTATACGACGGCGGTCAGCATTATGGTGGGTGGAAACTGGGCACAGCCCGGGGGAAACCCACGACCATCCGCAAGTTGCTGACAGACCTTCCCACTTACGGCTGGAGAGGAAGCCAGCATGAGCTGTACTTGAACTCACAGCGACCGCTTTGCTGCGAGACTTCTGGGTCATTACGCTGTGCTCGGTCACTCCTCTCATTAAAAGCCCGTTGATATTTTTATGATTGAGTCTTTAGTTTTGTGGGAATTCTCTTCATTTTAGCAAATTGAACAGATATTTTTTATCTAAAAGAGGAAATTGGTTTTCAACATCGAGATATTGACAGCCATGTTTTGGAAATCGAATATAATCAGCTTGTCGAGCCATTGTTTTAGATTCCGCTGAAAGAGAATTATATTCGATTGTGTTTAGTTATCTTCTTGATTGTTCATTTCATTTCGTGGTTGTCTTGTATTGGTAAAGGGTCTTCAGCAAGTATCCCTTATTAAAAGACCACCTGGCCTGGATCATGTGCCGGAGGATCAAGAATATATCAGCTTCATAGTCATATTTGTGATAAGATTTGTCTGAAACAGAACAAAAAGGGCAGAGTAATGAGACCCTTCAGCGTGTTCCAGAAATGATAAATAAAGAAAAGTTAGTTGTCATTACCCGTTAAAACAAAACACAATTCTAAATCATGGTTCAGCACAAAACCCTAAGGGAAAACATACTATGGCCTCCACACAATATATACATCTTGGTCAAGGTGTCAGAGCAACATTTCCAAACGGGCCATTTGTGCAGATAAAGCCCTGGGTTCATTTTCGTAAAGTGGCGTACGACATTTATTGTATTTTGTACGTCACTATTAACGTATCATTGCCCTATATGTGCCATATGTGAAAGTGCCCCCTGGACCCGAGTTAAGCTGAGTTAGGCGTTTGCTATGGAACGCCAAGGATCCTGTATGAACGTCCCGTCGTGTTAATCATTTCAAGTATTTCACTTCAAATGTTAAGCTGAGTTTACTTTTTAGATGTCCAAAAACTGATGTAGCGATCTATCAAAAGCAGTCAAATGATTCCTACATCTGGACTGACTAAAATCATTCATTATTTAAAGTACAAGCACACACCAACAGTTAAATATCGTACGTGGGAAGGTCCGTCAGAAACCTGCAGATGCCCGTGGGTTTTGCTCCCACCATAATGCTGACCTTCATCGTATTAGTGAAATACGGCGTAAAACAACATTCAAGTAAATAGATTAATTAAATGTTATAATCTACCTGTCTCACTGCTTGGGACTCGCCTAGTCCCTGGTAAAATGAATCACGTGGATATTTCCACCGCGTTCTAAGCAGCTGCTCATACTAAGCTGTTTGGCTACTATCAATATCCATGAGTACAATCCTTGACCTTTTCAACATAAGGAATAATTACAGGATCTGCGGAACTCTGGCACGGTTATCATGCGAATAGGTCGGTATCTATAATCAAGCAGTCACTTCATCAATGTTTTCTCACCTGTTTCCCTGTAGCATATGGTCATGGGATTAATAAACACTGAACTACTGACTGTATCGTAGTCTGCCAGATGCCAACAGAAGTAAAAGAAGTGGAATTATGCGGGGGCATTTCTAGATAGTAACAATCAACCTAGACCGTTGTAGGGTGTACTTTCAGAGCTGCTTAGCCATTCTTTAATTAGGCAAAGGTGAAGTGGATGAAATCGTAGGAAACTACGTGTATAGGTCTGTCAGACGAGAACTTAAGATGAAATTGTGATTACCACATGAGTTTTGTGACAACTCTTTGAATTATAAATTTACCTTATTAAAATATTGAGCTACGCCAAACATACTTTTTGATATAGCAAATGATGCAAATAACATTAATATACTTGAACTGCAAAGCAGTTTCGGCCGGTGTCGTTCTCGTAGTTATCACTGTACACTTTCAAATGGGAGACAACGTAACTATATCTAAACGCACAATGCCGGGCGATATCTGTGGGCTATCTGCGTATCAACTTTCAGAACAATCTGTTCATTGGTTCTTGAGAAGAAGATCTTTAAACCATTTCATATAAAATCCAATATGGCCGCCGAAATGAAAGTATGTGATATAAAAACATGGGACTCCGTAGTGCACAACTTCAGGTATTGGGAAACTTTACTGCAAAATTTCAAGTCAATCGGTCAAACTGTCTGGCTGTATGTTGATCAAAAAATCGGTGGAATAATAATAATTCGAGCGAAAACAATAGGCGTCCCGCAGAACTACCCTAATAAATGTGTGCGATTTTTTATATCTGACCTCCTGTTTACCTTTCTCCAAAATATTAATCCGTTTAAATTGACAGAAAGTGTTGTTTGAGTGATGCTAGAATGAATTCTGTTATTATAACACAATATTGTGTCATATTCAACTTAATATCCTGTTGGTCTAATAAAATCGCTATAAAAATCGCGAAATAGAATATTGTTACATTTAACAGAATAATATGCTACAATAACAGAATACATTCTAGCATCACTCAGACAACAGACTTTCTGTTAAATTTAACAGACTAATTTTTTGAGAGTTCCCGCGTCACACCTGGCTCATTGTTACGTATGTGTGCTAATTTTGAAGTTGATCTGCTGGAGAATTTGATGGATACCAAACTCTGACGCCGAAGACAATGGGCGCCTCACTTAGCATCCGGATCTCCATTTATCAGTATCATGTTGGTGGAAAAGCATGCGCTTCTATGATGGAGGAAGGGGTTCGCTATGTAACTCGGTTAAGGCGATCATCCTAACACGGTTTCATCGTGGCATCGCTCGACGACCATCTTTTTGCGTTTTCATACCATGGCTTCGTACAGTCGTGCAGTCGCTTCGTGTCATCGTGCCATCGCTTCATACCACAGTGAGGCAATATTACGATGAAACTATGGTATACTGTGATGGCCTTATGCCGGCTCCATAGTTTGCTGGTCAGCGTACGAGGGAGCGAGGTAATGTTACGGATTGGGGCTCTGTAACAATTACAGTGGGGAAAATTGGTGTAAAATCAAAGCGGTGCCGTTAACTGGGGAACTGGCATGGATGTAGCACCAGTCTACAGACATTAAATAGAAAACATGCTCGCATCTTAACCGTGCCGACTCATTCAAAGAAAACCTCGACGATGAAAGCAGGGGATTATTGAAAATCAACCAGCTGTGTCTGAATCCGAAATTTGGCGTAGAGTCAAATACCGTTGATTATGAAGTGGTTGCAGTTGATGAGGGAGAAGCCAAGTTTGCGCGGGGTGCAGACTAACTGTGTCAGCAGGTAATTACCATAAGCCGCGCCGAGTCGGGAAGAAGCCTACAGAGGCATACGTGTCAAGGTAGAACCTATCTGTTTCAACTCGACTGATCACTGCAGTCCCGTCTAAATGGATTTCTGAAACAAATGACACTAATTGATCAAACAGTTGCGCAAAATCAGTGTCTTCGGAGGGAAAGAAACCTGAAAATTGCTTCTAGAATATTCATGCGAGTCTAAGTGATACATAGAATGCTTGACTGTCTCATTTGTATTCATAGCATCACTTTTTTCTGAGAAGACTTTCGAAAAGAGTGTCAGCAATTTGTGAATCTCTGTATAAGAATAGTGGGTAAAAACAGCTAATTTCATATGGTCAGATATTAGGGATATCAACCAAATAAAAATACCAAACTCAAATCTGATACAGTATTCTAGAAATACCAAAGGTATGTGGGGCGTAATCATTTCCAGTGCTTCCGCAGGAAGAAATAAACCGTTACAACGTGGGCATAGGTTATTAGGGTTTTGAAGCGGCGCTCAACAACACGCGTTTGACGACAAATTGACGAAAAAGGCATTTATTTTACCCTGATTTGTATGAATATTAGACGAACGGCTGTGTTACACTATTACCCAATGCAGACGACTGACTTCTGTACACGTATAGTGCAGCTGGAAGCTACACTTCTTCAAGACTGAACTGTTTTGAGGGAAAAAGGCGCCTATCCTATTATCTCTTACTTGTTACAAACCAGAATCGACAATTTGTTCAGAGATTCATGAAGACAATGAGATAGAGTCAGTGCAAAATCAATGAACATCAGTCGTATGGCACAGAAGCATTGTGCATTGTTTTGTGGAGTCTCTGCCTCACGTAGATCTGCCCTCCACCATTTATTGCATAATGCTTCCAGGAGGCTATAAATACTCGTAGAGATAAGTACGACATGAGTTTTATTGAATCCCCACAGTTGCTCCACAGACTATAACAATTTATCACCAGAGAAATTTTACCTCATTTGTAAGGGTATCGTTGGCGAGTAGATTTGTGGATATATCACATGGAAAATAAATCATTTTACACCTTACTTGTTGAAAGTCAAGGTTTCTGTCTCATGTGTTTCTTGAGAAACTAAGTGTTTCTTCTTTATGCTATTTGAATTGTTTTCTCTCCTTTTTAACATTGCGTAAATAGTCTAAAATTAATCTTGAACAAAAAACAATTGCGAGTAAAGAGATTTCCTTTATGCCGTGAGATTATGGGAACAGTCTTACTAGTCGTTTACAATTTTATTTCATGTGATCGTAAAAGTAAGACCGTTAGTAAGGCCAGCTTGCTCAGTCGTCAGCCAGGTATACACATTCTTGCATCGAGAGTCAAGTGCATGAGTTAGTCAACTTCCATTCTGGCTTATGGGATACGTGAAAAGTTTAGTTTTTGTCTTAATAGGGGATATATGAAGTGGCCTAACATACAAAAGCAACATCAAGCTTCTCAGCTTTCTTCTATAAAACTTTAAACTACAGTTTTCACAAATTTCCCGAATGTCCAAAAATTAGGCAGCTTGTTGTGATGATAGCTTTTCACAACTTTGATAGGGGAGAGCCCCATTTTCATTCGCTAAACTGGTTCCGTGTTTTCTTCGATGACGTCATTTCCATGTACTTCCAATCACTGGCGGAAAATATGCATAAAATAGAGTTAAAGCAAAATATGCTTTAAAATGAATTCTTTTTGTCTCATTTGTCTGGCATATCTTTCTTCATTTTCCTTCAAACCGCGTTTTATAGTACCTTTTCATGTACATCATCCTTTTCGCCAGTGTAAGCACTTTACTGCTTCGAATTTCGACTAGGCGGAACTGCATACCCCATAGAGCACAGTGGACAAGTCAACTATAAATTATCTCTGTCTTCAAGTACGTCATTTCTGTTATCGGCGCACCTTGTTTTTAGCTGTGATCAAAATTATTATGAGCGCCAAATCAAGAAGTCATCTGTGCAAATTTTACTCTTGCAAGATTACTATGCGTTTGTCACTCGTAAATCACCAGTTCCGACATGCCAGTGAAATTCCGGACTCAGTCGGGGAATTACTGGCGCTAAGTCTCCGGGAAATAGATTAGAGGAAAATGGGCACGATTGACAGCTTCAAGCTTTCGACTACAACGTCCGGTCACATGCCAGTCAACAACTGGGTCGTCAAACATGCTAGCGAAGTATAATCCGGCGAGCAATGACCAGCAACTATAACACTCTGACACAGCACTTAAACATACCTTCGGGTGGATTTACGATAAGGATAAATCCCCTCTAGACAAGCTTTATGGCCGGAATAATTGCTTGACTGCATAACTCTTCAGGCTGTGCCCTGAGCTCCAAATATTACCATTACCGAGATCTGGCCTGTACCAGTGGGCATAGTTGTTATTTTATGTTCTGTGGTGGGAACAGAGGAGACCATAAAATAAACCACTAAAGTGTTGTCTAATGGGTATCCTAAATAGGTTAGAAGATCAAGATGCGTATTCAGTCACATAAGGCAACCGCTAGTTGTAAGAACCAAATAACTCCCTCGCTAGGCCTGATCATAACATGTGTTTTAAACATTTTTACTCATCATAACATCATCGTAATTACTTAAACAATTTGTTTACCCGATATTGTTCTCCCGTGCGACAATAATTTGATTTTTAGGAGAATGTATTTTTTAAATTGAACTTGTCTTACGGCTGCCAGGTGTATGGGATTAGAAAAATAAGAGGAGGTTTTACTTTCAATCGATAAAATCCAAACAGTTATTTACTTAACTTCCACCAGTAGTTATGCTGTGCTATCTAATTGTTTTAATTCCAAAGAAACATTTTTACACACGTGCACCTACTTCACCACACACATACCTGCTGTGAAAGAAATGTTGCTAACAGCAGCCAATGTGCATTGATTGGCCTTCCAATTCTGCGTCGACAGAGACTTCCAGATACGTAATATACCAGGAAGATAGTAATGAGTGCGTATATAGAAGAATGGGAAACAAAGTGTATTGCATGATGATGATAATTCCGCCTTTCGTATCCGCAAGATACTGGAAGTATAGAATTTGCACCGTCGAACAAGGTGTCGACTTCCACGTGCGCATGGTACTGGGAGGATAGTGTTGCTAGAGTTTACTGTGACTTATGTGTACTTGACGTGAATAAGGAGACCTCAAAGTTAGGAGAGTAGATGACTGTGGGAAACGACATAACTCCTTTGTAAAGGACAAATATCAAGCTTACTTCAACGATTCCCACCTGGATCTGCAGAATATGAATTCTTTGAGAATGAGCAATCTTGTGAGCGTTAACTCAGGATACAGAGAAAGTGTGGTGTGATAAGTCTATTTCATTCTTACTTTTATTATTATTTTTCAGTACTGAATTTATGAGAATTATGCTCGTGCGTACTATCGACATCACAGATCATTTGATAGAACAGTCTTACATTATTTAGTTGCAATATCGTATGTATCGATTGCTTTTTGTCGAAATCTATTCTTATGTTATTATATACATTTGGCAAAATGCAAATCATTTCAATGTTTCTGAGAAACAAAAATAATTGCGGATGTCATTTACGCACATGTTTTCTTGTTAATTTGTTGCAATCAACGTTAAATAAAGATTTTGAGATTTGAAACTGAGATTTCAGTCCATTTTAAGCGATAGTGTGTCTGGAAATAGTTGAAATACGTTGTGTTTATAAGTTTATAACCACATCCCCTTGCAGAATCTTTCCAATCGCTTAAGGATACTTCATGGTAACAACCAGTTCTACATTAGGGACACCTGTTTGGCAGAACGATCTCATATTACCGGCGGAGACTAGCGGGGACACTAGCATATAGACCAAGCAGCTAACTATAAAACTGGCGTGCGTATAGGAGATTGCCGTGGTTTGGGAAATAGAGGGTCCTTCCGTGATAACGGTGTTATTCTCGAATCTGATGAATCAATCATCTCGTACATTATTCGATAAACGCGGGGATGGCAACTTGGCTCATCAAACCAGAAAAAACTGATGGAGCATAACAAACAGGTCTCGTGGTTTGACCTAGCTCGACTATTCGTCAAAACCACTTCTCTCCCAGCGCTGGTGTACCTCTATACCGCCACAAAAGATTTAGGTGACTGCGAGGGAATGAAGAGAGGAGCGGGTGATTGAGATGCGTGGGTGTGTGCGGGCATGTGAGCGAGTGCATGCGGCTCCTGAGAGCGCTTATTGTTGGCTGTACGATTAGACTTCTTGGTTTCTGGTTATTTATTCATTCATTCTAATGATGATTATTAATTTTCCCTTATTCGTTTGTTCACCTAAAGTTTTACAACGACTTCAGTTTGTTTCACATACTGGTGACCCAGTTTTCTGATTATAGCACCATTGTGACAAGTACCCTTGGTATAGCGGAGACTAGTTTTTCTGTTTCTTTGATAAACCCTTGATGTCAGTGTGAAGAGTTCCAATGGCGTCTATATGTACGGTCGACGGGAGCTCCAATAGCTATTGACATTCAATGTATACGGTCATTTATCGGTCTAAGTAAGCTCAAAGTTTTAAGCAAAATGACATTACCACAGAATGCTGAATTTGTTAGTGGAATACAGATACGGTTCAAGGCCCGAATCACTCTCCAGAGCCTCAACATCGACAGTACATGGCTAACAAACTTCCATCTGACCTCACCATATTGTCTTGGTAGAGCGACGGTTTTCGAAAACGAGATTTGGTTTCCAGATTGCCTATTGATAATTCCTCGCTCTTCAGAGACCAACGTACTTTTATCATAACCAATTGGGGCGATGAGAAAACGCCATTTACAAAGGTCTTCCATGGTCAAATCACCTGACAGGATTGGCTGGTATAAGATTGATTACCGCCGTTATGGCAGGTGGTACTCGCTATCATGAAGGGCATCAACTTCTCTCTAGGTTGCCGAATCGCACTTCCTCTGTAAGAGTGAAGGAACGTCCAGGAACCAATAAGGCTGCTACCATTTGTGAAGAAGGCCATAAATTGGAGCAATTAAGTCATCAACATCCTTACCAAATGTAAATGCTGTCTGTCTATTGCGTGTTATATTTGGTGCAGCGTGTCGCTAATGTATTCAAACGTCGAATGGTGTGACCGACCAGTTATATACTAGGTATTCTGACCGTCCCTCATTAAACCATCACCACCAAGCTGCTTTCCCATACAAGCCAATTAACAAGCCACTATTCTGCGTTTGCGCAGTGACCAAAATTTTTTAAAATAGAATTATGCAGTTGTGGATTTTTGCCTTTAACCAGGGCGTGTCAAGGGGATCTCGCGCGCTCTCCATCTCGCTGACCAACCTATGATACCTTAAAATCACTGATGTGGTGCTGCTAAGGTAAGCAATGTGATACAGTCAGTCAAGTATTGACACATGAACGTCTCCAACTTCTTATGCAAAATAACAGTATTACAGAGTTGCGAATTCAAGTGTTTTACACAAAGCCACGCGTCAGCCGTCCAACGATAAAACTTTGCTGATTTAATTGCCAATTTTTCAAATTGCCCAAATGGATACACCGACATTTGAAACAGGAAACTGACATATAATACGAAGTGCCCCGGCTCTTTAAGACGAAGTTCTCTAAAAATTGGGATGGAATTTGAAGCAAAAGAAACAGAAGCTTGACAGGCAGAGTATCACGTATACAGCAGAATCGATTAGGCTAAAACCAGTCTCGTGTAAGCTAGTTTTTCTCATCAGAATCTGTATATTGTGGCACCTGATCAACTCATGAGAAAGATTTTGTAATATTGTACATCTCATCGAGCACTGCTGCCACACAAAGCCAATGCCTTCATTGCCTTTCAAAATAGATTGCTTGGTATCAGGTAAAGCACTAAACAGCAAAATCTGATGGACTGAAAGTAAAAAGTTCCCTGTACGATTCTGAATTGCGCTAAACATATCTTTGTATCATGGTCACATGACCAGACATACCTATTTGATATCGGACAATATACTACGAAAAACGAAGCGACCACCGAATGAACCAGAATGGGGATATCCCCACACACAATTTAACCGGAATGGGAAGAGCACTTTGCAGAATGAACGAGAATGGGTCATCATCTTATACCACGAACATTAACAGGGATATCATCTTAGACAATAAACCGGAAATGGGGAGACCATCTTACACAATGAACCTGAGCATTCTCTAGCACTGTAGAGAATGAACCAGGATGGACAAACCATTTTACAGAATGAACCGGAATGGGGAAATTCTAACGCTTAGCCTTACATGTATGTATCCATATATAATACGTGTGAAGAACACATGCAACTAAAGTACGAATTTAGAGTTCAAAGTCCAGTTTGTTTGCATGAAATATTTTCATTTAAATCAATTTAAAGTTGTTTATAGCTCATATCTGTAAAATATAATTAACGGTTTATTTTGATCTGGCTCATTTTATGAAAAAGACTTCAAAATTAATAATTATTTCTGAGAGCGTTGGTCGCCAGAAGGGTTTGGACATTAAATGAATGCAGAGTTTGGTGTAAATAAAAACAACTGTCAGCCTGTTTCATCGCCAGACATGCGTCAAAGCAAGTGCGTCAAACTTATCAATAAATTTATCAATTCATTTAATTGATTTTATCACCTACAAGGCGGCAATCAGTATAATATGAATTGAGAGAAAGTACCTGACAAAGTTGCCAGCTTAACGCTGAAAACAAACCGAGCTGGTTCCGAATCTGCCGGCTGCTTCGAGACCAACGCTTTAGTTAAATGAGCCAAGGATTACACACGGTGACAATCAATGCCCGGAGCTAGAGTTTATTATCTCCCGTAAAAGCCTGTAATGTTAAAATCGTGCGAGAAGTTGTCTGTTTTACTTCATCCTTCTAAACAAAATTATTCCACTGAGAGACAGCCATGTGTGGTATAAAAAAAAAAAAAAAAAAAAAGAAAGAGAGAGAGCATTGTGACAAATTGTCGCCAATGTACTGTGTACCTATTTAAATAAAAAATGGACGATATTTTTTCATTTCAAAGCGCTGGGGTAATCGATTTTGAACACACTGAGAGAAGACACGGCAACATGTGAACATGCCGAGTAATTGTCGTTCTTTAATTATTGGTATTAATACTGTATATTCTTTTACCTTTTTGAAGCATCTCTATTTCACATCAAAGTAATTAGTTAGACGTGGGTACCTGTCCTTCGAAAAGAATCGTACTAAAAAGGGCAGTAGGGTGAACTATGCGAATAAAAAACAGAACATCAATAGGATTAGAGACAAAGAAAAGAATTTAAAAAATACATGTAGTATAACCTCAATTCATTCTATAGGGATATATTGATGGGACAAGACTATTATTCACTGAATAAGCTTAAACGATGAAAACTTTCTACCATACTGGGACTTGACTTCAGGGTGTTTTATTTTTGCAAATTACTTAACAATAATTACACATCCATGACAAATACATCCTTAATACAGTAATAATATTTATCCATATTTTGTGGATCAATCCGAAATGACAGGCATTTTTAGCACAAATGTCTATTATCCTGAAAATAATTTGATTTCAATCAGCTTACTCCTTTACGATAACGTCATTCGAAAGGCTAGATTGTTGTTGACAGCAGCGTGAATAATTCTAGCTAATTAATTTCAAGGTCAAAATATTTGACGTTTATTAGATTTTGTAAATTCAATAAGGTAAGTCAAGCTCATAATCAATAGATAGTCCCAACAGGCAACATAGAAGCTTGATTTTATTCAACTATATTAATTCGTTCTACAGACACGTCGATGTTGACTGTTTTGTGTTCTTCTACAGCTGACATGTATATACAATAAGCTGAATTAATAAAATATCTGCCATATATTCGTTGAAGACTAAGACTGATATATATAATTAATATATAATTAGTTGGATTTCTTTGATTACATATTCCGTAGGATTGTGGAGTATTTCAGTTTAATTTCAATTTAGAGAGATTCCTCCTCAAGATTTTTAGAAGAAAAAAAACATTACATGCATACATCTATTAATTCGGAAGCAACTGATTAATTTGTAAAGTAAGGAAACTAAAATAAAAACATAATATTGCATGCGGTGTAAACAAAGAGCGAATAAAAAACGTTGTGGTCGGAGTAACAAGTAAATAAAATAACCCTCCAGACAAATCAGGTTAATGTTGTGGAGTACGTAAACAAAAATGTTAACAACATTGTGAAGTAAGTTAACAAATTTACGTTTGAAGTATGCTATCTTTTTACTTTGCATAATTAGTTTTACATTCATTGGTTTAATATTTAAAAGAGACACGAGGACTCACAAATATTCGGTGAGAAAATCGGTGTCGGTCTTTAGAATGGACATAGATAACATCCACGTTTTTGATTAATTTTGCACACCGCTTATCTGAATCACCGAAACAAAGAAATTGTATTACTGATTGAAAAAGTAAACGAAATTGCCATTGTTATTTTGGATTGCTTGTTAATGAAGCCTTCAAACTGAGCCTTCAGTCACATAACGTATTAAAATTAAATGAATAAACTTGTTTATCACCTAGCCTATTGCATATAGGCCACCATCGTCAAACTGAGCCACCAATCAACACCTGTCTCAGTCTTTTAAGCGACTTCATCTCGGTAGGCGTCAAACCGTCAATAACGCAGTTGTCAGAAAACAGTTCAGTAATGACTTTATTCCACAAAAGGGTAGGAAACAGTTGAAACTCCGCTCGTTCGTCCAGAAAGACAAAACGTCCCGAGGGGAAATTCGTTATTATCCTTCAATCGATAATGCAGATGAGAACTTCGGTCCGGACCAAATAAACTCACGTGCTATTTTTCTGTAGAATCACTGGAAGACCGAAAAATTTCTCCGAATGGGGTTTAATTATCTTTGAGATGGCTGAAAAAATATTAGTTTGAGAAAATATTAAATATCACGCACATATGGTATTAAACTACCTAATGTGTAATTTATCTGTAAAATCCACATCTGTTGTTTTCGTCTCTGATTCATCTAACTTCACTTGAGCAGATCAGGCAAGATGTTTCCAACAAATTTATAGACATTTATAACCTGACTCTGTTTAAGCTAAAGTCACAAGACATGAAAATTACATTAAACAGTTACAAATCTTTTAATAACGAATGATCTGACAATTTTATGGCCTACAAATGAGTAATTACATTTGATTAATAAACAATATAAAGCACTGTGTTTGGTAACTGTGTACTTTGATTTCCCTTGAGCACTTTAGAAGCTAACCACAAATCACACAAAATGTTTCTGTCCTTTGAAGGCTTTGCGATTAGAAACTCCATTTAAAAATTCCTTAACACGATAGTAATACAGACAGAAGGATTGTAAGAAATACTTACTTCAAATCTTTTGCATGTATTTTCAAATACACATCAATCAATTTTCTGCAAGATAGCCCCAGCGTTTAACGGGTCAGGCGATTAACCAACGCCCTTAAACATTTCATTCATGCATCTCTCCACCTGGCAACTCGAGTCTTGTGGGTCTATGCACCGAATTGAAAGACTGAAGACACTAAAGACGAGTTGAGACACTAAAATCTATAATCAATCACAGTAGTACATGTTTCTACCACATCAATGGAGTCACACGTCCATATGTTTAAACAGCAAAAGGATGGATGGTGGATAAGACATAAGATCAAAATATGGATTGTATCGAATGTTCATTTTCTTTGATGTTTTCCTGCTTTTCACTATTTTGATCTCTGATCGTAGATGTATTTGTTCTTGTATTACGGCTTTAGGGGTGTCAGGTGCCGTCATGCTGTAGGGCTGGGTAATTTGCTATTATTTTAGTACACATGAAAAGTTGAAATAAAACCCGAACTGAAGTATATTGACCTAAGGAGGTATTTCACCATTTGTAAGTCATCACAATTTCGTCGCTGTTCTGGTCCCACTGTCTATACCGTAAGTCTGCTTACTTACGCCTGAATGGGAAACCGATGTCTGATACGACAATTAAACAATCCCAAATTCACTAATCCGCTAATAAAGTTCAGTATATACTCATTTTGCTGGTGTCCGTTACCAATGGTTTCTGTCCTGTACGGAATATTTGCGGAAGTTCATCTTTAACCTTTAGTTCGGGTGTACTGATTCAAAGTTATCCTGAAAAATTCTGTGAAGACTGATACAGTTAAAAATGAAGCATCACGAGGAGAAAAGAAAAAACAAGTATGAATGTATAATTATGTCTGTGGATCATTCTCACGTCATTGCCCAACATATCGCCTAACCTCGAATCAAAACCAGACACGGTTACTTCCTCCTGTATTAACACGATGCTTGGGGCACCGCAGCTATCCTCGAGAACCAAAACGATTCCTAGTTGTCTGAATGCAAACGACATGTTTAAACTCGCCTTGAATGAAACCGCCTAAGGATGCCTGCATAGCTATGCCAGAGGAACAAACGAACAAAGAAGCTGTGTTGAACATCCCAAGGGGTAGCCCCACTTGACCTCTAACTAACATATTGCCTTTGATGGTAAAAGAAAACATGGCATGAGGGAGTTCCGCGGCTGGCAGCCACCTTTCCTTTCAATCATATTGAATCTTGTCAAAGATCGCTTGCCAACGGCGTTCTTTCTTTCCTCCGTAATACATAACAGTTTTCATTCTTCACAGACACATCTCTTTGGGCGATAGCCCCCTCTGTGAAAACACACTGATACACTCATTTCCACACACTAGTTCTTTACTCTGAAATAAAGTCTATCGGTACTAAGAGGAAATAACAGTATTACCAGGGCAGACAAAATATGCCAATGGACTTGTAAGGAGGATATTTGACACGTTTCTTGTCACCGGGGCTAGAAAAGTGAGAGTTTTTGTAAAACGAGGTCAAACGACACCGGTATATTCTAAATCAGTAAGATCAAATAAATTGCAATTAAAATTACTGCCATTTTTATTTATTTCTGCTTTAGCGTGTGTGCTAGGGAGGGTGCTTTGTTTTAATCTCTGTATTGTAGTCTTTAATATTATATTCCTGTATAAAAGATTCTTCAGGTGGGCTAAACATATCCAAAGCATGGTCATTTTAATTAGCTTTATGTGTTTGTTTATTAAACGTGATGACAGCACATCGTTCTGAGTGATTATAGGCGACTGAATAAAGCGTAATTAACATCGCTGTATTGTTTTTACCTTTTTCAGCTTACGTCGTGGTGCGATAGTGAGCATATAAGTAGCTATTTTAGAATTTACATGAACAGTTGGAATAAACCCTTAACAGGTGTAAACTAAACTAAGATGCCGTATTTCAACATATTTGCCAGTTATTACTCCATCGTCTCTGTATGGACCTAATCTCTGTGCTGTTGTCTTTTATATTGTGTTCTCGCATACAACCAGGATTCCACTGGTGACCAAGCTTCCTGGTTGGTGTGCGCTGGGTTCATGTGATTGTGAAGACTTCTAATAGATAGCGACGAACATCACTGTATTTTCTGTTTACATAATTCTGCTTAAAAGAAAATTCAAGAAATAATATATAGGAAGACGGGTAAAAGAGGGATGGAAAGAGATCTAACGGCCACAGACATTTTTTTCTGACCTGCTTGGTAATTCTATAAATCAACTATTAATCATGAATTAGAGTCCATAGGATGCGCCATGTTAAGACAACCGGAAACATGGTGTCCCATCACTCCTTGCACACATCGTCAAAAGGCAAAACGGGTTTTGATGACCTAAGTGGAAACAGCTGCCTCTTCTAGCTGTATAAATAACTGACGCTTGATTGGTTAAATCTGATAACATGGCGGGCCTTTCGATTATCTTGATGTGATAATATTATATTATCTTTTATCATCCTTTTAATGCTGTCTGGGAAACAGTTAAAGAACTGGGTGGGGAGAGCATTACTAACGTCATATATTTTAATTTGAGGTGATCCTTCAATAAAATAAGAAAGGTTACAATCAAGCAAGAGGTCCCTGCAGGGTTGGTCTTAGATATAGTGTGATTGATGTCTAGAACTGCTCTCGCCCCTTGTCGCAACATGTGTCATCATAGCTATCTTCTTGGGGCTTGCTCACGCCGCATGTCTAGGGTTGGTGTCAGCATATCTATCTTTATGGGTCCTACTCTCGCCGCATGTCTAGGATTGGTGTCAGCGTATCTATCTTTATGGGTCTTGCTCTCGCCACATTTCTAGGACTGGTGTCACTATGTGGTTCTTTTTTGGGGTCTGCTGTCGAGATAAGTCTAGGATAGGAGTTACTACATTTTGGGGTCTGCTGTTGCCACATGTCTAGGATATATTTTACTATAATTATCATTTTGGTGTTTGCTGTAGCCACGTGTCTTGGATAGGTGTTACTATATTTATCATGTTGGGGTCTGCTGTATCCACTTGTCTTGGCTATGCCTGGCCATATTTATCATTTTGGTGTCTGCTGTAGCCACGTGTCTTGGCTATGCCTTGCCATATTTATCATTTTGGTGTCTGCTGTAGCCACGTGTCTTGGATAGGTGTTACTATATTTATCATGTTGGGGTCTGCTGTAGCCACGTGTCTAGGGGCGGTGTCACCATGTGTATCTTTTTGGGATCTGCGGTCATACCTAGACGTGTGGGTATGTTGTCGCCACATGTCTATGATTGGTGTCACCATATTTATCACTTCTGGGACTGTTGTCGCCACTTGTCTTGGATAGGTGTTGCCATATTCATAATTTTGAGGTCTGCTGTCGCCACATGTCTGCAGTCGGTGTGACCACCTGTTTCGTGGCTGGGTCTGCTGTGTCATGTCTAGGATGGATGTCACCATGTGTGTCAATTTTTGTTGTTACCTATCTTGGATTAGTGTCAGAATATGTTTCTAATCCACGTATCTTGTCGCCACTTTTTGTTAGCCCCATGCCAAATGCATATATTTCCTGAGATACACATTTGTGAAAATTCCCAACTATCCTCCGCTACCACCAAATTCTCATCACGCGTCATAGGCTACTAGGTAAAGTTCGAATACCTCAGGCTATTTAAGCATCACTTGGCGAGTTAATGCTGATGGGACTTACTAACTGCTGTGTATCTGTCGTTTAAAGTTTATAGGCTCACCATACGTGTTATTGGGGAGCTGTGAAAAGCTATTAACGTAGTATAAAAGATCACAAGTTTAGATACCGCGAGCGAATGCCAACCGTAAATATTCTTTTGCTAAAGTTAATCTCCAGTTGGAATTATTCATCGTTTGCCCCTATGCCCGGCTGAAGGTCGGTGACCTTGTACTCGGGCCATTGACGGGGTATCGAGCAGACTGATTTCTTCTTGTATATCCTCATGCCCGCAACAGCGCAGGGGCTTTATCACCAAAACATCGACTCACAGAATTCGCACAATGGACCATTTTCAATCAAACTGAAGCCTTTTGTCTTCACGCAGTCCAAGAAGCCTTTAGCACCAAGCGACCACTGGGTTACCGGGGAGAAATAGGCCCGCGTTGGTATCGGCTTGATGTGTGTGAACATATTGGCAGTATCCAGATAGCCCTAGAGATGATGGATCTCCACAGCCGTGGCATTGCTGTACCGCCGCTTCGTGAAGATTACAATGAAAAGGAGCATCACTTCACATTAAGTAAATGCCACCTCGGCTACATCAGCCCTCCGTGCAATTTAAAACTACTTTGTTAGGACCGCTGAAGGAACCTGATCCAGTGGGGCAGGGTTTTCTTGCTCTGGTGGGGATTACAAAAGAGCCACCGGCACGCTTTGCTTAAGAATATCTGACCTGGCACCCATGAGCAGAATAACGTAGACATGAGCGATTGTTTTAGAAAGTCCACAACTTTAACTGCGACAGAGATATAGCTATGCTGGTATATATGTATATCCTGACATCAGCTGGCATACTGAACTACACCTAACATCAATGGCTCCAACGTGCAAGAAAAAAATCTATAGTAAATCACGTTTAACTCTGAGTAAATTTCAGTCTGCTTGGAGAGTACAATAGTAGTTATCTACAGATGATTGGTTTCATTCGGCGTTTTGCCAGTTTGTATATTTGGACTTTGCATGTGAAGGACTTCTGCCGAGATACTTCCTCTCTAATATGGAGTTTGGCCACTTATCTCTTCACAGAGAGATCTGACGCGGTCGTCTGGCACGGCATGCTTTATACACGACATATGAGTGGTTGACATCCACTGATCTTCCCCAAGAGTGTGTATAATCAGTGCAAACCACAACTAACAGTATCTCCTGCTACAACAACGGGTGAAAGACGTTGGAGTAGTCACGGTGCAACGGGAAAAAGACGGGATTATCTAAACCAGTCCAGATAGCTCTATAACGTGCTTAGATAATCAGTCATGATGGATTACCGGTGTCTTTGTAAATAGAAGGACCGCAATAGTATTTTTACTATGATTATGGTTTAGCAATAATGAATTATGTACTATCCAAATAAAGGAAGAAAAAAAATAAAGTGAAATAAATCCATTTGATTTATGAGAGTCATAAAATAGTTTACTGTACTAGACGTCCGCATTACTATATATATACGCGCAAAATAAAACACAGATACCAGATAGTATGAGTCCGTAAATTTAGCAGTACGCAGGTTGAACACATCTCTAATGTTTGATTTCAAAGTTCGCTTCTTTCCGAACATAAAATGAAGAGTTATTATAAAACAACTGCAGACGTAAGATGATGTTGGCTTCTGAGCATATATTCCTAATTCCGACATTAAAACCTAACTGTGTAGATGACCCCAACCTCTTCTCGTCATTGCGAGACTACACGAAAAAATAGATTCTCCTGCGTGAAGCTGCGTGACGGAAATCCCAAAATGCTCCTTTTAAAGATTCAGTGTAGTTATAAAAAAAAAACGCAAAAAAAAATCGCAATACAGCTTGTATATTATAAAACTATGCATTTTGATGTCTTCCAAAACATTGAAATGTTAGGGATTTGTGACTAAGTCTACGTAAAAGATTTGTAAAATAGTGTAATAGCCAATTTAAAAAAGCCATACATCGTTGTTAAAATTAGGTCACACTTCGCTGTTAAGTACACGGTCATACGACCTGATATTCTAACATTTTATTTCGTATGGGATCTAATGTCATCAAACTGGGTAATTCTATACCGTGTTTCATGCTGTGGAGAACGCGGCATCCTGTGCTGAGACGCCCTGTTGTTTCTGTATTGCTGCCATTGCCTTATGGGTAAACCTATACGGGGAATGTGCAACTCTGTTAGATAAAGAACAACACAGCTCTCGGCTTGAGAACGATTTGTCAAGGCGGGAAAAACTTCCCCATTAGCAACTTTTGAGTCACACAACTTGCTCATTATGTTTTTATTTAATTGGGATTATTTCGTTGTCCGTGGATAAACTATACCGATGTCGTGGAAGTCAGTTTTCCCCGAGTACGGCGTAAAACCCCTATGAAATAAAGAGATAGAAACTCAATCGGTTGATTAAATACAGTTTTGTTCAATCCAAAGTGCAGGGGATCTTCACGCGCACTGTACACCTCACAATGCGTGTTAACGGTTTACCACCAAATTCTACCAATCAACAGCAAGCTAATATAACTCTATTCGTTAGCCACGAGGTTGATTCAGTTGAAACACAAGCTGCAGCAGGGTAACAGTGCTGAAGTAGTTTGACAGTAGCGCTCTTTGAGTTTTTAAGATGTGGCGAATTTACTGTACAAGGCTGATTTAATCCAACTGTTCACTTATGTTATTCTGATGTTTTGTGGTCACCAAGCATTGATTGTTTTGTTTTAACATTAAAATGTTCAAAAACAGGCCCCAACCGATAATGTACACACATTACTTCATGTAGAACGTATGCACATGTCTGTCCTGTCACTTACCTAATATAGATGCCTTGCCATCAGAAATCGCAGTGTAGTGACGGAATTCCCTAACACCCCATTGGTTATTGAGGAAGAAGGCTATGTTTTGTCTCGAGTTACATCTTAAGTCATCCTACACTAATATTAGGCCGCACTGGTCTTCATAATAAATTATACTCTGGGCATTCATTTCGTATAGGAGCAGTCGCTTCGGCTACACAATCAGGTATACAGGGCCATCAGGTAAAGAAGCTGGGTCGCTGGTTATCGCATAGCTATGCGAGAAAAGATGTTCAGTGCACAAAGCAAGCCTTTCTTCAGTTAGCATCTTCAATGGTACCTGCTTTTGTAAAATTTTGAATAGAACGTTAACAGTTTGTTACTGTAGATAATGTGAATAACAATACTCGATACAAGGAATCATTGAGATACAGCATAACTATGTACTCAATGTCGTCTTGCTATATTTACAAACTTTCTTTGTGTAACAGTTTACGCAACAACGTTTAAGTTACTTCCGACCATCAACATATTGTGTCATTAAAATGTTGTATTATGCTACGTTCTTTTAAACTTAACTGTTTAACCAACAAATGTGTCAATGTATTCCCGATAAACGACATATTGTGTCCTTAATATGTTGCAACATGTTACTTTACGAAACTTTTTAGCTCTACACTGTATAACAACACAATGTTTCTCATGAATATTGTTAAACACGGTCAGTAGGTCATATATTCTTAGAACCAGTCGTGTACTGTTTGACAATGTTATAGACATTCCATAAATATACAGATCCAGTGGTCAGTGTAATTGCCTTCATTATTTTCACTCTGGGGTCTTCACTGTTTCACAGTTTCTCTTGGACATTAAGTGTATTTAATATCCAACTTCTATTTATTTAATTATTCTATTTGTGAAAATAAAGCCATATTAATCTATCATATTAAATCTTAGTATATACATTTAGGCCTCTTGTTTGTCAGTTTGTCTGCTACACCGTGAGCTCGCTTTGTCTGCTCCATCTGAGAGCCCCGTGTTTCCTAGGAACATCTTTAGGCCCTATGTCAGCTCTATCAGAGCCCCGTGTTCTTCGGAACACTTTGTGTCAGCTCTATCAGAGCCCCGTGTTCTTTGGAACACTTTGTGTCAGCTCAGCAGAGCCCCGTGCTCCACCAGAGCACTTGCCTGTCCAGTAACGTACGTGAGACGGTGTTACAACCATATAGCACCATGCTGTACATGTAGTTGCTGCACATGTACTCCAGCTATAAACCATTAGTGTAACACCCTATATGCCAAATTAATCGTTAAAAATTTTTTCCTACTGATTGTTGTCTTTGGAATGGATAAATAAATAATTTAGGAATTGAGAGGGAGAAGAAACTCCTTTCGTAAATTCCAGGCGCATTAATGCTTACACAAGTGTATGTGGAAGAAGACAGTTTATGATGTTTAAACTGGCGTGGTAGTGCGATACAGACTTCTATGTGTATGTTCATCCCCCCAAATATTTCATTATATTTACCCCTACAAAACGTCTTCAAACAGAATCATCCAAATGCAGGTACAGTTTTCAAAGCATCAAAGGCTGTAAGGGAAGACTCAATCCACTGGTTTCCGTCTAACATTTCAACGAATTGTCCATAACCACGCAGCAGGTAAAGGTTTTCACTTCCGGCACCATTAGAAACAATGTTCTGTTCTAATGTAAAGGCGATAACACGTATTAAGAAACGACATCAGGAAATTTACACCGGGCATTCCTGCTGCCTCTATATCATTTTCACTCCAGTTCGATGACTTAGACTAAAGAGTGAAGAGAACCTAAGATACATTGACTGGGTTTGTTTTTATACTCTCATTGCCGTTCACAGCCTGAGTGCTCGTGTGCTGAAGGCATGGACGAGAGGAACATGGAGTATTTGCTCTGACATTACGTATTGAAGCCTGGTAATGTGACCAAAATGAACTGACTTAAATTGACCAAGCATTGACATTGTAAAGCTGTATACCTTGAAAAACTTTGGTAATGTTGCTAAAGTGAATTGGCCTATAATGTGATCATGTCGTGACATTGTGAAGCTGTATAACTTGCAAAATTATGGTAATGTGACCATGCCGTGACACTGTGAAGCTGTATAACTTGCAAAGGTGTGGTAATGTGACCATGCCATGACACTGTGAAGCTGTATAACTTGCGAAGTTGTGGTAATGTGACCATGCCGTGACACTGTGAAGCTTTATAACTTGCAAAGTTGTGATAATGTATTCATATCGTGACATTGTAAAGCTGTATAACTGGCGAAGTTGTGGTAATGTGACCATGCCGTGACACTGTTGAGCTGTATAGGTTGCGAAGTTGTGATAATGTGACCATGCAGTGATATTGTCAGGCTGTATAAATGGCGAAGTTGTGGTAATGTGACCATGCCGTGACATTGTTAAGCTGTATAACTGGCGAAGTTGTGGTAATGTAACCTTGCCCGAGCATTGTGAAGCTCTTTAACTGGCGAACTCGTGGTAATGTGACCATGCAGTGACAATGTTGAGCTGTATAGCTTGCGAAGTTGTGATAATGTGACCGTGTCGTGACACCGTCAAGCTGTATAACTTGCGAAGTTGTGGTAATGTGACCATGCCGTGACATTGTCAAGCTGTATAACTGGCGAAGTTGTGGTAATGTGACCATGCCGTGACATTGTGAAGCACTTTAACTGGCGAAGTTATGGTAATATCATCTTACTGTGACATTGTAAAGCTATGATCAAAGGGAATTGGCCGGATAGGACCATATCTTAAAAAGCCGTAAGACTTGGATTGTTTTAATAATATGACCATGCCTTGACATTGTGAGGCTGTATAACTTGTAACGTTCTGGTATTGTGACCATGCCTTGACATTTTGAGGCTGTATAACTTGGAAATTTCTGGTAATGTGACCATGCCATGACATTGTGAGGCTGTATAACTTGGAAATTTCTCGTAATGTAACCATGCCTTGACATTGTGAGGCTGTATAACTTGGAAATTTCTGGTAAAGTGACCATGCCTTGACATTGTGAGGCTGTATAACTTGTAACGTTCTGGTATTGTGACCATGCCTTGACATTTTGAGGCTGTATAACTTGGAAATTTCTGACAATGTGACCATACCTTGACACTGTGAGGCTGTATAACTTGTAACGTTCTGGTATTGTGACCATGCCTTGACATTGTGAGGCTGTATAACTTGGAAATTTCTGGTAATGTGACCATGCCTTGACATTGCGAGGCTGTATAACTTGGAAATTTCTGGTAATGTAACAATGCCTTGACATTGTGAGGCTGTATAACTTGGAAATTTCTGATATTGTGACCATGCCTTGACATTGTGAGGCTGTATAACTTGGAAATTTCTGAAACCATGCCTTGACATTGTGAGGCTGTATAACTTGGAAATTTCTGGTAATATAACCATGTCTTGATATTGTGAGGCTGTATAACTGGGAAATTTCTGGTAAAGTAACCATGTCTTGACATTGTGAGGCTGTATAACTGGGAAATTCCTGGTAATGTTACTAAAAGCGAACAAACCAAATAAGATCATGCATTTTGAAGCTGTATATGTTAAAGACATCTGGCGATGACCTATTAAGGCCAACCCGATATTTCTCATTCATTAGAACGCTGATATGACAAGGTGGATCAACTTCAAAACAAAACCCCCCCAAAAAAAAAAAAAAAAACGGAATGGCATGGTGGGACCGAAAAATATTACAGGGTCGGATCATTTTTTGTCTCGAAATTTCTACTTTCTTTTCTCGAAATTGCGACATCCTGTCAATGAAACACTCTGATGACACGGAGACATCGTAAGCAGTAATACGCAAGGTGTATATGCATAGTTTGCTCCTAATTGTGATACCAGCACATTAAGTCTAAATTTCCACTTTTTCTCGAAATTTCGACTTTCTGTCAAAAAATGGGCTCCCGTATGTGAAAATATTGAGGCATAATTATATTAGTTATGAAAATAGCAGGCAAAAACATAAATTTCAGACTTTGTGCTTCTTGAACATGTATATAATGAAGGACAGTTATACATGCGCATTTTGAAATAGATAATACCTCCGAGACATTATTCCATTATTTCCGGAATAATGGCTCTGGGTGTGTTAGGCTTCACTCTTGTGCAATCGTGCTTGAATTTGCATTTTGCTTCCGTTGAACAGAGATAGAGAGAAATGGAAAGACAGGGTTGTAGCCGCTAGGGTGAGATATATCTGTCTGAATTAACATTCTATCTGGATAAACCTCGGACACAGAATTTTCGAACAGTGCAATGCACATGAGTAGGACTTAGATATGACTCTATAACACGGTATCACTTTGAGAAAAGAAAAGGTAGAAACCATTCAGTAGTAAATTACAGAGAGTGAAGGTAAGAGTCGTTTAAAGTGCATGGCTTTCAGTCTTCAGGATACACGAGGCGTAGGTTCAAACCCGACATTGGAATGGAATTTATACCTTCCTCCGCTTTTATTCTGTGTGGGATCTCGTTAACAATGAGTGGCGGAGGAGGCTTTGGGAAGTATATCGTTCGTTAGGTTGGATATCTGAAGGTCACACGTGGGAAAATTCGTAAGTAAGACGTCAAGGATCAGTGGTTTATGGTGGGCATTCGGCTTCCCATAAATCTCATTGTCACAGCAGAGGTAAAAATTCTTGAGTATGACTTTAAACAACAATTAAAACAAATAAATAAACAATCGAACTAATACAAGGGTTACACGTAGGTCTACTTAATAAGTCTCTTTTAAGGTATGGTGGCAAGTTATCCCGTTTGACAAGACGGCTTCAGGATGGGGTTCCATAAATAAACCAATAGGTACCTGGTATTTGGCCTGTGATCAGATAACATTAATTTGACCAGACGTTATGTGATTAATCATGCCTATCGGAGCCGGCCTAATTTGGTTAATGGCAAGCCTGGCTAACCCCGTCTCACCTGCTCATCGCGTGCCACCTTTGTCCTCTGATCAGATTTCATAAGGCTGTCTTTCCGATACACATATCTCTTACCGAAGGCCAATTTACTGCCACTTGTCCCTACTTTAACTCTGGTAACATTTTAATAACTTGGTTAACGGTTACCCACAAGATACCTTAGCAATTGTCACACTCATACCTTCCTATAATAAAGTCCTGTGTCCGGCAAATGAATGGCTCCACTAGGTAAGGAACATGTACAGTCATAGTGAACATGTTCACTATGGACTGACAGTTTTCTTTTTCTTCAGAACTACAGCTTCGTGTCGAGGGAATCGGGTTCAAATCCCAAGCACTGTCACACAAGAAAATTTAAATTTATATATGCGTAGGCTTTTTTCGCCTGGTGGTGATGAAATTAAGAAGTTTCCCCTAAACTGATCGCCTTGATGTCAATAAAATATAATAGTCTGGTGTTTCATGATTGAAATCTCTTGTACCATGTAGTGATGAAGGTGACGCTACATATTTCATCTCCATGTTGTAGGAACTTCTTCAGGTTTGTAGGAATATATGGAAAGGTGTGATTATTGGAAAGCGCTTCCGGGCCCAAGCAACTGGCCAGTCAGTCGTTTACACTGTCTCACAAGTGTAACAGACTGTAAAAACATTTGAGGACGTCACATGTCACCTGGATGTCAATAATGCCGGCAAGTGTAATGCACTGTTTGGTTCCAAGTTTGAAGAACCATTCTTGAAGAACTCAGCGTAGAGCATATATCTACAAGACAAAACTAACTGTGTAACGTTTTTTGTTCCTCTTCTTATTTTGTTTCTAAACGCAGCGGGTCATATGGAGTTTAAATCACACGCGCCAAACTGTTGATTACATCATGTTTTTGCATTTTCTCGCCTTCATCAAAGTGTCAGCCAATTATTCTTCTAGACGTGAGAATATAATGCCACTGGCTGTAATTGTTCCGGTGAACAAGACACTCAGGTGTCGAGGACAAGGGCTAATAAGCTCGTATTAAAGCAAGCTGTGAAGCGTTAATTAAATGCAGGGTTCTGTTCTGTGTTTTCCGGCACTTCCGGTGATTATGATGGGCGCAGGTGCTGATACTGCCGTATGAAACAGACTTTTGTGACAGATGTTCAGAACGGCGCCAACTGTGCTCAGCATCTGACCGGGTGACAATATACATCTGCTTAAAGAGGCTCTGGTGAATTGACATATCTCGTCTCTTCCAGAATAAATATACGATGAATTTGACATGTTTAGATACGTGTGTTTCTTTGGTATACACAGACTTGCATATCAGATGACTTTGGTAAAGCATCATTTAAATCCTGACTTAAACAGATCATCGGTATGATAAATCACACGCGTAACTAACACAACAGAATATGTCGGGATGATAAATCACACACGGGTACTAGGCAGATCTTTGGTATGATAAATCACAGACGAGTAACTATGACAGCAGAACCTCTATGATAAATCACTGACAGCAAAATCTCGGTATGATAAATTACAAGCGCAACTAAGACAACTGAATCTTGGAATAATAAGTCACACAAGCGCAACTAACACAACAGAATATGTTGCTATTATAAATCACAGGCGGGTAACTAATCTGTCAGAACTAAAGAATAATAAATCACAGACTTAGCCAGAAATCACATTTAAAAAAGCTAATGCTTTAGAACCTTGCACAACTAAGAAGGGTATATGATAAATTACAGCAGCGAGTCTAATACAAAAGAATAACGGCATTAATCAGATAAATCGGAAGCGGCAACTGAAGACTGCAGAACCTCGATACGAGACATCACAGACAGAAGAAATCCTAGGTATGAAAAATCACAGATGGATGACTAAGACAGTAAAGTGAAAAACAAAGAAAACAGAAAAACACAGACACAACAGAAAAATAAACACAGAACAATCTCTATAAAGAGATAGCGATGACAGGATGGCAGTAACTTATATTATAAGTGTAATCCTAAGAAACAGAAATGATGAAGACTTGATCGTAAACGGTTGTAGGTTCCAAAGTTTCCCTCAAAAGAATGTCAAAGTGCAGCAGCTGAAATCAATGAGGTCTCAGTGTTCTTCAACATTTATGCCCCACTTTGTTTGTGTTGAGTACTCCGGAAAAGTAATTACGAATGAATTGCAGGTAGCTGGGCGAAACCCTCTATATTTTCAAACGTCACAGAACCATTGCAGATATATAATATGCACTGTAAGTAAGTCAGTGAGTAGACTTGGGGGTTTTCAGGTAGGCCTGGGTGTAGCGTACAAGACAGAAGCCATCACTTCCGTTTTCGTTTTAGGAAATAGGCAGTTCCAAGCAAAGATACTATAAAATATTCTCAAATGCACTCAAATTCTTGCTATTATTTTAGAATAGCCTATATTGTTTGAAACGTAATTACGTTTCAAACAATATCACCGACCCTGATAGCACAGTTGGTAGAGCGTCCGCTTCGGGAGCGGTAGATCCAAGGTCAGTCCTGGATCGAGACACACCTAAGACTTTAAAAAGAAGAAGTTGTAATTACCTCGCTTGGCGATCTGCATTAAGGGTATAGTGCAACGACTGGTTGACCCGTATCAGTACAATGGTTCGGGCGGGGACATCGTTAAGGCATCTCAGAGAAGCAGCACTAGAAAATTTGTTAAGTGCGACCTTAAACCCCAAGCACTCACTCACTCCAGACCAACTCCAAACGTGAACTGTGCACGTGTTACCGTTCGAAAATTTGTTCCTTAGATTTATTAAGCGGGCCGCATGCATTATAACCTTTTCAAACTTTAGTATCGTTTTGACACTATAAATACAAATTACTATCAGACACAAATCTTATATTGAATTGAAAGCAATATTTTGTGCTTTTCTTGGTAAGTACAGAAAATTTTGTTTGACTGGCAAATATTGATTTTTGACGAATATCTCGGGTATAGCCTCTTTACAACTATGAGAAAATAGCAAAAACCTTGAATTCACGAAATCCTATCCTATTTCGCCCAGTTTTAACGCGGTAGAATTCAATGACGCGACTCGCGAAGCGCTATAACTCTTTTGGCTGCACGGGTTTTTCGTACTTCAGATGTGTAGCACCGGTGACTGTATATTTTAGCCATATTTTCTCATTTGAAAACCTTCAGGTCCAGTAGATTGCATTAAGTTCTGTCAGGAAAGCAGTAGCTTAAAATGAGGGCTGGCGTACGCTTGGATGAGCGTAGAAGACGCTCCTTGTTCGCCTGCTGTTGCACTTCAACAAAAAAAATCATTCCTAAATCGCAAATAATAAACCAAGAGAAGCTCTGCCTCTGCTTTAACTTCTGTACTTCGTGAGCGAACTGTTTCTGTGCAAATACAGACTACTTTTTGCCCAAGGAGTTGTCATCGGTAATTTAATCCATGTGAACAATGTCTCAGGTTTTTGATCACAACTGCTTTTTCTGACCAACGCTCTCGCTCCATTCTAATTGAAACAGCCTTTGAACATGTCAGTCAGTTTATTTTCCGTTCATTACATGTTGTTTGCTTTTCTATTCCGGAGAAAACAACTCTCAATAAAATTTTACGTGATTTAAAGATTTCCCAAGAAATCTTGATTTTTTCAATACATTAAAAATGTTAATGATTTAACTGTTCCATTAATTACAGATACGTTTTCGTTGTGTTGTACTGGACCACAGTTGCTTATACATTTGCCATGCATAGGCGTGGTGACCAGAGCTTGGCAATATATTTTGTAAATATATATTACCTGAATTTACATAGCTATTTTTTCGACAATTGTTTGCCATATAAGGGCACATAGTAAACAAAGTTTAGATGTATATGTAACAGGCTGTACCTGTTAAAATCTTTAACCTTAACTTTAAGCTTTATCTTGGGAAGGCTTAATTGCTAAGCCTTGGATAAGGAACTATAACCATCTTACCGCGTGAAAATTGCTTCGAGTATCTGGGGTCAACCTAGACAAATTAACACTAGCTAAGGTGAAGTGTTCACAGCTAAAAATTGACATACATTTATTTCATTAGCATAAACCATTTAAACCAAGACATCTCTGGCCAGTTAATCCCAACTCACAGTGAGTGGAACACTTCACTCTCCAATCTGAGCTGGTACCGGGTTAACAGGATTCCACGAGGAGTGGCTGTGGCATCATTCCCCATGAAGATTTCTACCATGGACTTCAAATATACTGACGTGGAAATGTCAGAGTTGTTGTCTGCTAATGTTGCCCCCAAATACTTGAAGTGTAGCACTTTGACGACTTTCCATTACTGCCTATATATTTATTTAAATATCATACATCTGCAACCTTTTGCTCATAACTACAATTACACCAGTATGTTTAAAGTTATGGTGCGATATTTATGTCGATTTTCAGCCAGCACCTTGTACATGTACTGGGTGAAATGTTTCTTGTGGCTACCTTTTGCTTAATAATTGTTATCAGTGATGACTTTTGAAAGCCCTGTATCCAGTGACAAAACGTTGTTAACAAAACAGTACATAGTAAACCAGTCAGATCAGAACAAAACCCGCATTATATTGTTTACTTTCTAACTAGAAAATAGCCCGCAACCCAATAAGATGCTAAACCAAACGGAACGCTGCTACGTTAACGCCTTTCAGCTGTCAAGGCTGATGGTGGGAATTACGTGATGGCTCTTATCTCACGAGATCTCATGGCAGTCATCCAATGTAAAGAGATCGTAGCACGTACGATGCAGGAGAACTAATTCGTCGCAATTTTCTTAGAACAACAGTCCTGCAGATTTCTGATATACACATCAGACTGATCATCTGACTGCTAAAAGGCTTTACTCACACTTGGCAATCGTTACACTGATTGACTGCTTGAGTGATTTGCTGAGCTGATTTTGGTAGTAATTGCCAGATTTGATAGAGTCCACAAGAAAGAAAAAATCTTGTCCCTGACAAGGAGCGTGTAAATATAATCCAGTTGATGAGAGTTGCCTGAGTATATTACATCATACAATTTCATAACAATAAAGGCGTCTTGAATCTACCAGGTAACCGTCTTGGAGTGTTCATCTGTACTTCCAGTATATTGCCTATTATTTGGGTTTGAAAACCAACGCTCATTCTGTCAAACGGAATCGGAACACAAAGGAAGATATATTTATAAGACGGAATTCTAACGACCTATGGCGGTAAGAAGCCGCGTCAAAAACTTTTCATTAGGCCTGAGCCGGAACATCAATCTCTGCAACCAAAGGATGTTATCATCGGTGTTATAGATAGACTAAGAAGGAAATAATACAGGCTCGCACTCTGTGGTTAAGAGTGGGCTTTGACTGCAAAGACTCCATAATAACGAGGTTCGGACCCCAAGGGGACAAAACAACGTGATACGTGGCTAGCAAATGTTTGATGAAAGAGTTCGTTTGCCAGTGTGTTGACAGGGAACTAAAAGGCTAACCCTGAGCAAATTTAGACGCAAATTGGATGATCTTTGATAAAGTCTGGTTCCCCTGTTTGTTCAGCTATCGATAGGTTGTCTATGAGAAATGCCCACCAGATCCCTATACGACCCATTTAGTCAAAACCCGTTAGCACACGATCAACCACTCTGCGCCCTTGAACAGCACGGCGACCAAACTGCTTACACCATATGGCTAGACGTGTTATAGGCCTTTACTTTGCTATAATACAATTTTCTCACATTCTGGTGCATCCACCGGTGAGCTGAGTTCAGTGGGTACTGGTAATGGATTTAAGTAGCAAACATTTAAATTCACACCTCTTAACCCTGATGTAATAGCGAACAAATGCAAATTGCAATCAATTTAATTTTTTTTAAAAAGTTTTTCAAACGTCTTTAAAACTTGTGAAAAAGACTATGAGCCTGAGACATCTATTTAAAACAGAAAAACGAGGTACTTACCAAAAAAGCAGCAGGCAAAGACGATGGCATAACTCACGATAAAATTCACCCGAAACTCCAGGCTTTTGTCGAAAGGATTTGAGAAGGTTTCAGTAAAGGCGGGCGATGTCTGGTTTTCTTCATTGCCCAAAGACTGAGAATCGTTATAACCCAGGACTCTTTCAGAATTATTCCACGACATGATCGGGCGAACTAGTGACCCTGCCATAGTAGATACAAAACAGCCAAGACAGAAGACCCAAACTTTGACAATGCGAACAATACCAGTTGTTTACGGTGAATTAGAAATATCCTTAAACCACGATGACAGCCGCGAAAGTAAGTAATCATTAATAATGCTGTTTCTTTCCATTGATCCAATTTGGAATTGTCCTTGGTTTCTACTTCATCTAAAATGGCCTTTACATTATTAGACGGTGGTCACTATGTCCGTTGTTGATTTATCTAGATAAAATTCCAAACCTGACATTGGTTGTCAGATTTAAAACTTGTTGACCAACTTGGCATCTGTCGCCGGAATTAACTGTGTACAACTAGAGCTGTTGAAGGTTTGAAATGATAAAAACATTGACTTTACGCACATCGGCAGACCTTATGGTCGCTTTGACGTCTGGCTCCTCCCAGAGAAAAGGCCATCAACTGGTGCTCCGGCACCGCTGGCCCTCGGGTTCCCAGTCAATCAGCAGCACTTACGGCACTCAGACGAGAAGCCCCGCAATCGGACCGAATCAACAGCTAGCTCTCCGAAAATCACTCCATCTAATATGCGCGCCAGAGGAGGTTAGGGTACAGCTGGAAAAACATCTGCTAGAGCTTTTCAAATATTTGGTAAAGTTTGCCTCAAATCGAGTAAAACCGTCAACGTCCTACTCAGAGTGACCATTTCAGATTACATAGCGGCTGTGATCGATACGGGCAGCGCGCAGGGTAGTGGTAGGGAGCAGTGATGTGGTGGAGCAGAAACTCACAGAGCCCACCGTTACACACGTAACAGACGTCGTCACTGCAACGCTAAGAGTGAACCAGTCAGCATCAAAGGGGATTTAACCATTCAATAGACAGTTCCATCCAGCAAAGGCTATAGCGAGTGTTATCATCTGTGGTTACCATTCACATCAAAGCTACCTTACTTGCAGTCGTCGTTTACCCATGCATAAAACTGATAGAAAATTGTACTGTTACGTACATCGCCTGTATTCATGTGCACAAAGGGATAACAGTTCAGCACGGTCAGTCGAGAAGGTAGAATACCACTATTTATAACGGAATCCGCTTAGCAGAAAGTCTAACCGTAATTTGAAGTTAGATAAAATAACATGACTGTATAGAGCAGTGAATGCTTCTATTTTCACGAGTCTTATTATGGCTATCATAAGTCATTTTGCGAATATAAACGAGGAATATGAGTGTAATATGAGTATCATACTCAAAGATATCTCCCTACTTTATTTCATTTAAGAAGTTCGATGAACTGCAGGCCATTGTCGTTCAGGTATGTGGGTGGCTTTGCATAATTAAAGAAAGTCTCAATTTGTCTATACATATGTGACAATGCAGTAGGGCGTACATCCATGCTCTGTGACAATACAGTACAGCGTACATCCATGCTCTGTGGCAATACAGTACAGCGTACATCCATGCTCTGTGACAATACAGTACAGCGTACATCCATGCTCTGTGACAATACAGTACAGCGTACATCCATGCTCTGTGACAATACAGTACAGCGTACATCCATGCTCATCCATGTATTTTGCTAGACGTCCATATTCACATAAAGTATATGAGCATGTACATGTACATTCAGTTAAAGTGCCTAAGCATGCACGTCAAGCCAAAGTATTTGAACACGCACGTCCAGCAAAACTATCTGAGAATGCACGTCAAGCAAAAGTATTTGAACACGCACGTCCAGCAAAACTATCTGAGAATGCACGTCCAGCAAAACTATCTGAGCATGCACGTCCAGCAAAACTATCTGAGAATGCACGTCCAGCAAAACTATCTGAACATGCACGTCCAGCAAAACTATCTGAGCATGTACGTCCAGCAAACGTATTTCAGCATGTACGTACAGGAAAATATGTTACTTAAAATTGTCTAAGGTATATTCTTCTCCCGCCACTGTTTTCGGAGCTTGGTGGAAATAAGCAGTGGTGTATGTGTCACACGCGGGAAAGCAAATTATGCGCCAAGTGTGGGTGGTTAAGTGCGGCCTCGTTAAAACAATTACAGAAAAATTAAGAAAAAAAATAATATAAAACAAAAATTAGAAAATAAAGCAAACTTTAAGATTAATACTACGTGCGTAATTACGGACAGCCCGTGGTGCTTACTAAGAGTAAGCAATGGAGTTTTAATGTTGCTAAGAGTGTGTTGCCACGATGTTGTCTGGTAGAAGAGAGTTCCTTGATGTTTACTTATATAGGACATGTCGATATTGCCTCGGGCTTATTGTTACGATGTTACCTCACAGCAAATATGGATGTCTTTGGTTGTGGCTTATTATTGCCATGCCATTACACTCCATTAAACCTAGAAAATGCTCCGTCAATCAGTTTAAGATGGCTAGCTGGTTCAGTCGTTTGCTTCATGAAGGGTTGTAGTAAGTTGAATGTTCAAACTGTCAGTGTCAAGGGGACATTTTTCAGATTGTATTATGACCTGTAACTCAACAGAATCCAGTGGTTAAACATGCATGTCTACATAAACAGCACTGGCATGGTAACAAGTTGAAGGATAGGACTGAGTTTTGCTCAGGCATCGTCTTGGAAGCCGTCCGTTGTTTTCCGCGACATATGTTCTGTAAAAAAATCGATTGTAAGGATACACCCTTAACATCTGTTCTTACAAGCACTGCTATCATTTACATGAGGCCATATTACATTTAAAGACAGAATATTTCACTTTGATCCGGAATTTGTGACGGACTTTGTCTTCAGGGGAAAATAGAAAACTTTTTTCTTATAGAGCATGTAAGGTGTTAGGTAATAGCAAATGTCCATCGACAGGAGGATACATGTAGGTGATCCATTATTAATCATTATGAAATCCATTATTGTGCTGCAAACATGTGTATTAATTTGCATTATTGTACAATTCGCCAACAACAGGATGAATGACAAAAGCTGAGCCGCGCGTATATTGTAGAGGTAAAACGCGTTAACGTTTCAGAGCTATATATAATATAGATGAGAAATACCGTTAAAACAAAAGTACACAGTCTCCCCTGACGATATTCAACGCCGTTGTAGCATCACTTGCCAGGTAATATCAAACTGGTGCGTATAATAAAAGACTTGTGTTAAACTTTAAGCGCCATGGTGTAAGTTGCTTATCGTCTTGGCTTCCGGGATTTTAGACGTGTTCCAGGTCCTGGCGTCGAAATGACTCAGTGTTCCACTTCTTGCGAGCACATGAAAGTGACACCAGGACACTCAAACGTGGGTGATAACAGGCCCTTTTTGTCGGAAATAACACTACAGATAAAATTTTAAATCCCATGTGTTAAAAAAAGTATGTCTTCGTGGAGGCAGTTTATCAGTTTGGACTGTAAAAAAATGTGTCCTTGGGGCCATTGGAGAAAGGATGGATTAGACACCACCTAAACTCCCACTACACTTCGCTACTGAATCTCCCACGACTCTAATCATCCAATACCACCTTGTGAAGATCGTTAATAGAGTCGTGCAAGCTGTTTTCATGTATAAGCTTATCTTAGTACTAGTGATCAGCACAAGAGATCAGGGCCCGGTGCCACGAAACTTACACTCAAAAAATTATTGTGTTAATTTTAACAGGAAGTCTGTTTTCTGGGTGATGCTAGAAGGTATTCTGTTATTGCAGCAGATTGTTCTATTTTTATAATACACATATTCTATTAACTGAAGATAAAAATTCTATTATCATATTATGTTGCATATGACAGAATATTGTGTTAGAATAACAGAATACATCCTGACATCACTTTTTTTACTGAAGCCAAAGTGTTTTGCCTGAGCAATATTTTACAATATGCATAAGCAGTTTATGCGGCGTTTGACTTAAGTGTTTTGGAGAAGCTCTCCATGTTGGACTTGAACAAAAGCATACTAACTTCAGTAATTTACTGAACTTTTGTAAAACCGGGCGCAGGTCAATCTCGCGACCACCCAGTGCTAATTTCTCGGTGAATGGTGGGGTGTTATATCTGGTGCTATCAGTGTTGCGTTACAGTGAGACAGCCCCTTGTCCTTTTTGTAAGGCCACATCAACTGTACTTTGGGTTTTAGGGGCGCAAGGCCACACTGAAAATCCAAAAATGGAATAAAAATAAAACTGTGAATCCACCGACCTTCATGTATGGTGATTTTTAAGTTTATGAAGCCTTTCAGATCACGAACAACAGAAAAAATTGTCCATATTTCAAACAAATAAGGTGAAGAAGACAGCCTCGTGAGAGTTCTTAAATCGACTTTGGACTCCACGTGAGCAAACAAACAAAGGGATATCCGTTACTCCTAGACACATTTCTTGAAAGGTAGGCTCCCCTAAAATTTATATAGTATAATCGTTTTAACTGGATCCACCGTTATCAGCTCAGACCAAACCAAATACTCAGTGCCTTTGTAAAGCAGGCCTGCAGTCCTCAATAGGACATGTCCCTCCATCTTTCACAAATGTATCTTCTGTCGGATGCATTTTATCCTTACCACATGAGATACTCAACGATTCAACAATGGTTCCTGGAAGGGCGGGTCACTTTCTATAGAATTTTGAAGTTGAATGTTCACTTTACCGGATTAATATCTGTTTTTGTTTAGTTTTTCCACTCTTCTATTTTTCGCCATACATTCAGCCTGGCTTTTTCGGTTAGTTGTCAATAGCAATCTGCTTGAAGCCTTGTTGCCTGAGTTGCTGCGAGCTTATCCGTCTTTCTGTAGTGGTTTGAAGGGCTCATTCGGGTGTGGAACATTGAGCAGGACGGTGCCTACAAAAATGTTGGCCAGCATTTGTTTTCCGTCCTATCTTTTTTGAATTTTTCTTCGCACTATGAAAAAGAGAATGGTGGATGTGTGTACTGTGTTTATCATCGGCAGCCTTCCGTTTTGATATGTTTATCAAATTCAGCTCCACAGGAGACTCATAGCTGACTTGATATTACCACTGATTTTCATTTAACCACTGGCAAGTCAAACGCATCTAGTTTCATTGTCTCTATGGGGTGTAATTCTAGACCTGTGACGTATAATAAATTGCAGTTAACATGACTGGATTTTTCAAAATTGCTACCATTTATACATTTTACGTGAACAGCTAGAATTAAACCCTGACTGATGTAAATTGGCAAGAAGCCGTATTTCGCAGGCTGCATGTGACCATTTGCCAGCTATCACACTGTTGGTGCGCTTTTACTCTCTAAGCTGTACGTCTTTAATTATATCTCACTTGTCTCTATACGGCGAACATTCCACAATTTTTCTCCTGATCCTTCTCTTGCGAATCACAGATAGATTTAACAGCTCAGTATTTATGATAAAGTGTATGTGCTACCCCTTTCTCTACCGACGCCATTGAAAATAACCTTGCGACGTCATGTTTACAAACAACGATATTACCACGCCGGCTGCCCAGATCTCGCGTGACAAATGTATGTTTTTTACATACGGAACAGGACGCGGTTCCTGAAATCAGTTAATCAATGGTCTTATTGTTAAGCACTCGCTTTGGGATGTAGATATAGATATGCCAGGCCTCGCAAGGCCTACTTGTGATAAACTCAGGCCACGACCTGGTATATCTGAGTATCACACGCTTCTGTTTCTCTCCAACATATTGAAAACTGCTGATTGCTTTTCTCACGCATGATTCTGACTTGATTTTCTGCTTTATTTGGTTTCCTGTTCCCCCTATAAGGGTCGCTACTGGAAATTAGTTTTCACATCATTGACCCCAGATTTCCATCGAGCAGTCCACAACTGTGTAAACCAATGTCAGGGAGGTATTTTGAAAAGATGAACGATTTGTATTAACATGTATGGATACAAACTTGACAAACTTGAATTATATAATATTTGTTTTATTCACATCTTTAATGTCCGTGTGGGAAAGTTTGGCTCGTATACAGTATGGTGTATTTAATCAGTGCGGTAGCATGTTGACACTTCATCTCACGTTGCGCTCACGGGTGTTAGCGGTTCCTCTTACGACAGGGGTATCAGTTGTGTGTCGCTGATATACATGTACCCTTTGTGTGCACTTGTCCACAGGCTATGAACGAGTTAGTGCTGCGTGCAGCTAAATATGATCTATGGCTTCTCAAAAACAGCATGTTGAAATTTATTAATGTTTATCTCAACATCCACAATCGTGTGCATATGTAACCAGTGGAAATTATGGGAGTCCAGGAAGGGCCATTGTAAATGATTTTCAAAAGGATGTCCGTCTAAGAATGGAAGAAAGTATAACTCAAAAAATCAAATACAATAGTAATTCTCTTATTACATCTGATTCACTTTTTTATATTTTGATGTATCTCGTAATACATTCTGAGATTGCCTTTGTCTCATACAACCCTCAATACGACATTTAACTCAAAAGTTCCCGTAAAATTTTACTGAATTCAAGCAGCCCCCCCCCCCCCGATAAAACAGTCAAAAGCAAAATACATGTATTACCAATACATGTGCATTCAAAAATAAATACGACGATCAAGAGCAATACGAAATCTCTATAGTCACAACAACAACAAAAACGTCGTTCTAGTTACAGCTGAAAAAATGCCAACAATATAAACACACAAGGGGATATTGTGGGGATGATAATACGGTGGCACTCAGTGTTAGTTCTTTACTTAAATGTTATGACCATGTGCCTCTCATACAACATCTTCGACTATTTCATTCACGTGAAACATAACGGCTTAGAGCAATCTTAACTTACATGATCGGAAAATGTGTCTAAATTCCAAGTAATGTTTATTGTTTAATTATTCACGTGTAATCAAGCACTGGTAATAATAAAGAAGACGGCTTTTAGCTGATTAACCAAGATAATAGACCTCGCGTTTGCATTAAGTCGTTAAGTAGGTAATCGTTAGCTTTTTCGCATTCCTGGAAGCCGATCAGTAATAGCTGGTCGCCATAACATTTTTATAAGCCTCTTCTCTTCCAGGAAACTCCTTTACCAGAGGTACAGCCAAATGCTTCTATCATCTCACAAGAGTGAAGGAGTTGACAGCTTTCAATGAAGCCGATGAGCAATAGTGGATTTGCGTGTCGTATAACCCATGGTCGATTTCCAGCTTCTATAAGATAATTGTTGCAACATTAACTCTGAGAAAAAAACTATTTCTAAGTTTTTTTAATTTCTAATAAATCCATATTTAATTTTTAACGATTGTAAATTGCTGAGGTATACATACACATTATGTATGTTAACCAACAGAGGCACACTTCATACTTCAAAAACATTACCAAACAGTCAATTATATGTCTTCAGCCCATGCCAATGACACATAGCCGATCCGAAAATGGGTGTCAACAATTGGAGCCAGTACGACACAATAACCCGATAATATTTTATGATCTTATCTATCTTAAAATGATAAAAAAATATCTAGTTTTCTTTTTCAGATTTATAATCACCTAGTTTGCACTTAAATGATACCACAAAGCTTGGTTATGGCAGCTGTTACCACTGATAAAAAGGCACTGCTTATTCCTTGAGCCTGTGTCACCGGTGGTGTGCGATACCATATATTATCAAGACAACATCGCCAGCATTGTCCCTCTACGTGGACATTCTTCATCTAAAGGTCATCTTTTGTTCACAGCGCGTGCTCATGCCCGAGGGCCGTATTATGTCCTAATGTTTGCCCAGTGGGGAATTGTGGGAGAGAAGAAAATGGCAAGACTTACGAAAAAGAGGTCTCATATACCAAATCTGATTTGACAGTTAATAACACATTTTTAGTACGGCCATTATATTTCTCCCCTGAATAAAGTACCGGAGGAAAACATTAAATCCCGTGAGGAATTTAGGCTAAAAAGTGCAATTTCCTGTTTGGGAATAAAGTGTCCTGAACCTAACCAAAGCCAGCCCAAGCTGGGATCCCTATACACTGGCGATTTTCTCATACGATTCCTATGAGATTGTCAATACTTCTCGAAACCGATATGTAGTTGCCTGAGCAGTGGCGACAAAGCCTGTTTTAGAACTGCTTGGGGTTTAAAGAAGACTTGCGGAATACGAAACACTTTGCGGACGTGTGTTTTGAAACAAACGGATATATGAGTGAGCCGAAAGAAGCACTGTGTGTGGTACTGACACATAACCCATAATCCCTGGACATATTTAATATTTAAACCTTGCTTTCCTTTGTTCATAGTTTTGCTATTGTTAACCACTGAAATAAGTGATGAAAGGTGTTCGCCAATGGCTGACGTCAAGAGGCACTATCCAGTCAAAAACCGACAGGATTAATGGCTAGTAGTAAGTCCGTGACATCGACTAACCATGGGCAGTATAGACTTCTTGAATGGACGCGGAAGAAAGCATGACAGGCTGTCATATAGGATGCACCCAGATCTTCCCGTTTGTAAATGTATTGAAAATAGAATACGACGATAGAAAATAGCCGTTCTGTTCAAAGATATTGGCAAAGTTGTGATGGTTGCAAGAATAATGCTCGTTAGATCGAATTCGTTTGATTCAAATTGAAAGTTAAAAGATCAGTATAAGGGCAAGTCGTGGACACGGGGCTAAAATATACTGATCTTTCATTCGTTCTGGAATACCGTTACACAGAAGGTCTTGTTTCATTTCATTTGCGTCGTAAAATCGTTTAAGTGGTTTGGCATAAAGTGCTCTGGAAATCATTTTTCTTCCACCAGTATGGTATATATATATTACGGTGGGTTTTTCAAATTTTGCCAGATAAAATGTGAGCACAAAACCCGAGAAAACTGACCAAAGGTCGATGGTTTATTTTTGGCAATCAGGTTTCATACACAAATGAAACTTACCACCATCGTATACGTGAGTTTGAAGTCGGCTTCAATCAATCAGCCAGTAAATTAAAGCTAGAGGTCCCTGGGTCGTGTTCCCTCATCCGTTTTCCCTCATCCGTGCTCCCTCATCCGTTTTCCCTTATTCGTGTTCCCACATGCGTTTTCCCCCACCCGTGTTCCCTCATCCGTGTTCCCTCATCCGTGCGCCCTTGTCAGTTTTTCCGTCATCCATGTCTCCTTATATTTAAAAATCACTTACATGAGTCTACTTAACTGGCCAAATTCTCTTCAGCAGAATATTTCATGAATTTGTCTAAACATTGCGCTTTCAGTAGTTATGGTCACTGCCCCAAAGTATTTACAATGTGCCAAAGGAATATATGACAATGCACTTATTCAGAATGTGATTCTGTGTCTTTCATCTGTGTCTTCTAGGTGTGTTCTGTTACTTTCGATTTCACCGTCTACAGCCGAACTTCATCACGGAGTGGTTTAGACCCTATTATCGATCGCAAAGCCTGTAGTGAGACTGACGTCCTCCCGGTGATGAGAGATTGTGGGAAGAGCTGTCAATGAATGTAGCTTCAGCTCAGCCACGCTGTTCTCCCATCAACAAACCTCATCGGCGATCTTTCTCAAACTGCAAATCGCATTTATATCGCTTCTGCTTCAGCACCACTTAATCTCGATTAAGACATAATGTATTGTCGAAGGTTCGGCGTGGATTCGCCTTCATCGGTTCTGAATAAGACGGGGATTTGGGGCGTTGTGCAAGTCGCTTTGGCCTAGGCAATGCAGTCAGCCACAGCGCTAATCTCAGTCTGGCGTTTAGCGGCAATTGGTTAGTAGGTAGGACGTGCGCTAACTGGCACTATTTAAATTAGTACGCTGAATACAATCGCCAGTGACCTACCTGGTAAATGTACCGAGAAACTAACCAAGATCAGATAATAAGCTACCTAGACATGATGAAACTAACCCAGTGGCAAATTTACGCCATGTCGCGGCTTATGTCTAGGTACGATCGAAATGGAGACTTACTTGATTATCCAGCTGTTTGAGGCTAATAAATACCTGAAACCTGCTTATTGGCTTTCCATCGGCATAATATTAGATTGCGTATGAGTAGGTTCCACAATCTGGCCTCACTAATCTTACAACGAGACAACAGAGAATGACAATCTGCGGGCGGTCTTGTGATCTCTAACTTCACGTTTTCTTGACACTGTGGAAAATGATTGGCACTGGTTTTATATTCTATAACCAATGACTGTACCGATCAACTCTTGCCTCTTGTGACTGTTTAATCAATGAATAATTGTTGTATGAATGGAACGTTGTTGTATATTTGGCTGACTTCTGTCTGCTTTGTGACTTGTCAGGTCGTTGCATGGCTAATGCAATATTATAATTGTAGTTGTGTGTTTGGTGGTTGTATGGTTACAGACTGAAGAGTAGTTTGTCTGATGGTTGTATGGTTACATACTGAAGAGTAGTTTGTCTGATGGTTGTATGGTTACAGACTGAAGAGTTGTCTGTCTGATGGTGGTATGGTTACAAACTGAAGAGTTGTTTGTCTGATGGTTGTATGGTTATTATCAATGGGTGAGTGTAAATAAGTATAAGCATCATTTTACAACTATAAACACAGCTGCAATTTCTAGTAAAGTTAAAACCATACTCTGTGAAATTCCGATTGATTTATTATCATTTATAACTGTGTAAAATCATTCAGAACAGAATTATCAGTTATTTGGAATTAACCCTTTCTGCTTTAAGCGTACATTCTAGTACTGTAAAAGCCTCTGAACCACAATTATACTGTTTCTTAAACCACTTTGTAAATGACAGATACCAATCCTGTATTCATAAAGTTCACATAAATTTCAGAAGCACAGATGTCAAGAAACAATGCGAATATGATGTACGACTGAGTTGTGAGCCATCAAAATGTAATTTAATCTGTCTGTTTTTGCAAAATTGATAATATGGAATCTCAATTTACTAGGCTTCTCAATCTCTGTCTCCTCTAAATTGGCATTCCCTTTCCCTTTGGTAAATATACCGCAAAGATGTCAAATAGTTTAATGTGTCCATTTATAAAAAAAAAACAACACATTCTTCACTCTTTTTTCTGCTCGACCTTTAGTGTCCGGATTAACGCTTAGTGTCCGGATTAACATAAAAGTGTCCCGACTAACATACAGTGACAGATTGAATGAATGAAGTCAGATTATGTTAATGTACGGGCTTCCAGTTAATGGTCGAACTTGACGCTGAGTGTCCAACTCGACGTTCAATGTCCGGTTTGATGTTTTATAGGGTCTGGCTCGACGTTAAGTTTCTTTCTGGACATTTGGTATTCAGCTTGATGTTTAATGTATGGCTCTATGTTTAATGTCCGGCTTTATCGTTCGTGTACGCATTCAAGGTTTTAGCGTCCAGTTTCGATTTTAGTGTCTTTGTTTACGTTTTGCGTCCGGAATAATATATCATATTATATATTGACTCAGTGCTTAGTGTCCGACTTTGCGCTGAGTGTCCGGCTTAATACTTGGTGTTTAGTTTCGAGTTGAAGTTTATTGTCCAGTTGGTCTGCCACCAAGTTGAGGGTGCTCGTTGGTTTCCATCGGGTTCTGTCCGCTTTCCCCCCATTATAATGCTGGCAACCGTCCTATTAATTGAAATATTCTTGAGTACGGCGTAAAACCATAATCAAATAAATAAATAAATAAATAATGTGCAGTTCGACGTTTAATGTCCAGATAGACATTTAGTACTGTCACCAACCTTGCCTCCGGCTTTTAAGTCACATCCAACACAAGTTTGATCCGGCGCTATTCTACACAGCAACCAAGCGGGTGGATTCCGTTTTGCACTCTCATATATATTTGTATACTGCCTTCTGATCAAATCAGACATCCTATAAATCATGACTTGGACTCATAGAAGTTCATGAAAAATTGTGTCCCTTACCAGGTCAAATATAAAGCCGCCGTCATAAAAAATATGGCCTATTCCAACATCTGGAAGGCTGAAAGAAATCGATGAAAATACCATTTACTGTTATTGTCAATCTAATATCATTTTATACCCTCGCGGATGATTGCCTTCGATTTAGTCTACTGTAGACGTCCTATCCTAACCCCCATCTATTCATGTCTTCGGGGAACAGGTTGTCTGCCAGCGTCAAATGGCTGTCCTTACATTCACTACTGTTGGTTAAAGGACATTCCAGCCAGGTCAAGATGAATGAGGCACAAACTAACACAAGGGATAACTTATTGGGTGTCCACATTCGACGTCTCAGTAATGATAGTAGTGATTTAGGTGATATGGTGAGGAATATGGATAGATCAACACTTCGTGGAATCAAATTATAGAAACCGGAAGTAGGTGGAAGGGAGAGGACAGGGCTTGGAGAATTACCTATACACATAGGAAGATTGAAAAGCAAAGAAAACACGTCATGAATTAAACATGCAAATAAAAAAAAAACGATATACGTTTAAAAAATAATATATTTTTTATCTGGACGCGAGTATGTTCAGATGAATGCATCTCTCATGTTAGACGCATTGACGTTCAACGTCGAAGGTAATGGGAAAATCAAAAGTATAACAAAATTGTCTGTAAAGCTATTCTTTAGCAGAGAAGCATGAAATATAAATTAGTTCTGAACGTTCACACAATGTCATCATTGCTTCACCTTAAAACCAACGCGCGCGATGGCCAAGGAGCCAACCACCAATGCGGTCGTTGTGAGCCGTCGTCAATCGTGCTTCACCTCGACGCTAACGCAACTTCTCTGTAATAACTCTGGTGGTTCATCTCAACGCTTACGCAACTTCACTGTAATATCACTGGTGCTTCACCTCAACGCTAACGTACGACGTTAAACCCCAAGCACTCAACGCTAACGCAACCTCACTGTAATATCCGTGGCAATTCACCTCAAGGCTAAAGCAACTACACTGTAATGTCAATGGTGCTTCATCTCAGTAGCAACGCTTCTTTGCTGTGAAACCAATGGTACTTCGCCTCAACACAACGTCACGGCAATAGTAATGGTCTATCACTTCAAAACCAACGTTACTTCACTGTGATATCAATGATTCTTCACCTCGAGACAAACCTTACTTCACTGTAACATACTCGTTTATATCACTTCAACTCGAAGTTTACGTGAAACAAACTTCCGTATGCCAATGCAAATTCGTTACTGTCTAGGTGTAAGAGGTTGGTAGAGAATTTGTCATGTCCAGTTAAGAACGAAATAACTAATACCAGGACACAGTTTATGATCACTTGATTGCACGGATCCAAGGTCTAAGCTTTCATACATTACGCTATTGGCTGTAAAACATTATTTGATTTTTTTTTTGATTCAGTGAGAGTAGCATTCTGCTTAAATTAAAGTAAGATTGAACTTGACTCTGTGTGAAAGTCTAACCCTGACATGCCGGATCGGGTCGGTGTAATCTGGGTTGGAAGGAACTTGCCAGCGATACATGTCACAAAGGCCTGTTGCTCTCAAGCTGAGAGATAAATGGCTTTGATGTGTTTCTCTGTTGACTCGACATTTGCCCTTATACAGATGGTAGGCAATTTCCGAAATCCAAAATCTAATTGAATTGCTGGTATTATATGCCGACAGGCCTGCAGCCAGGTCACTGTAACGGCCGGTGAAATTGCCAAACTTAACCTGTCTTTGAAAGCCTGATTGCGGCGCTTACACAAACACTGCGTGGCTAACCACCACAGACTGGATCACGCAGGGAAGCATACATAGCTGAAGTAACAGATGTACAGGAAGCTGGTCTGTTTTCGTTCTACAGGTCTTTGATATTACGTATCCTGACAGCTGACAGCTGCTCATTATCATTGTATTGCGAGGATTTGTTCTTAAAGAACCTCTGGAATGACCATCCAACACCGAGTAAAAGACTTAGTTCCCTTTGTTGTCCCTTTGAAAGAGCAACAATGGCTCTAGACGCCTTTCACTAGGTAGCAAATGGACAACCAGTGTTGGGTGTTGCAGAATGTTAGGTTGGATCTCTTCGGTATTCTGTGGACCAGAACGACCTCTTTCGAGGTCAAACGTTTTCACCCCTATTAATTTGTTTCTTTGTAATATTAACATCATGAACATTCGAAAGAAGTTTTATGGAACATGAATGGAAATCTATTATTCCACGGGCCAGTTTGTATATTTAATTGAAAAAATATGATTTTATAAAAGCTGTTTTCCCAATACACAATATAGAGAGTAGATGGGTTCTGGATTTTCGGAGAATGAATGAATGATCGATGTTTAGGACCATATTATGGATTCTTCGATAAAAGCGATATCAAAACCTGTTTGAATATTCCCACGTTTTCAAGAGTGAATAAAACCGATAGGATTTTTATCTGGCCTATAGTAAACTATAATTAACAACGTACAGCAAAGGGAATAAAAACCAGAGAATCGACGACAGTGTGACAGCTGGCAAATTGTCATAAGTAATTGGTGAAATATAGCCTCTAGTCAGTTTACCTCAGTCAGGGATTTATTCTAACTGTTCATGTGAATGCATATATAGTAACAATTTACACGCCCCCTAGCACCATTTCTTGAGCAGAAATAGGTAAAAAAAAAATGCAGTGATGTTAATTACAATTTATTAGACGTCACTGGTCTGTAATTACGCAAAATGCTGTGTTGTCACAGATTTAATATGCAATCTCATTAAAACAATACAAAGGGACCAGGACTCGGGTATGCTTAGTCCACCAGCAGAATCCTGGTGTATGCAGGAATACAATATAATTAAGAGCAGCGACTGGCTGCGTGTGTCATGAAACACAACCACTCCACACAAAGATCCAAATTAACGTATGGCCTGGAATTTCTTGTTTGTGTTTGCATTCAAGTTATTCATACACGTCGTCATCCATACTTGTGCAATTCACTTTGTTGTCTTGAATGTCGACTATTCATTACAAAAGTCTCACTGAAGTTGCATGTCAAAGACACCAGACATGATATCTGAGCATCTCACAAAATGCAAAATGCAGAAAATAGCTTTAACATGAAGACAAACACCCTCATTTCTCACTTTGCATGACATGAACATACTCATGACATAAACTGCAGCTAACCCCATAAAAGAGCAATCCAACATCCAGTGAATTGTATCATTACACTTGAATTTCAGTGCCTAAGTAATTTGTACAAATGTAACAAACAGAAGTCTCCAACAAATTGAACTTTACGATGGTAAGTCATTGTATTACTATAGTGTAGTAATAAGGAGAAATACAGTGACAGTAAGTGTTTGTCGTGTGATTAGATTCCAGAGCACACGCTGGCTCAGTCCCTTAACGCCGAAAAGCGATTTCCTTCACCCATAAATCCGACCGTTAGCTTATGAGCAAAAGATTTTTCAATATGGCCTAACAAGACTGAAACAATTGTAAATAAAGATATTGAACATCATTCTTAGTTTTCATAGCCTGTTTTAACACTTCGCAATTTACATGCTGCTGATATAAAAAGTGAAGCCGATTTTTTATTGCTCTGATTCCTGGAATCCTATCTGAAAGTTACCCTTGTTCGTACAACAATGTAAAGAGGAGGTTGGGTTCCGAGACTTCATTACTTCTCTGATCTGACATTTGTTATTGCTTTGGCCCTGAACTTATATGACGGTTTTCAGACACCACTCTACTAAAATCAACCCTGACGTCTTTCTTCCTTGTTTTCCGCCTGTTTGCAGTCATCACATTATTTTGTTTTATTACTGGAAAGACGTTTATGGTTCCTATTAACGGCAATCCCTATGCGTCCTTTTAGTAATGCTGCACCGTGTTTTCTAGATATGTATAATTCGCATATTTAGCGTGGAAACCCGCGCTTTCGGTATTGTCCCGTTGCCAATGAAAGCTTGTAAAGGTACGAGTGCGCACACCACCAACGTCCAAATGCAAGTCACGGATCTATGCACAGGAGAGAAGTTCACAGTAATGATTTATGGATTCTCCTGCATTGACTCAACAAGTCATTTTTCTTGAGCGACTGTAATTGTTGTTCTGTAGTCATCTAAAGAAAATAAAAACAGTTTCATTTCATTTATACGCAACCCAAAAACAACATGACATGTTGATTGCTGTCACTACGGTCCACAAATCACGAATGATAAGCCAAAGTGATGTTATGGAAGTAACATTTTCGTGTAAATGGCAGAACACAATGTGGACAGTGTTTTATATTACACGCATTTTATCCTCCGCTGTCCAATTTTCTGACGTCTCCTGTATTTTCTGAATGACTCTAGAATGGAGCTCACTTCATCGTAGCTGTTGTCTTAGATACAAGAGTTCTGGTTCATCGACAAAAATCAAATGTTTGTGGTCAAGAGTTTCAAATTTATTACATTCATTTAGATGAAATTGTAAACATCATCTTTATCTTATCAAACTATCTATATGCAAAGACAAGAACAAGAACTATATTTGATTTAAGGAACACGGGGAATTACACACTGTCCAAGTCAGTTTCCTCATTAATAATCAATGTTTACTTGTGTTATAAAATTACATCTCAATACCATCAACATTAGGTAGGGAAATAAATAATGCTACCCATTCGTTTTGTAGCTTTATATACATGTTTAAATTCATTGACTGTTCACTGTCCAAGCTTAATTAATTAAGTCTCCTAATATTGTTTATTTAGGGATTTTACATAAATATACTGATAGGGGACTCCGTGGCAGTGGTTGGTAGCGTGCTAGCACTGATCGATATGGTTAAGACATACTGCATAGAGAGAAAAACCAGAGCAGCGACGACAGTGTGATAGCTAGCAAATGGTCACACATAACCTGTGAAATATGGCCTCTTCTCAATTAACCTCAGTTGGAGTTTTATTCTAACTGTTCATGTAAATGCATAAAAAGTAGAAAATTACACACCCCCTATCACCATGGCTTAAGCAGAATTAGGTAAAAAAAATTGCAGTGATGTTAATTACAATTTATTGGACATCACTGATCTAGAATTACTCCAAATGTTGTGTTGTCATCACATTTAACATACAATCACATTTCTAATGTGGTGAAATGTTCGATTTGTATTGCTTTGCCCAGATTTTTCAATACAGTACAGGTCTACATATGGCTATACTTGATAACGCACATCTTATACCCATTGAATAACATCCCATTGCTCTGATTTATATATTGTGTACCTCATAGCACTTATTCAGATTGTGTTAAATAATTGACACATTCGATGCATGTATATACTTTCGTGTAAACTCAGTGTTCGTTTAGCCCACAGAGTGTATGTTATCAATTTACAGCAACGTATTTTCTGATGACCTCTTCTTATGTATCATCCTTTTACAATATTTTCTGAAGTGTGGCAGATTTTAACGCTCTGTAAAAAATAATATATTTATGAATATCCCATAAACACTTGTAATTCAGGCTTTCCTATAGCTGTACATCGTCGTAGTTCAAATGGAAACTCATACGTGACAGTTTGAAAGGAAATTTGTCTAATGTGTAGTAGAGTTTCCAGAACAAACAAGTGAGCTGCACAATAAATTGAAATTTTGTTCAGCAAATGTTTTAGCGTCTCGACACATATTTACATATTTTATTAACGCTATACTCAAGAGTATTTCACTTATGTGTGACGGCTGTCAGGTTTGATGTGAGTAGGAAATGGAAGTGCACTTCACTAAATATCTTATGTATTTCTCGACTTTAAGTAGACTTAGATGGCACACGGAATGAGCGAGCGACTGCTCCTGTAGAGATAAAGTGTGTACTATTTGTACCCTAACGGATAACGCTTTTTTTTTCTTCTTGCACACGATGCCAATATTACCACCCGCGAGTAATACCCTATTATTGTCATAATCAAGTGAAATTATGCTGTCTAGCTTAAAGTAGCCAATGAAATCAAAGTTTTCAAAGTGGCGGGGTAATGCTCTGACCTTATTAATGCCCTCAGTCCCATAAAGCAATGTTAATTGGTCATCGTCATAAAGTGTTAACAAATGACTATCATAACCTCTATATATAACGTATCTGTGTGTTTATTTGATGGGTGTGTATCTTTTGTGGACAAACTTAAAGTATATGTATGGACGTAAGGTCTGGCTGATAACTTCGTAAGTTCTTCATTTAATAACACTGTGCCAGAAGTGACAGAGACTGATGATATTATTCAGCTGTCCAGTTCAGTGGTTAAACGAAGCCATCTGATCATGCTGTAATTTTAACGGCTTTAAATGGTAAAAATTCAGCTCGATGATTGATTTACTCAAAAACTGAGCTTAACATGAGTTCACAATTGAGAGCTGTTTATATTTGGTGTTATAAGATCGTAAGCGTGGGTATGAAAAGAAAATACGGATTGTTGGACAAAGGTTATGTGACTAACACCCAGAGGATTTCACATTAGGTTTGCTTCATGTTTCTCTTATGACTACGTTTATGGCTGTAGTGGGATGAAACCTAGCGGCAAGAACAAAATGTACAAGGATGAGCACTTGTTTTAGATTGACAGTCTACATGCAAGTCAATTACATTAGCGAAATTGCCTCGGTTTCGACGTCCATCGTGTGCAAAGTGGATCCTACGCAAACCTGATATCTGAAGCTCTGCCAGGAAGAGTAAATTATCTGGGCGTAGTTATTACTTCAGATTGTCTACATCCTCTTGTCATTCTTTCACCAATTCCACCAATGTCCGATAATACGTCTAAATTTGGATATTTAAGCCCTTTGAGGTCGCTTGCCTTGTGTCCATACAACCAGAAAACATCATTGTAGAACAAATTCTCATTGGTACGGTACTCTGATGTCAGACCTAATGCTTCCGTACGTTCAGGTTCGGGATGTCAGACATATTAATTTCATACTGCTTCGCCAATATTAGCTGCATGTCGAGAAATGACAGGATAGCATTCTGACTAAAAATTAACACATTTGTTAACATGGGTCATTTTATTGATTTATTTGATTGGTGTTTTACGCCGTACTCAAGAGTATTTCACTTATACGACGGCGCCTAATATTATGGTGGGAGGAAACCGGACAAAACCCGGGGGAAACCCACGACCATCCGCAAGTTGCAGACAGACCTTCCCACGTACGGCCTGAGGAGAAGCCAGCATGAGCTGGACTTGAATTCACATCGACAGCATTGGTGAGAGGCTCCTGGGTCATTACGCTGCGCTAGCGCGCTAACCAACTGATCCGGTATTCATTTTAATTTACATTTGTAAATAAAAGAAAATACAGAAAAGATTTGTAAATCCTTCCTGTACACCAGCTGTACAAGCCATAATGTTGAGACTGTGAAATAAATAGTGAGGAATAAAGGTGGCCCGTTATAGATTCGTGAATATAACAACAACATGGACTTGTTAGAGGTATGGCGGGGTGATGGTCATTGGTCGATGAAGAACCAAAGTAAGTAAAACGTCTGTCCGAAAACATATTATTGTCATAATCACGGTGCCTCATGCTGTCCGTGTCCATGAGGCCATCTTGAAACAGTTGTATCCTTGGTACCCTGTGGCTCAAAGTTCATCCCCCACGCAACGGGCAATTAATGATTCGAACATTTCATTACAGGCCTGCCGTGTAGCCGTAATAACTTATAGATAGGAATTATAGACTTTGCATTATGAATATTTGCCGATATCTCCTGTTATGCAATGTAATCTAACTCACATTACACGTACAGAGACTTAATACTCCTGGTTTAACCAGTCAAATAACGACTGTTTCATGCTAATTTAGTTCTGACTTATTCATTCCATGTTATATTTAACTTTTTTTTCATCAGTGTAAAATCAGCGAAAAATCTGTTTTCCTCACAAAAATCACTTCATCAAAACATGAGATTGTCTGAAAACATAAACTATTAGAAAAATAACGTGCAACTGTGGAACGGATACACAGTTTCCTGGTTTTGTCTAATTCTGGATCCTTAATTTTTATTTTATTTCATTGTTTGATTTTTCTTGTATACTATGGTATCACAAATGCCTTTATATTAACATGTTATATCCTACAAAGGTCCGGCCGTAAGTGGGATGGTCCGGCAACAACTTGCGGATGGTCGTATTTATTTATTTATTTGATTTGTGTTTTACCGGGGGAAATCCACGACCATCCGCAGCCTGCTGGCAGACCTTCCCACTTACGGCCGAAAAGAAAGCCAGCATGAGCTGGACTTGAACTCACAGCGACCGCATTGGTGAGAGGCTCCTGGGTCATTACGCTTCGCTAGCGCGCTAACCAACTGAGCCATGGAGGCCCTTACGGATGGTCGTAGATTTCCTGCGGGTTCTGCCCAGTTTCCTCCCACCATAATGCTGACCACCGATGTATAGGTGAAATATTCTTGAGTATTGCATAAAATACCAATCAAATAAATAAATATTTCCTTAGAACGTGAATGACAAACTTTAACCCGAATTTCACAAGGTCGTTAACGGTTTTATATCTCCCAATGACACAAATGTTTTCAAATGAATAAATCCATGTTTTGACTTCTACAGACACTGAAACCGTATTACACACGCTTTGAAAGAATAAAAATAACGCTGTTTTTTTAAAAAAACACACCACATTTAAAAGGTCTTTGATAAGCTTTTGTGTAAAAAAGTAGAATTGCTCAACCGGAATCCGTCCTACAGTTGACCAATATTTGATTACGTTAAATAAATCATAATTGCAGAGCCCATCAAGTGAGGCAGTGAATCTGGTTATTGGGCAATCTTGTCAAAAGCAATTGGTGGCTACAAGCCTGTAGGTGACTAGCAGCAGTGTTACAGGCTTTCCTAAATGAGATCACTCACGTCTGACTCCAATGTAATCATAGAAACTCGATCATTTATAACGTGAAGTGCAGGTATCTGTTTTAGAAAATAACATGTGCATTCTCATGATGAAATGAGCACATAAAACTGACTGATGGTAAATGTCCAAAGTGTCTATGTGGTTTAATCGCATGCAATACCTCCGCCCTCGTCTTCCCGTGATATAAAACTTAAACTGTATTCAATACTTGAAATGAAGTAGAATCTAGTGTTGTATGGAGTTTTTCCGCCAGGTGAATGTCCTACTGTGTCTATGTTGTGTAATCCGCCATCTCTTCCCCGTTACGTAAAACGTGAACTGTTTTAATACCTGGGACGAAGTAGAATTTAGTATGAAAACTTTAAATTTAATCTTCCGACAATCGTATACTACTTCAAAACCATAAAGTATCAAAGCATGATCCATTTCCGAAACAACCAAAAATTCCCAAGCAAATATCTAAGAAATATATATATATAGCAAACAATACTAATCTTATCTTTTGTGAATTACATGCAACATTTACCTCCGTCTTATCCCGTTTGGTGTAAATGCTTTTCAATCATTTGACATGTATTTGTCACCTAAAGTTATCTCTTTAGGTTAGCATTAACTATAAGATAAAAAATACATCACCCTGACCCTAAAATCAAATTAAATTATGTATATATGTTTGCTTGCGTTTTTACATATAATTTGTTATTTCTCAGTCGTATGATCGTCGTCATATGATTGTACGCCTTTAAATCTCAAGCACTCACTCACTCACTCATGCATATGGTCATTAGGTGTGTGTGCATAGTGTGTCTACTCAGCTGGCGAGTCCATGATGTCAAAGTGCAGACGCCACATAAATATAAGGCCGAAGACACCAGACGTGACACCCCGCCAAGTCACATTATACTGACGTAGGACCGGCAAGTCATATTTCCTTGCATTACCTGTCAGTTCTGATCGCTAAGCGAAGTAACAATAAGTATCATTTTTAATGTCTTTGGTATGACTCGACCCGGGTTTGATATCAGACCTCGAGAAAACTTCGTCTGAGACTACATTTACTTACTTCTGTACAGTTTACATTGTTTTGCATGCAATTAATTATAAACGCATTATAAACAAAGTTCTGTTGACTTCACTGTGACACCTGGTTTGGTATTTATCAAGTAATTGCAATTAAGAAATGTTTTCACAAATGAATTTTATTGTGCAAACAACCTTCCAACTGCTATTACATACACAGCTGCTCTGTAGCCACTTTCACAATACTATATGGGCATTACGTAAGCCCATAACTGCCACAGCGACCAGTACGGCTACAGAAGCCATCTTTGTGAAATTTCATTTTGTTTTTTCACTTATATGGTTGTTCTGAATGTTTGAACGAAAAAGACGAATTGTTTCGAACTTACTTGCAACCTTTGACATGGGACAGATAAAGCAAATGCCCGGGTACGAACATAAACGCGCCATGACATGTACGGCGAGCCAATCTTCTAAATCAGAAAACCGGTTTACGGGCTGTCATATAATGCACCCACTTGAATAATAAGCTTGACTACAACGGTTGAGGTTTACGGGGTGAAAGCTGACAGTGTGAAGCATCAGCCAGCTTCAAGCTCCATGAACAGAGCAATCTGTCAAATGAGATTAGAAGATGCCAGTTACCATTCACATCAAATAACAGCCCTAACGCAATGCTCACCAAGAGCGTTGGTCAATTACGCTCTACATGTCATTCCTGTCCGCTAATTGACAGATGAAATGTGGCCTGAAGCTCATTCCCCGTGGATGCCAGTCATGTTTTTACAGGTAAAGGAATCGTTCAAAACAAACAATAATTAATTTTCATTAGTCTATCTTTAACTATTTAACTATTTTTTGGCATGCTGTGATGGTGATTTCTTGGTGACAGGTAATGATGGTGATCTTTTGGGGGCATGTTATGACGTTGATTTGTTGGTGGCATGTTATGATGGTGATATCTTGGTGGCATGTCATGATGGTGATCTCTTGGCATGTTATGATGGTGATCTCTTGATGGCATGTTGTGATATGATCTCTTGGTGGCATGTCGTGATGGTGATCTCTTGTTGGCATGTTGTGATGGTGATCTTTTGGTGACATGTTGTGATGGTGATCTCTTGGCATGTTGTGATGTGATCTTTTGGTGGCATGTTATGATGGTGATCTCTTGGTGGCATGTCATGATGGTGATCTCTTGGTGGCATGTTATGATGATGACCTCTTTGTGGTATGTTGTGATGTGATCTCTTGTTGGCATGTTGTGATGGTGATTTCTTCGTGGGATGTTGTGATGGTGATCCGTTGGTGGTATGTTATGATGATGATCTCTTGGCATGTTATGATGGTGATCCGTTGGTGGTATGTTATGATGGTGATCTCTTGGCATGTTATGACGGTGATATCTTGGTGGCATGTTGTGATGGTGATCTTTTGGTGACATGTTGTGATGGTGATCTCTTGGTATGTTGTGATGTGATTTCTTGGTGGCATGTTGTGATGGTGATCTGTTGGTGGTATGTTATGATGGTGATCTCTTGGCATGTTATGATGGTGATCTTTTGGTGGCATGTCGTGATGGTGATCTCTTGGCATGTTGTGATGTGATCCGTTGGTGGCATGTTGTGATGGTGATGTTTTGGTGGCATGTTGTGATGTGATCTCTTGGTGGCGTGTTATGATGGTGATCTCTTGGTGGCATGTCATGATGGTGATCTCTTGGTGGCATGTTATGATGATGACCTCTTTGTGGTATGTTGTGATGTGATCTCTTGTTGGCATGTTGTGATGGTGATTTCTTCGTGGGATGTTGTGATGGTGATCCGTTGGTGGTATGTTATGATGGTGATCTCTTGGCATGTTATGATGGTGATCTGTTGGTGGCATGTTGTGATGGTGATCTGTTTGTGGTATGTTATGATGGTGATCTCTTGGCATGTTATGATGGTGATCTCTTGGTGGCATGTGTGATGGTGATCCCTTGTTGGCATGTCATGACGGTGATATCTTGGTGGCATGTTATGATGTGATCTCTTGGTGGCATGTTGTGACGGTGATATCTTCGTGACATTTTGTGATATACATACATGTGATATATATATTAACGCCATACTCGAGAATTTTTAACTGATACATTTCTGGTATTTTGTAATAGTACTTGGTTGGCGGAATCTAGTGCTCATGTCTTGTTTGCGGCATTTTGTGATGTAATGATGTGGCGGCAGAAGAAAACCACACCTTGTTGGTGTGGTTGCTCTGAATGAATTAACCCCATACAAGAGAAACAAATGTGATAAAACCTCAATTCTTCTCAGCATTAGTTTGTGTATGAAATTTCCAATCATTCTACTCATTCACATAAACACTTCGGTTTCACTGAGGCCAGTTCTTCAAAATTGTATTAAAACTTCAGTAAGGCTTAAATCTCCATATCGATCGTGGCCGAATAAAAACCCAATGGGACGATACTCCAGACTAAAGTTAATACCAGGCTTAACTACTAATACACTGTCGAACAACTGGGCCCAAGTCACTAGCTTCCCGGTCCTCGCTGTGTAAGACTACAGCATAGGGAGTAAAACCAGAGCATAAAATAATGGCCTCTCGTAATTTGCCACGTAATTAGTGTTCACGCAAATGCTGAAATTTTAGGAACTTGGACAACCAATTGCAAAATGGTTTAAGCAGTGTTACATGAGAAATAAAACTATTGCAGTAGTGACGTCAATGATGGTGACTTAGCCGCGGCATGTTTGCATTAGGTTTATTAAGCACATTGCGAGCCGCGGTGCCAAGCACCTGAGAAGCACATTGTATCATGTGACCGGTCAAAAATATTAGGCAACTATTTTCTTACCATATAATGAACGCCTGAATAATTTATTTAGCGCAGGCAAACGATGGAATGACGCAGTCATCTAACATAACTATCTTTTCTGAACTGCCACAAAGCAGTACCGATTTATCCTGGTGTTACCTATATAGGCCTACTTACACTACATACGTCGTTAGGTCGACTAGATCTGTCACACACCCGGAATAACTGGGGAAAATCCGAAACTCTTGCAGATTACATGCTAACCACATCATAGTTGCCAGCAAATGAGTGTAAAATAACCTGATAATATCCACCAAATCTGCCCTTAATCATAAATTAAGTCAATTAAAAGATACCCTCAGGGGAATGACGCTGTCCAGATTGACCAAAGCGTTATGTTTTCCACCCGGCCCGATAGATGAAAATCCATTTTCGTGATGCATCGTCTTCCTGTGTTAGGCTATGAAACGAGGACAATAAATATGTCAACGACGCTTCGCCATAAAGAAGGCTTCCGTACAGGATTAATCCATTCGTTGATACAAACTGAAAAGCCGCAGAGGCTGGTATAAAGGGAAATGATTCGATACGAGCTGGACATTGTCTCTGACCGATGTCCACAAATAGGATTTGTGCCATTTATCTGCGGATGTTTGCAAGTGAACAGAACTCGTCTACGGCTATTTTCAGTCGCTTGTTTATCAGATTTGTTCTGAATCAATTGATTATTTGTAATGTCACCAAATGGATAGATGGTTATAAAAGGCTGATCAGACCATATGCAGAAAAGACATAAATATTACCCATTAGTAAGTTCGCTACACTGGTTTGCTTATTCATTTCCTCTGTGGTTTAAATCGTCCATAATGTTATTTCATGCTTACGATATTGAAAGTTTTAAGCAAATAAAAAACCATCGTACTTTGGCCATCATATGTCCCCGCCAATACAACCACATATGCTATAACCGTAAATAGACGATCATATTACACTTAAAGATTTATTTTGTTCCAGCCAATTTTCAATCTTCCCTACTGTATCTAAAGTTGGGATTTTTTGATCACTAGGGAGTTTCAGTTCATCGGTCAGATCGGGGGTTTTTCCAAGACACTGAATATAACAATCCACATTTATGAAATCATATCATTTCGCAATCTCCAAGAAATGTAGATACCAAGATGGTTAAACCTGATTTACGTCATTATTTTTGTACAATTCCTTAATACTAAATGAGCAGGTAGTGCTGATTTTTGTTCGAAAAGCAGAAACATATTGTTGGAATATCTCAATTTAAGCAAGATATATTCATTTCACCCAAGCCTTTAACGTGGTCTGAAAAATGTAGACTAACAAATGTACGAGCAGAGCGACGCCCGTCGCCATGAACAAAGCCAGATAAGTCTACTGAGGTATGTAGAAATAAAGCACTTTGGGAATCAATTAAAACTCTAAGTGGTTGTTGGATGCCAGTGGCTTTTGATCGCTAACCCGAACTACGATCCTTGTGGCCACAGCTTTTACAATCCACTTACGCGTGTATATCGTTTTTCTCACTATGGTCGATGTTATAGCTGAGTGACAAACGTCAAATAGAATCCTTTGGGGTACAAACTGCTTTCATACCCGTTTTCCCTTGAAAGAAACAGATAATTGAGTTTTAGCCCGTAGACATGTGCCAAACAAGAGTTTTGACCTTTTTGCTCCGCGTCCATTAGGCCATGCAAATTCCCGTTTGGTGTGAAATTTTGGAAGTGGAATGACTGGCCTTACAAAAACTAAGCTCAGGATACTCCTTGTGCTGCTTTCAAAACATTACATTGATTGAAATATTGCTTGAATGATCCCAATGTCTAACATTTTAGGCTTCTTGAATCGCTGCTTTCCACCGAAAAATTCCTTTACAGATTTGAAATCGAAATTGATCTTTCCACTGGGAGTACCACAAATTGGAAATCAATACACGTAAGTCATCGGTATTCGGTGAAATGTTTACTTTTGTGGACGCTATGGCTGGCGAGTTTCTGAATGGCCCTAGATCTTAAGTACATGACGATCCTCAAATAAAGTTTTCTCTGGGTGAAAGGCTTTCATTGAGTTTACCAATAAACGGGTTTTCACTCTTTTTCATGCATTTTTTGTTACCTGTGAAAGGTTTACACCACAAAAGCGAAATTATTTCTTAAGTTGAGATTTTAGCAGCATATTTTATCACATCTTTTCACACTACTGTAGCCACGTTCGAATTATTGCCATTTCTCAGGGGACAGTAACAGGTGGATGAGCCAGAAATTACTTCAGCACACTTTCGTAACGTTCATTATGAAAGTAATGCTTATTATAGCTTTCAAATAATGAGCTTTTGCGTATCTCGAACTACACCTTAGAGCTAGTATTTCAAATTGAAAATTCGATTTGAAAACAAAAGCACCAGCTGTGGGATGGAAGGTGGACAAATTAAGTCATCCGGCTTATTACGGAACCTTTATACAGATCAAGCTTAGAAAAGGGGAGTGTGGTTTATTTTATGCTCATTTTGGTTTATGTTCACGGTTCGTCATTACCGACAATGTGACATGAAAGTATATCTTTCTGGAAGAACCTGTTCATGCGTTATAACTTAGCGTGATACATTGCAGAAAAACTTTTAGCACTTCGAGTAAACCGTTGGGGCGATAGCGATGGCACAAAACCCATGAAGGCCTGATATATTTCACACAAACCTATTACATTGTGATACTCTCTCATAATCCCTGGGAGTTTGATATTTTGTGGCACTCATTTCATGGCAATGCGATACTTGATGGCACACAATCCCTCACAGTGTGGTAGTCGTTAGACATAAATCACGGCAGCGTGATACTTGATGAGACTATCTCACTGTGGCACCGAATCCGTGTCAGCGTGATACTTGATGTCATTCAACCCATTCCACTGTGACAGTTGTTGGCACCTAATCAGTGTAAGCGTACTTGGTGACACACAACTTATGTCACTGTGACATTATGGTGTCGTACCGTCAGAACCGATAGCCATGAGTGTTTGAACAAATGTCTTCGTATAAAGGGTAAGTTTCAATGTTCCGGACCCGAAGGAAAAGAACACTTCTTTGAAAACAGTTTCTGTACAAATGACAACATGACATCATTATTTTATGCCACAATGGCAGACTAATGGTATAAATGAGTAGGCTCGGCAGACGGACAGCGATATTTGTTTCTTCTGAAATATAGGGGCTTTGCAAGTTAAGTGATCGTTTTACAGGGAACATTTTTGTAGTAGTTAGATAGTTATAGCAGAATTTGGCTCTGTACTTCTCCTTTAATGTATATGAATACCATCGTTCTGTCACTGTCTGCCGTGTTACATCTTACATAAATCAACAGAAGATTGATTCTACTGGTACAAATGTTTTATCTCTATTTATTTATAACTATTATTTTGTTTATTTATTTATTTATTTATCTACAGACATATTTAGATCGAGGTAATTAAGAATAATGCTCTTGTATCATGGCGGTTAGATTTACTGGTTGATAAAGCTGGCAGAGCCCGCATTAAAGCCACAGCCTTTCAGCAGATACATAACAAACTTTCTGACAAACCTTCGTTGCTTTATATCACTAAGTCACCGATGACGCTAATTTTAAATAAAACCACTGCCTGTTACTGACAATGAATATTGTTTTAATTTTTGGGACATCTTCATATGTGGTGATACATCGGCTTTATTCGTGATTCGTAGGATATCGTGGCTGTTCTGTTGGTTTTCTGCACCTTCGTAAGGTTATCTTCACAAATCTTTTTCGTGCTTTAATCAATCAAGGAAACAGTGCTTTAATATGATAATTCTTACAAATGAACACGTCATGTTTAACTCGAGATTATTCGTCTTTGCATGTCATGACATATCGTACCGATGTCTTGGTTGCTTGTAACAGTTTCGTGTCTACAAGTATATACGTAGCAACATCGCGCCATTATCGTGATATATTGTACTGGTGCGTATCTTGGAATCGTAGATATCCCAGCAAAATCGCGTTGTGCTCGCTAGTCGGACGGGCTGCGACTGACTTAATGAAGGCACCAAAATGACGATGAAGGGACATTCTTCCCTCACAAGAGCGATCAAGCTTTAATGACATTGTTCTTAGTTTTTAAATGTCAAACTCAACGCTTTAAATTGTTGTCAGCAGGCTTCTCGTGCATTTTAAGAAGCGCTGTGGAAGTTTCCTCTGTGAAAATAGTTCATTAAGTAATTTTATATAAATCTTTACTCATGTCTATCGTAGAGTTGTACAGAAAATGTCCATCGCTTATCTCTCTGTTTGTAGATTGCCTTTACGTCTTTCGACGTTCTAAATTCCAACAGGAGCAAGCAATGGCGTTTCGAGCAAAGTATAGACTGTTCACATGTGATCAATTTGTTTCTGGCTAAGTGTAAACTACAAATTGATTACTAATATACAATAAATAGAAAACTGTGTCGTCATCATCACCATTTGTAATTACGCTGATTTAAGTAATTAACAGTTTTGGCTCAAAATTTATTGTTGTTCCAGTTAGACAGCACTACAAATACCATTTGCTTGCCAGACGGAGAAACCTTCGAGATGTCATGGAAATAATAGCATCTAACCCAGCATTCAAAATGTAGCACAGAACAAAATGTCTATCCCGAGAGAAACAGTTATGGTATATAAAGTCAAGTGTCAACGATCCTTATCTTTGATGTAAGAACATCGATATCTGCTTCGGTGAGCAGTTCCATGAGAAAGACAAAGTTATTATTCAGCGTTGGACGTTTTGGTGAGCTCTAGGCCAAATGTTTCCGTCAAATGCTCGTTCTATATCGCCTCTATTACAGCATAACTGTTGTCTCTTCCCCAGCTGTTGGTTCTGTATCCCCAGCACGCTTTAATGAAATCAGCACGAAGTGACCGATCAAAGGCACTTTAGTACCGATAAATGGGTGATTCTACAGACGTTAAGCCAGGCCACATGAATAATGGATGTATAAAATAGTCTACATCCTGACAATTTTAGTTTTATTTGCTCGCCGACAGTCGCCAGAAGAAACAGCGGATCATGTATCACCATTAACCATGTCAGGAAGCCCAGCATCTTATGTAACTGTAAGGAGTAAAATCTTGTAATGGGTCTCAGACAAATATATACATATTTTTAATCAACACCTGAATAAGAAGAAACCTATAAATCCATAAATATTGGCGAGTTAGACATCGACAATGCATTCAAGTTTGGCTACGAGTAACTGGATGCCGACTATTTCATAGGTGTTTTTCTCCAACCGTACTTTGTTTGGCTGATCCAATGCTGATCCTGTAAGTATCCTCGAGCACACTGTGAGGACATAGCATTAAAGGGACCTGTTTCACAAAACTTTATCAGCCGTCTAAGTCCTGTTAGCTGGTTAAAGGTCAGTTAGCCGACTACTGTGAGAAGGCCACTACAGAGCATAATTAAAATAATAAAAAATTTACGGCATAGAGAGTGAAACCAGAGCATCAACAACAGTGGAAACTGCCCTTTTGTCCAACAAGAATAAATAAATCTCACGATATAAAAGCGCGTTTGTCCAACGAGAATAAATAAATCTCGCGATATAAAAGCGCGTTTTTCTTGTTGAGCGACATGAATTGTCAGCCAATCAAACTTTATCAGATTATAGATTATGACCGCGGCACGTTAGAAAACATGGGATATTTTTGCGTACACCTGTCTCGCGTATGCCTGGTGGAGATTTACTTCGTTCAAAATGGATCGTAACTTTCAGGCCGTAGTTTACATGAAGAGTTATGTTGAAGTAACAGACCGATACATGTGCCTATGCTTCCATGGATTCGGTTGGTTTAGCACCAGTATATAGTAGTGTCGCATGCTTTAACTGATTCGACATTTGATTGTTATTTTAGGCCATGCTCAAGAATTTGGTCTTTATTAAAGTTGGGCATTTCTCATTCACAAATACCTTAAGAGTTTCTTATGCCACTATGGTACTAAGAAGCGGGCCGATGATGACATGCCCACTTCCATAAAAGCCGGACGCTCAGGTAAATGACCCACAAAAAAACATGAACACGACAGAATGGCTGAAAACGACCTCTCCGAAGTTGAGTAAAGAAATATGGCCATTTGAGATACAGAAATAGATAGACAGTAAAAGAACAGTTTTGTGCATTCGTTATACTTTAACCTTTCATCAATCATCAATATCCCTCCATGGCGCATTTGCCTCCCAACTATCGGATTACTAATGGCCATGTCGTGCTGCACATATTATCGGTGTTTGGACAATAAAAACTGTATAACGCCTTGCAAAATCATGTTATTGTTACATAACACAACAACACACCCTTTTGCAATTCCCGGTTAGATGGAGACAATTTTGTTTACTACGCCAATGCAGTTCTGTAGATATCAAGGATAGGTCTATTCAGCACAGGTCCTGTGATGTAAGAGTGTAGACCTTGTTAAAGTAAAACAAACTCGCGTATAAAATTCTATTAAAGTTCGACGAGACATCTTCACTGACAAAACCTTTCAGAAATATTTATAAAGAGAGATTATTTTAGTAACAGCTTGTGTATTTATATTCATCGCTTATATGAATGCCTGCACTTATGGATTGTGATATAGGTTTTGCTCTGGAATGGAATGCAAATTTACAGTATGATTAACAACCGAATTGCGTCATGTGTTTACCAAACCAGTTTTCAAGCTTGAGTCCGCTATTTGTAGGAAATGTACTTCTTCTGTGATGTACTTCTCCTGTGATTTTCACCGATGGCACAATCACTACAAAAAAGTACATTACGAATAAGGTTAAAATGAGTACTTTCACCCCACTTAACTTCCGCGCCGCTACAAAAGAACTATTCCAAAAATGCCCTACACTATACCAGTACAATATTAAACGAATGCTTCGTCGCGTACAAAATGTGGCCGGAAGTGGGAGGTAGCATATTCAATTTGGTACACGATTCTTTTAGCCAACAGCAAGTGTAAGCTGTCAGGTACATGGACGTTTATGAAAACCAATCTCACATTTCGTAAGGGGGATTAACTTTCTTGTGACCACTTGAACACGTTTACCTTCCCTTTGGAACCGTTGGCCTATCAAAGCATGAAAGTCAAAGTGGTTGTGTGGAAAAAGTAAGATCGGTGTTTTACCCGAGCCACTCATAAAACTGACCGCCATCGTATAAATCTTGAGAACGGCATTACAAAACGAGTGAATAAATCCATAAAGCAATTAAAATGTTGCCTCCGTCCTTTCTAAAACAAAATACCTGTGTAACAATGAAATTCAACTGAAATTCTTGAGACATTCTCGTGTTGTTTATGTCGTACAAAAGACTATTGTACCTTCGCGATAGTATTTATATATGCTTGAGGAATTCAGGCGTTTCAGTTTATAGTATCGCCATACGCATTCGAGAATTCTTCCATTCAGCCGGCGTATGCCTGCTTTGTTTTCGTCCTCTATATAGTGTTTCATTAGCTCCCAATTTCCTGCTATCTTTCGGCAAAGCCTCTGTCAAACCATTTCTGCGTGGATTAACAACAAGTCTCTCTTCACGTTCTTATTGTTGAAATAAATTGTTTATATTGTTGAGCGCACATACTGAAGCGGAAATTTAACTTTGTGTATTTTGTGGAGAAGGAAATTACAAGTGGTTCTATGCTCATATTCAAATACGTGATGTTGTGCTTTTTATAACGTATTACACCCGGACGCAACATTACGCTAGCAAATGCGATCAGGAGCTATTTTGACGACAACAATATGATAACAGTATGAAATTTTCAATACATGCCTAATGATGACCACACAGTTCAACTGCCACGGGCACTCATTCATTCTTTGAATAGGAAATTTATACATTTTAAATCTGCCCTTTTTTTTGGCTGTCTCTACTCATATAAAAACTTGTTAATGTCGCTAATGCAGGATTCACGAGATGGGGTTCAAATCCGGTATCCGCCAACCATAACACTGACAGCCATGTTATAAGTGTAAATGTCTTCAATATGATATTCAACAAGAACCAGAACAGCTCGCAGTTTCACGGCTTTCAAGCCGTCTTTGCACACAGTTTTTACATTTTACTTCCTTGAAAATCGAATTCGATAGACATTAACTGAAGGCTGATATATTTCAGATCCGCACCCCTTGCACAGTATCCCTGCTTGATGTCACCTGAATCACGGTGAAATCCTTTTTATCCTATTTACGGGTGTTGTAGGGGCCCAGAATTGATACTACTAGTCTTCCACTTATCAAGAGAAGATTGGTTTTGGCACCACCAGAAACAGAAATCTTTCCAAACAGCTTGTTTTTAAGGAGCACCAGTATGACAAAGATGGCAAAACTACAGCTCAAATACACGCCGCGCCATCGTAGTTTGTCCATGTTGGGGGCGGGGGGGGGGGGTGTCAAAATTCAAAAGAATAGATTATATATATTATATTATATTATTATTATTATTATATATATATATATATATATATATATATATATATATATATATATATATATATATATATATTATATATAATAATATATATTATAAATGTACAAATTTCTTTGTGGCTTCACCGATCACGGGTGTTTATCATTAAGCATGTACATAGAGGGAGGAGAACAGGAAGTAATAAAATGTATGGATCATAATGCACCACGTCACTTGTCTTAAGGCCGATGGCACGATGATGCGATCTTGATATCGTGTCATGGCTTGGCATCATCATGATGGTATACTATGATAGCCTTATCCGGCTTCCATATATAAGTGAAATATCCTTGAGGGCGACGTAAACACCAACCAGATTAATACATAAATAATTATACCAGTAGTCTCGATTGACAAGGGTAAACAGGGGTATCGCAGGAGGATTTTTCTGTTTCTGTCCTGTTTCACTGTCTGCCTGCTGCATAATTTTGCGATTTTTCCTCGCCATACACGCAAAGCCTGAAAACGGCAAAGCTGGCATAAATCGGTGAGTCCATCTCATCCTCCATCTTTAACACCCTGTAATTTATGCTGGGGGTGTGTAGCCTCTCAGCCAGTTAAAAATGGCGGCTTGTTCGTGTAAACTCGAAACCTACGTCCAACATTCCGGTTTCCCGATCGTCAAGCGGAAAACAAACCGCTACCTTCTGGGAAGAAGAGCTCTACAGGAACTGTACGAACTGCACTTCGGCGGTTTCCAACGGCAATTCTCCTCCTTACACAGAAGACTTCAGGACTAGTTCTTAGGCAAAATTCAGTCGCCCACAGGTTATGTTCCATTTATAATTTATCAGCTTGAGGTACATATTACAATTTTTTCTATGGCATGCACCTGCGAGGAAATGCATACTCTTTTCAAAGGTATTTGATTGATATTTAAATTTTATTCTCTTTTAAGTAATACCAGTTAAAATGCATGTCTCGAGGGACGACCGGTTCAAAAACTGTCTCCGTGGAGATAAATGTAGGCGTATGTATATAGCATAGGGGATACCATAACAGAAAAATGACCAATTCAGTCAGCTGCTAGTACGAGCTTTTAAGCTTTCCGCAAAAGGCTTACATAACTGATTATATCATACATAGGCCTAAAAACATTCCGGAAATGCAGAAAATGTATCACCAATCTATTTTTGAAGACAGTAACCCGTAATAGTAAACAGTAGAACGAGCAAAAATATGGCAACGCAATTTGATCAATGATGCCTTAGAGCAATGTTATATTTAGCTTAATGAAGTTTGGGTTGTTCTCCCACGCATGATTTTCAGCAAGGAAGCCGGATGCGGCTCGACTCCCAAACTAGCAATAACTATATACGAACTACACTGCGAGATTTAGCCGAGATACTAGCGACATCCGTCTCAATCTCACATAGTTGACTAACTGGCGCCATAATCCTGTCGGAATGTTGCAGTGTTATCCCTATCGAGGTCAGAGAAAGAAGTGAGCGAGTGCTTGGGGTTTAACGTCGTACTTCACAATTTTTCACTCATATAACGACGAAGCAGTGCTTGAAGTACATATAACGTGCCTTCTTGTTACAGGATCGATTTCCAACGCTCTTTTATCTAGTACTGCTTCAGTGAGACGACTTAACCACGGCAAGTTGCTAGTCGTTGAAGTATCCCTTCATGCTGAACGCCAAGCGAGGAAGTTACAACTCCCTCTTTTAAGGTTTTAGTTGCGACCCTGCAAAGGATTGACCCTGGATCTATCGCCTCCCGAAGCGGACGCTCTACCAGTTGTCGTGCCCGGTTATAGAGCAAGGAAACAGGACCTGTTGGCCCGGTGTCAGTATAATGTGAGGGGATGGATTGTCATATCTAGGAGCATGATACTTCAATGGCGGCAGTATTTTGGCAGCATGGACTCGCCCTGCTACAAGAAGACACAGTGTGTGTACACACCCCTAATGATTCCTCGTCGTTATATGACTGGAAACTTGTTACGGGGATAAACATACATAATTACATTTTACACAGATGTATCTGTTTCAATCGTATAACGACAGAAAGAGGAGTCTTTTTGCTTTCCTGCATTAGCACTAGAGATGACACCACATAAACGTGTCACAATGAACACTCTCTCCTTCTCCTTTGTTACTGACGTTAAGTAAAGAGAGAATCTATATGACAGCTTCTCGTGAAACCCGGGTTAATAGGGTAATACATGAAATGGCACTATTCATCGAAAAGTATGGTTTAATGACACTGAAAAGATACGCCAAAAGAATTAGCAAAAAAATTTTATTTTTGAGGGATATTTTATTTTTCTCAATAACTCCTCTCTTTTAGGTCGGGAAATTTTTCGGAAATGCCGACATCGATGAACATACCGGGAACGCAGTGCTAGCTTAGCGCTGCCAAATGCGGCTCTCCACTTACAAAGTTTGACAGCTATCACCGTTGACCTCACCACAGCAGGCTACTTAATTTCCGGACTGACCGCAGGAGCCTGAGGAAAACTGTACTTTAAAACCAATTTTATGATTCAAGAAAAAAAACTGAGAAGGTTGTTTGCACTTCTGTGCATTAGGCCTAATCCAGAACTCCATATTTAGAAGTCAAAACAAAGCGTTTCATGTATAGTTCTAACTTAATTACTGTCAGTCAAGCGTATCTACCATATAATGGTGAATTCACGGATGATGAATTCCCAGATAATGAACATAAATGATAAACACGATTGGATTTGTATGTCGCACCTAAGATCTATTTGCATGTTACGGACTTGGGAATTCCTTTGTGAAGTTATTTGACAAACTTCAATTTGGCAAACGCTTCTTAGAAGCCTCATCCTGGTGGCCGACTAACCGAAAGACGCTTCAATCCCATAGATGTTAAAGTTCAACGAGGTAAGCCTGGGCGCCCTAACCATTATGAACCATCAAGAATTTCCTTTGATACAATACAATAATAGCCTCGATCTAAGTAAGGATGTGTGTAAATGGTATGCACTGACAACGATCTAAGCCACTTGCAACACCGATGGAATTTATCGTAGCAATATTCTTGACACGTGTCACCAAATGTCGCAACGATATGGCTGATTATATAGACATAATCATTCATTCATTCATTCAACAAATGAAGCAAGCTTTTTATTGGAGTGCTAGTCACAGCCTCAAGCGGCTGCGGTTTTGTTGTCGCCACAGCTGATCGGCTGAGGTTTCAAGCCAGGCGGCTTGCCTTTAACATCCTTACATCTGTATCAAACAAATGATGGAAATAAAATGTACCTTTGGCAAGTTAAATATTCATTGACGTGGCAATTTGTACACCTAATCTAATTTAATTTGAGACTGAATTTTACCCCAGCCTTTACTCTAATTAGCCTCAGATATTAAGGGATATTTCCAATCAGAATATTGCTGTGTTCTAAGCTACAGTTGTGACATGATGTTTAGACGGGGTGACTTTCAAAGAGCTTGGGCTATGTTAGCTGACTTGAGATTTATGGGAAGACCATATGCCAGTCTGAGGCATATCCGTTAACAGGATGCAGACCAGTCAGAATTACACCAACCATAACCTATACTATTGATTCTAGGGACCGTCGCTTCCCATTATGGGCGCGTTTACACACCGCTGATTCAGCGGAAGCAGAAAGGATTTACCTTAGTTGGAATTTTTCCATGCCTTCACCAACTAATCACCATGTTCGAATCTATGGGCCCTTCACCGAAGGCACATGTACATGTACCTGATGAAAAGCGGTGAATATATCCCAGGGTTCCTCCAATGGCCACCATGGCTGGAGTTATATAAATGTATGGGTAAACCACAAAAATGATATATTGATTTATTTAATTATTTGTTGTCAATTTTTGTTTTATTTATTTCACTGGTCTTTTACACCGAACTCAAGAATATTTCACTTATACAACGGCTGCCAGCATTATAGTGGGAGGAAACAGGCCAGAGGCCCACGACCATCCGAAGGCTGCTGTCAGACCTTGTTACGTACGGCTGGAGAGGAAGACAACGTGAGCTAAACTTGAATTCACAGCAATCACATTGGTGAGAGGCTCCTGAGACATTGTGCTGCGCTAATAGGCGAACCACCGGGCCACAGAGCCACCTCCCTACTAATCAAATATTATAATAAATAACTAATTTATCAATGAATAAATAATGTCTCCCTCTTCATAGACGAAAAAACAACCCACATGAACTGCGCAAAAAGCCTTGTATCCATATGAACTGCTAGAGCATCCTGTTAATATTACCTTCAAAGACAAATCCTCATTCAGGGAAGAAAATATGTTTTACTAATAAAAAACATATATCGATATAGGACAAATTATGTGAAAGAACAATTCAGAAAAATACATCCTTATTAGTTAATTTTCAGCATTTAATTTAATCCGACTTAAAATCAAACATTAAAATCTTGAAGGGATAAAAGCAACTTAAATATAACTCGATTTGCCAATATCTGACAAATGTTGGCGTGTGGAATGTAAACAAATTGCAACAACAAATCCATGATTTTCATTAGCTACTTTAATAAATGAGTTGTGCCTATGAAGGATGTCATGTGACGTTGAAAGTGATACTTGTATTTTGTTTTTACAGTGATAATAAAATAAAAGTTCTGTAAAAGCTGTAGAAATGATTACCTTTTTTTGTAAGTTTCCATATGAAACGTAGTCTTGATATGTATATGTATGCCATTTTGTTGGGCAAGAAGATTCGGGTTTCTTCTGATGCAATTTTCTTTTTCTGGCTAAAAGATCTTGAAAATTCCGAAACACGTAATATTCAAGGGCCCTAGAAACCCGGATTCCTGAAACTCCTAAAGTAAGTCTACATCTAATATTAGAATGCAACTGCTATCCAGAATTAGACCTGTAATTTGTTTTGTTTGGTTGGATTAATATTTTATAACTGCATTACCGAAACGCCACGAGCAGAGCCTAATTTTTCACTCATACTGCAGCAGCCATGTTCATGGGTGGTGGAGATCGAGACGAGCATGGAGGAACTGCCGCTCTTCGCCAGGTACCTGAGAGGAGCATGGAGAAACCGCCGCTCTTCGCTAGGTACCTGACAAACATCCTAACATAAAGCGGTAGCTGAATGCTGAAAGTGCCAGTGAGAATTCTGTCACATTACCTTGTCCAGTAGGAAACTGGTTAGTCCATTTCCATTGTTAGGTGAAATATCAGCATGCTTTTCCATTTTTCTTCTGGAAAATATTGCTATAGAGTTTGATGTATTACGCCGTATATTCAACAACATTTCACTTCTACGAAGGCGGCCAGCATTATGGTGCGAGGAATCTGGACAGAGGCTATGGTGTTCACTAAAACTAAACTTATCAATTCAAACATTTATATAAAATGCCAATATTACATTAATTACGTCTTTATTACAATAAGACAAGCATAAATTATCCATGGGTAGGCATTGACAGTACCTCTTATCTTCAAACGTATAAACTTCATCATAGTGAATAATCACTTTCGTTATCTTTATTAGCCCTGATTAAAACTGGCGTCACGAAGTCCAAACTATGAACCCAATTACTCAATGGCACACTAAATTGTCAGTTGGTAATTTACAGCCACTGGATTCAAGAAAACAAGCTCACCGTCTTCCTAACTTCCTAACAAGATCGATTCATGTCGTTATAGAGTTACTAATTAATTACTGTTTAGCACCATTCTCTGGAATTGTTCACTTATATCACGGCAGTCAAGTTTATGGATGGAGTAAACTTGTTAGAATACGGACATGTTAAAACCCGGATGTTTGTGGTTGTTTTCCTGATTTACGAACACAATAAGTTGAAGGTAGCAGAAAGATTCCGACCCTTTCTCTGGTAGGCGTGGTCTATTATGTAAGGTCAACGAAACACATCTAACCCTAACCCTATATCCTAACCTTATAAACATATTTTTAGTGATGACGTGTCGCACACCTGGAGAAAGGGTTGGAATCTTCCCTTGAACTGGATTTTGTAGGCCTATTTGTATTCAGCAAAACTGGGGTTGAAATGTGGAATGTTACAAATTTGATCGACCGATCGAGTGACCGACAGAAGGACCGATCGACCGACCGACCGACTGAATGACCTACTTATGTGGCTGTTTGTATCAAAGTATATATCGGATTAATTCTTTTGTGAGAAGTGACGTTCCCTCTACCATTTTTTATGTAAGGCAGGGAATTGGCCCCAGTGCAAGAAACTGTGCACCTCAGGAAGTGAGACTGACTATTGCTGTAAGTGACTTGCTGACACACCCGTAAGACTACTTCTTTTTCACTTCTGTTTAACTCTTCTTTTCCTGTTATATGGCAAGCATCTCACTTATAGAGCCCCAAACATGCACTGACCACATGTGCTCTCAACCAGAATTCACGTATGATTTCGCTATAGTTGCCACACGTTACGTAATACCTTAGCTTACCAATTACCCATTCTAATTCATGAGAACACATATTTAATGCAAGACGGCCTATTCTTTTACTCACACAAGTCTCTGTGTTTTGAAAGAAAAGGAAAGAACCACAAAGATTCGATCTCTTTCTTGATGTGGATCCTGTTCTTAACAGTAACTTCGTTTGTTCATTGTACGATGAAGGATGCTGGAGAAATTACTGCAGAAATACGGATTTTAAACTTGCCAAAATGCAACAAACTGATCACATTACAAAGTTTATGTTTTACAAATGAAGATAAACGTTAACCAAAACGAAACTTTGACAGCACGTAGAAATACACACATAAAAGTTTCAGTGAGGATATTTTTTTGCCTAACGTTTATCTTCATACTCGAAATTAAAACATAGTGCCTCGTTTGAACGAAAAATTTGTGTTTTGATCGAGAATTCAGTTTTGGTGGGTTATTTCTAAGCAACCATATCTTTTATGGCCATATAACTTTCATGGGTGCTTCGATCATCTCTAATTGGATCCTCCGTGGCTCAGTTGGTTAGCGCGCTAGCACAGCTTAATGACACAGGAGTCTCTCACCAATGCGGTCGCTGTGAGTTCAAGTCCAGCTTATGCTGGCTTCCTCTCCGGTCGTAAGTGGGAATGTCTGTCAGCAACCTGCGGATGGTCGTGGGTTTCCCCCGGGCTCTGCCCGGTTTCCTCCCACCATAATGCTGGCCGCCGTCGTATAATTGAAATATTCTTGAGTACGGCGTAAAACACCAATCAAATAAATAAATAAATCGATCATCTCTACATCTGATCTGGAAATTTTGCAGAATTGTGCTGAGATTTTGAAATGTGCACTTTCCGATTGTCCGGCTTAACGTACCACCTCCTTTCAGTTCACCCTAAAATGGAGCTAATTCTATACAAAATGTCGTATGATTAATCTGCCTGTTATACATGGCCTGATACACACTCAGGAAAACAATCTATTCATTTTAGCAGAAAGTCTATTGTTTCAGTGATGCTGGAATGTATTGTGTTGTTAAAACATACTGTGTCATATTCGACACAGTATCCTGTTAGTTTCATACAATATTTATGCTGGTTTAATAGAATTTTTGTGCTTGATGTATTTAACAGATATTCTGTAGCAATAGTAGAAAACAGTCTAGCATGAGTCAGACAATACACTCAATTAAATTTAGCGATGTGGTGAATTGGGAAGAAAAACTTAATTAGCTCTATACTTATAAGCGCCGGGTAAGTCACACACCGTCGGTAAATGAACTGTAATAAGACGTAATACAACTGATACCATGTATTTGACTTGAGTAATAAACAACGGAATATCTGTAAGTAGAGAAGACAGCCCCGCCAAATCAAACGTGTTTCAAATGGGTTTGAACTAGTAGTTTGAACTAGTAGCTGTGCGACAGCTACTAGTTTTAGGATGGGATCAGTTTATTGTTGTTTGTGTACAGAAACAGCTTCACAATGATAAAAACATGACTATTTTAACGTCTGTTTTTGTGAATATACTGAATGATTACTATCCATATAGAGCCACGGACTCGTACAGCTACCTCGCCACATCTTGGCAAGAAATGTATGCGAATGAACCGTTATGGCTTAACGTCACATTGGCAATATTTCAGACATACCTTGACAAGAAATGTATGTGAATGAACCGTTATGGCTTAATGTCGTATCGGCAATATTTCAGCCATGTCTTGGCAAAAAATGTATGTTAATGAACCCTTGTGGCTTAACGTCACATCGGCAATATTTCAGCCATATGTTGGCAAGAAATGTATGTGAATGAACCGTTATGGCTTAACGTCACATCGGCAATATTTCAGCCATGTCTTGGCAAAAAATGTATGTGAATGAGCCCTTATGGCTTAACGTCACATCGGCAATATTTCAGCCATATGTTAGCAAGAAATGTATGTGAATGAACCGTTATGGCTTAACGTCACATCGACAATATTTCAGCCATGTCTTGGCAAAAAATGTATGTGAATGAGCCCTTATGGCTTAACGTCACATCGGCAATATTTCAGCCATGTCTTGACAAAAAATGTAGGTGTGTTGTACGATTTCAATCAAAGCTAAACGTGTTTGCTACAAAGGCTAGTGTGTCCAGGATATACCATCACACACCCTCAGCTTGCTATGAGTAAAATTCGTCTGTGAGTAAAGATACGGCACGGAAATACGTCCAGAATCATTGCTGCTGGGCTTCACAATTTTGTCTAATTTCGCGTTTCTGGTTCCCTTTGAGAATTCCTCTAATGTTGCTCACACTACACCGCCTATCTTTTTATATATACCGGTATATATATCCTCTCTTGTAAAGCTAGGTTGACTATCCGCGAGATTTGTAATATAGGAGCATTGTTGCAAACGGGAATTTTCGAGTCACGTGGTCCGCGTGGCCGAGAAAAACCAATAGTGCACTTTAATGCATTGACACCTCCTCAAAAAACACATATTAACAGGTTGTACGTAGAAAGGTCTGCCAGCATTTGTGGATGGTGGTGGTTTCCTCCCACCCTAATGCTGAACGCTGTGAAATATTGTTAGTATCCGGCGTAAAACACCAATCAAATAAAGAAATGAATACCGTCATTGCTCTACGAACTAGAATAGTGCCTGTGCTTGGAGAGTGGGCATCGCTTTCGCCGGGTAAACAATCCCTTCTGCCTGGTTAAAAAGTCTGCATTTCTTGTTTACTGATACACGGTAGTTTCATTATTTGTTTTAAGAATAAAGATAACGTCTAACGTTTAACGTTTAATTGGCCTTGCGATTATTGACCCGGAACGTCCTTTTTGGCTGACGGCTGGTATCCGAATGTCTGTTTCGGCGCTTCGATAGCGGAGGACAGACGTACGACGGACGATCAAGTTAGATAGTGATTCACTATGACCATCGTCTACAAGTAAATGACGTGTTTACGAAAAGTCGTGTTTTTCCGTAACCTGCACACAGCACTGTAAACCACAAACAATTCACTATTGCCATCTCATTGAAATCCCTCGGCTTTTCATTTCTCAACTTGGAGTTATACCCTGGGTGATCCAATAAAATGATTGAATGAATGACAGGCAGTGATAAATTAGTGACACTATTTCTTTTCTCCTGGACTTACCTTTTCAACAGACATCCCTCTTGGTGCAATGGAGGCACAAATGGCACATTTATTTGAAAATAATTCTGCGTTTCAGCATTCCAACCTTGAAACGTTACAAATATGTTCACAAATACATACCCATCAATCTTATTCCAGAAAAAAAGAGTATTTCTCATCTTCATCTTGGTGCCTCCGTGGCTCAGTTGGTTAGCGCGCTAGCGCAGCGTAATGACCCAGTCTCTCATCAATGCGGTCGCTGTGAGTTCAAGTCCAGCTTCACGCTGCTTCCTCTCCGGCCGTATGTGGGAAGGTCTGCGGCAACCTGCGGATGGTCGTGGGTTTCCCCCGGGCTCTGCCCGGTTTTCGCCCACCATAATGCTGGCCGCCGTCGTATAAGTGAAATATTCTTGAGTACGGTGTAAAACACCAATCAAAAAAAAAAAAAAAAAAAAAATCATCTTTAATCTTCGGTCATAAGTTTATACCCTCGGAATGGCGAACATTTGTTTGAATATAAATTACCAGAAGAAGTCAATCTGGAAAGAAAAGGAACTTCTCTAATTGGTAGACATTTTACTTCCTCCGATCACAGACTGGGCCCATTTCAGTATTTAGCTAACTGAAGTGAACTATCCGGCGGTGAAAAAAACAGACGCTGCATATCAGAACTCTAAATCCGTGGGCGTTATGTAGCCTGAAACCTGTTTCTGTCATTCCGTCCGGTATGATTGACAATATAATGAGGTGTGACATTTAGCTTAGCTCACGAAGCATGATTAACATCTTGAACAACAGATAACAGTGCAGGCATGGCATCAACGAGATTGGCCCCAACTTGGATACCACATTATATCAAATACTTTATTTCATAACGCTTAACCGTTTTGCTATTACTTAAGGAGTAGTCGGCCAAAGGCCATAAATAACATAAATAAAATTACCCTTTGGGCACTCCAAACACTCGTGCAATGGAGTAAATGAAACAAACGGATCTATAGAGCGGACTGAATAGATCCCTAACACGGGATGTCTCACATCTGGTGACAACTTTACCTTTCATTTCATTCTCGGTGAAGCAGTTGTGCTCTTACTCTTGACTGAAACTTCTATGTCAATTAGAAGTCTATGCTGGAAATGACTGTAAGTGAAATCTCAAAAGTACCATCCCAGAAAATCGAAGATGGCAAATCATTGGCATCGTTGTCGTTGAACTGAGGAACTTGATGTATGTCATGGAGAAGAATTCATCGGCCTACACTACAATTATGGTATGACATCATGTCTAATGGGGGTCTCCTTATGCTCTGGGCAACATTCAGGAAAACGTGACATTTGGTGGGGACCCATGCAGTGATGACATTGGGTGGTTGCTTTTTTAATTGTAAAACTTCATGTGGTCACAATTCAGTGGATACTAAATGGACAAAGATACCAAGATACCATATTGGATGTTTTTTGTGCTCCATGTCGATCACCATGCTAGTGCCATGTGTCATGCCTTCATGGACGACAATACCCTACCGAGAATAAGCTGTCACTGACAATCTCGAAACAACGCCATTGGGGCTGTGGTGGCCAGCTCCATTCCCGGCTCTGGATCCATACGAGTATCTGTTAGATCAGTGTGGACGACTGGTTAGGGACAGGAAACTTCCAGATTGCTAAAAGCGCCCTCGATGGGCACACCAAAGACTTTCAAAATAGCATTTGTACTTGTTGCCACCTTGCTTGGCGCGTGAATACGCAGAGACTAGTTGGCCCAGTATCAGTATAATGTGACTGGATGGGATGTAATGCCTGGATCGGCATGCTATTTCAACGGCAGAAGCACTTCGGCGACATGGACTCGCCCTGTCACAAGAAGGTACAATATATGCACACACACCTAATGGCTTCACGTCATCATATGACTGAAAAATTGATAAGTACGACGTAAAACCTCAAGCATATATACATATATATAACATACATTGGACCGTCCAGTACAGAACCTCCAAGAATTCGCCCAGCCATTGCACGAGGAAAGGCAATACTTCCCTCAGTTGAGGATGAGACGTCTGCTGTTGAGCATGAGAAAACGTTGCGGATATGATCTGTGTGAGGGGTGGTTACGCCAGATATAGACACACATTGTTGATCTTTGAACTGTAATATAAGTAAAATATAAATAATACACATGCATACTGATCTGCCCATCTCATTGCTTACAACCACCATAAGCATTTTCCTATCATTCACAAAAATCTTCTTATGTAACACTTGGTGACTCTTTTTGTTTCCCTTTCCAGTTTCTACCCACCCAATTTTTTTAATTATCAAACTATTTGGGTATGAAAACTAAATAAGGAGATTGTCGTACCATCGTTCCATTGCCCGGCGATCGCACGATTAAGCGACTGCACGATGATGCAAAACGATAGCACGATGGGAAGAAGCGATGGCACGATGACGCGAAGCGAAGCTAACATCGTGTTATCGCTTCGTAGTATTGCCGGGCGATAGAACGATAGTATGATGGTACATCGCTTCGTGTCATCGTGCCATCGTTTTGCGCAGTGATATCGTCGCTTCGTGCCATCGCCGGGCGACGGAAGGATGGCACGATAGAAAAATGATGGCCTTACCGGGCTGCCATAGTGGTGCGATACTTTCGACCAGATGTATATAATTTCCGATTATTATTAGCTGTAAACGTTGTTTTCAGAATAACGTCCAGTGTTAGCCTTTTCCTCATACCTTCCTAAGTTATCTTTAACCTCGTCTACTTGCCATTGTCTCATGCGAATAAAGCGCCCGGATGTGCGCGGTCTCAAATACGACAAGGGGATGGCGCAACTCTTTCTTATTGAATCCTTGTAATCAACATTGAACGTTTTGAGGAGTTTTTTTTTATCAAAAATAATAATCTCGTCTTCCTTATTCACTAAAATTCCCGTTAGGCACCCATAGCAGCAACATTATTTCTTCAACAATGTACATTTCGGACTCAATATACACGTGGATAATAAGCATGGTGAAAATATACAAATTATTTCTCCTACAAAACCAACAAAATCAACTATCAACGTGTATGCATAACGAGACCATTCCATAAACATGGCGACCGTGCTATAAATGAAAAATTCTAGCGAAAAACAATCTTGCAGTCAATTTATTAATCAAAGAGGGTTGCAGGTTTCTCAGTTTACTCCGCATTAACATCGTGAGCACTTCATCTGTCTATGCAGCCATGATCTTACAAGATTGTCTGTTTTCACACGTAGGCTGACCCAAACATTTTGCTGGATGGAAGTTCTCTTACGGTGGCTCACTATCTGAATAGGCTTTCGAGTAAATAAATTGATATGGTTTTTCTACAGCTACACAAGGACGGTGAAGTGATACCTTCTTCCAGACAATGGGGACAAATTCTATGTCGATCCTGTTTCTTGCTTAACGTGACTCGCGATGGCTTCCTTAATCTATTTTGAAATGAGCGAAACCAGATTATATTTCCGTACAGCGGCTGTGCTTATCTCAAGATAGTAGTCAACGAGCAAATTCATCAAAGGTTTCATCACCAGTTTCAGTCGGCGGTTTCTGGACAAATACGCAATAATCTGGTTAAGTAGTTTGTCCTAGCTCTCAAGGATCATTCACAGCTTAAAAATAGGGTAGGCCAAAGGCCTTCACATGTAAATCCACCGCCTGATAAATTTGGCAAGCCATCCCCATCTGTCTATCTGTAACAGAGAGCACTGATACTCTCTTAACCAAAGAGTGGGTAGACAAGACACACAAAACGACCGGAAATATTACATAATACATTATAAATTATAAAATTACTGCTAGATGATTAATTGTATTAGCAAGGAAATCGTACAGTAGTCATGGATATTCATAATCATATTCATTTTAACTGCTGTCAAATCTATGGGTGGAAGACAACGGAGTGCTTGGATTAAACGATCGACCTTAGGCAGGTAACTGACAGACCTCCGCAGACCTTTCGTCACTTTGCCATGAATGTCATTTATTTCTTTTTCATTGTTCTTTGACATCATACTGCAGAATCTTACACTTTCAAGCTGACGGCCAGTTTATATATAGGCGGAGGACACCGGAGTGCCCGTAAGTGATAATCTGTATTTGGCAAGCCACCGACGCACAACTTCCACCTGTCATGAACAAACTACTTATACCATATATTAGTGTATTCAACAAATGTCAGACTGCCCACCACGCTGCATTTGTGACGGCGACCGCTTATTCTAACCTGGGACTGGTATCCGTTATGTTAGTCTCCAGGGATCTGCGAATGCTGTGGGGTCTTAGTAGATGTACGCGCTTGGTTTGCCTTCGACTTTGAAGGGAAGATATTAGCTCTTACAGTTGAAGAACCGCATACTTACTTGTGGATCATCGAAACGATCAGTCAACATATCACAACACATTGTATCATATAACAATAATCTAAGGCCATGACGAAAAAACTAACACTCGGTAAATACTGTTTTGAAGAATATATGTAGCGTATATTGTGTCACTTTTTAGCTTATGACAATGTCTAAAATCATAAAGTAAATAATACACCGTAGATAACCTCCTTATACGTTTATAAACTGACACCTCTGCGTCACTTAGACCGCTTCGGTGGCCTAATGGTTGGAACGTCCGCCTCGAAGTCGGAAGACTTGCACGAGATCAAACCCTCGTCGGGTCATGCTAAATACTGTTTGTTTCTCCTTTCCTAGGCGCTCAGCTAGAAAATTATAAAATTTTCTACAAGCATAACCAAAGTAAATTCACTCAAATAAGCATGACTGGCATACATATCCCAGACATTAAGCAAGCCATAGCCCGTTGAACATACACACACTGCTTCGTTCCTTGATATGGAATATTCCCCAACGTGAAGACAAATGCTGGCATATACAAGGATGCAACATTCTCCACCTGGCTGTGCCGGGTTTAAGGTCGAGGAAGAAAAGAACCAAACCTTAGTTCTAGTTTGTAAACAGATATTAATCAGGATAGTGACGATAAACCAGCCTTTTCAATGTGATAGTATTCCAAATCATATATGAACAAAACTGATTGACGTAACTCAAGAGATACCTTACTTTATTCATGAGACAAACCCAAAACTATGGTACTGTAACATTATTTGTATAAATGTTATAATAAAAGCGTGTGAAAATTGATAAGAAATTATTGTACGAGCTTTATAAAAAATGTAGAAAATTAACCTCAGACAGCTATGTTCAAAATGCATATGCGATAATAAGATCACTTATAATATACTTATAATAAGTCTTACTGGAAAATTTTAGTAACTTGTTTTATCACGATAAATTATTAGCTTGTAATAAGCATTTGGAATATAGCAACAAAGCACATCACAAAATGTGTGGACAAATTATCGCAGCACGTCATATTGGAGCAAAATGTTGGTATCCACTTAGTCTGGAGATTACTATAACGTTACAGGTTTAGCAAATTTTTTCTCGGCCAAAGATTACCCTCATCCCAACGCCAGAAAGCTACCACCTGTTTTGTCAAATATGTCGAGTTGGCTGTACGGTGGGTAAGTCTGACCATTACCAAAGTATCACGCGATTATGCGGCTTTAGAAATAAGCTATTATTGCTGTGGACCTCCTTGTGGTGAATCTACTGGTAAGGATGCTATGAACGTAAGTGACTGCAAACTTATTATTGTCTAGGCGTGTTTGCCCGGTAATTTTTGTCATGACGCCATGACAAACTGCTGCAGCACCTGTTCAGATGCACGTGGGCTTGGGTCGATGGCTGAAAATTCTGCCAACCTTGCGTATATACCAAAAAGTTGCAGGCTGTTATCCTCAAAGGGAGGTAACCATGCAATGAAAGCGTCATGTCGAACAGAACCAGCTTAATTATTGCCTCATCAAAATCAAACATTGACAGAACCTCTTTCGTGCCGCTAGTGTTTTCATAGCGGTCCTTGCACGACTTAATATACGGTGACGTAACTTAATGTAGTCTGTAACTAAAACTGTAACAGACAATTCCCTGACATTTCGACACTACCAAAACTTAACCCCGATCTGAAATACTTAGGTCCCAGAAAACAATTTTTTAAAGTACAACAGGTAACAACAGGATATGTAGGATTTCTAGAAAAATAAACATCAAATACATTGAAATCTATATAAGCCTATTTTCACATCAAACACACTTTCAACAGCTTACTGCTCAGTGCCTCAATCCATTTTAATACTGATGAAAACAAAAACGCAACTGGAGATTAATTTCAAAGTTTTGAACTAAGTAAAAATTATCAAATAAGATCCCACCTAGAGCAAAAAATGAACACAAGAAATCATTTAAACAACTTAATGTATTTCCAGACTTCCGAAGCTGGAGCAAAAATACTGATTCTATAGGTCACGTGATCTATAGGGATACAGAAACAAAATCTCCCCTTCAAACTTTCCCAGTGCAAGACATTAAGAATCCATGGAAACGCCTACACAGTGTGGCTAGGTGACCATGTTTGGACTAATGATGTATGGGACAGAAGCCCACAGCTCTAGCCCCGGATAACCATGATCATTCCCCTGGGCCCGCTAGAGATAGCTAGTATAGTTATCCCTCCTAAACACACAACAAAGCCTAACTGGCTTTCTATGCATTCGATGGAAAACACAGTAGACCCTTACATGAAGGAATATGTTGTTTTTGGTAAAATACAGACTGTGAAAAAGCCTAAACCGAATTTTATTGCAAAAATGCAGTTTCAAGTAATCAGTCTAACCAAACTATTTTACACTTAAGGTAAAAAAACAAAAAAAATCTTATTTTTTCTTGCATCAATTGCTTTAGAAAAGAGATAATTTTCACATACCTTTTCATTAGTCTTTCTGGTTAAATTAAAGCAAATACCCTTTATCTAATAAATGTGTAGAGGAAAATTGCTGTCATTGTGTGATGAATTTAAAATGTATGCAACATTAAATGAAAATATTAATTTCTGGTTGTATACAATTGCATGCATATAAAACCTGCTATATTAAATGAAAACTATGAAAATGTGCATCTAAAATGTTTACCACATTATATTAAAACATATGTATACAACTATCTAAAACATGTCACATTAAATAAAAACATATGTAGGCACCCTTATAAAACGTGTTGCATTACATGAAAACACATGTAGGCATCCTTCTAAAACGTGTCACATTACATGCAAACATATGTCGGCACCCATCTAAAACATGTCACATTACATGAAAACATATGTAGGCACCCATTTAAAATGTGACACACTACATAAAATAAAAAATGTGATGTCTAAGTTATCCACAACCTTACACGAATCTGTAACTGTCTTCAGAGAATACCTCAGTTGTGAAATCAGTGTGTGTGTAGAATTATTTTGGTATCCTTTGAAGCAGTAGAAATAGCATGAGACATACAGATGCCAATTAAACATTGGGTTTTACTATCAGGCCATCCTGAACCATTGAATAATAGTTACAATACTTTGGTTATTTTGAAAGACGCATTACTTTGGGAACTTTCTCAAAAGAAGAAAGCAGAAATGCATAGATAATACTCTAATTATGCAGATCAAGAGTTCACAACAAACATGATTATAGACATGTAAGCAAGTATCTGCTGTCAAAAAAAAGAAAAAATTCGTCTTTGGTCATATGTAGTCTCCTGTGATATGTGATCCAGTCTTGTTTACAGGCGAATTCGAAAGGAGCTGAAAGATAAATGTAGAAGATGGTCAGCCAAAGCAATAACTGTATAAACAATATCCTAAACTTATATAGTATTAAATGAATCTGTTTGGTACATGTAAAAGACAACAGAGCTTGTCAATGATTCCAGTTTTTCCTTAACTGATCCTCAGAAACTCCATGACCTATGATGGTATTCATTTATGTGTTATTTTTAAATAAATACTAGCAGAAACTACTGTTTGTTGGACATGGAAGAAATGTGGATGCAACTTACAGTATGTACATGTACATGTAGTACTCAAAGACAAACTTTTCTGTATTCTGTGCTGTATTCAAATATTTGTCAGAAAAAAATGACTGTTTTGCTAGGATCTTTTACATATTTAGCTCCCTACAAGATGTACATGTGTGTGCATTTCGTAATTGCCTTCGTCAACTTACTTCACAAAATCGGGAGCTTTTGAGATGACATGCTCAAATTCCGCAAAAGACAAGGAGTCATCGGCATCAAGATCAGCTTCATCAAATATCTGCAGTTATAACATTACACATTGCTGAATTGAGTTCAATACTTCATAAAATACGAATAATGAGCATTCTTACACAGATACAATCATATACTTCCATTTCTGTTTATACTGAACAAAAAAAATGCCACCTTTATCTTGTCAACAGTCACAGATGCTGTGACAGGGGATTACAAAATAAGTGGATACACAAACAAACTAAACACATGTGGAGGGTGTCAACTGAAGAAAACATACATTTTTGACCAGCTGGTTCAGCTGATCATCCGAGAGTCTTTGGTCTCCGGTCAGGCGGTTCACAACTTCCTTCACATCTTCTTCTGAGATCATGTCATCCTCATCAAAGTCTACAGCATGGAAAATTTCTACTCTTATCATTCATTTAAAACAAAGGAAAAGACATCCATGAATAACATAACCGGTTTTTCAAGAAAGGTGAAAACAGACCTTAATCATCACAGCCATTTTTTTTTTTTTTTTTTTTTTTGATGTTTTTGTCATTTCAACTCAATAAATCAATTTTTAATCTTCAATTCTTATGAGGCCTTCAATATGATGCACCATGTTTATAAAGCAAAAGGGAACATGATGTCACATTACTTGTACTCCACGCACGTGGTCAAAAGGCAAATCTGGATTCAGGTGCACATGCTAAGCAGCTGTGTGCTCAGGTAATAGAGGTAACTCACACCTGATTGATAAAAAATTGATTGCAAAGAATTTTTCAAACAGTGCAATTTTGCCTACTATGAACAGTGATATCTAAGTTATGCAACATCACAAAGACAAAAGTTATGCTTTTTAAACTTCATGTGGAATATTTTTTCATTTAGTCTGGTCTATGGTAAATCACCTGAAAGGATGCCCATAGAAATCCTGTTTTGATTCCACTGCTGGTGCCTTCATGGCCATGTGGTTAGCATGCCAATGTGGTCGCTGTGAGTCCAGCTCATGCTAGCCTCCTCTCCAGCCATACATTGGAAGGCCAACAACCTGCAGATGGTTGAGGGTTTCCACCAGGCTTTGCCTAGTGTCATCCCACCATAAGTGAAATATTCTTGAGTACGATGCAAAACATCATTCAAATAAATAATTAAATAATCTTACCATAGATTCTGAAGGCATATTCCACTTTGACAGATTTGGGAGCAGCATCACTGAACACAGACATCATGTCAAGAAAATCCTCAAATGTCATCTGTCCATCTCCACTAGAAGAGAACACCTTACAGATCCTGTCACTGAAGGGGTTCACCTGCATACAGACCAGAAATACCAAATACAGATTAAAATATCAAGCAACGCAGCTTAAATTACCAAGCAATGCAGCTTAAAGCACCAAGCAATGCAGCTTAAAGCACAAATCAATGCAGCATAAAGAAGCGTACAATGCAGCTTTAAAACAGCAGCAATAATACTTTCTGTGAGAGTTCCCTGAATTCAATTCAGGAATTTAATAATTTTGTGACAAAAATACAACTACATTGGTTTGGTGAACCAACTCCACCACTTCACAGAAAGTAAAATTCTATTTGTACCTACGTAAATACAATTTACTAATAACGGAGTATAAAATCAATTTATCTAAACATGCTAACAGTGCCTTCACAATTACACAGGAAAATAAACTACACAAATAAACAAAAAGTCTAGAGTCAAAGAGAACCTTCAGTTCATGGCTCATGACAATCCTTTTTTGTGGATATGATAGCAAGATGGTGGTCTTAACTAAACTTTTGGCGGTAACAACACAAAGTAATAAAGCAAAACTACAATATGATATAAAAACACAATAATATGATTCTAAAAGATATCTTAACATGTTTAACAAACAAGACATCCACTTTGGGGGGGCAAATTTGCACATGAGCAGTACTCTGAATCAAAGTTCTTATGTAATAACAAAAGGATGTTATAAAAATACATTACCTTCAGCTCAGAAATATCTCTGATTTTCTCAATTGGCAATTTTGCATTTCTGTCCGTGTCAACAGATGCTGGGTCAAGTTGTCTGTAGCATTTATGAACACTGCCAGAATAGAAAGAGAAAACATTTACCACTTATTCATCGTAGCTTTATACATAGGCACCATTAAAATTTCTATTTATATGCTCACATAAAGTACACATACTCATCTCATTGGCTGATTATGCAGTTGGGTAATACAAAAAACATACTTTGACATTATTGGTTTCAATCATGCCAATTGAAAGTGTTACAAAATTTATTGATTAAGTTGTGTTTTACATAAGTATTTGAATTAACTATATCACACTGCAACCTTTGTGGAACTACATGTTTGTACCATGTTCTATATAGTCAGACTATCATCTCATCTGAAAATACTGATAAGTAAAAAACTTTACTCACTGCAGTATCTCCTTTTTAGTGAAGTATGTAAGCTCCTGTCAAACAGAAAGAACATTAATATGCAAAAACAAGTTAAAAGTTAGTTTTTATGAAAAGTGTTCCTCTGGAAATACTCAGGACATCCTTAAAAACAGTTTTTTTAAGGGGTTGTTCTCATTATTATTGTGGCTGTTGAAAAAGAGAGGATGTTAAAGAAATAGGCCTAAATAAAAATTTAACAACCCTTTCTTGGATGGCCGGTCACACGAGCGCAGTTTTAAAACATCTGAGTGTTGTTAGAAAACATGAGATCTAATGCCATGAAAAAGCTTCAAACTGTTTACTTCTGGAAAGCTTCAGATTCGCAAAAATTAACTAAAAATAAAAACTGACTTGCAATGCCACTGTTACGCAAAAGTTACAACTACCACGCTGCATGCTAGTTCCAGTGCGAGTGCCAGCGAAGCTTCTCTTGGAAAACAAGATTTCACGTGGTTTAAGTTTACCTGATACTCTTCCAGCTCCTGTTCAGTAAATACACTTTGAGAAGAACCCATAGTTTTAAGAGTCCTTTTTTTAAAAAAAAGAAGTAACACACGTCAAAAACTAAAGTGGTACAAAAACTTCTACCCACTTCCCTGTTTGCTTCTGTTATGACAACTTGTCCTAGCAAGTGTCACAGTGCCGTCACGGAATCCATAACCCGGATATATAACGGAAAAAACACCGACCGCCGCCATATATATACCTAAATCACATTTAAACTGAACATTTAACAATAATAAATGATACTTTGTAGTTTGATCAGGACAATCACGTAAAAATGGTTCCCTCTATGTTCACAAACAAAGAATTTATCTAAATGTTTTCCGTATTTTGTCTTCTCCTTTTTGTACTGGACTAAGAACAGCGCCATCTGGTGAAAACTATGTTGTGTTGACGGAAGTTTCGTTTTTAAGAATGACAAATACTCCCGTGTTGCCAGTTTGATTGTTCAGCAGCCGACATACATATTGCTTTAGCCGTGTCCCTCTGTTCTAAGACACAATGTTTCATCAAATCCAGTCCGGAGGAATGGGAGCAGGTAATTTGAAGTGGCTTTCGTTTAACTTTGACGTAATCTGAGTGCAGACAGATGTAAGATCACAACAACAACGCCCAACTATAAGCCTACATCAAAGGAGTTCGTAATATCACTTGTATGGAATGATAGTCATTATGTTAGTAAGCTATCGTCAAAGGTTTAAATGATGATTACCTTGTTGTATGGAACTGAGTATTGTTTTTTCAAAAAAGATACAGCTAAGTTGACCAAATGTAAACATTGTCGCAGTTTTGTTAGAACTGTAATACTGTGGTCAAGTGTCCGTGAGACGTTTCAACAGTTTTCACCGACCCTAGTCTAATGAATTAGATGTTGCATGAATTAGATGTTGCATGAATTAGATGCAAATGTTAGCATACAACGTCTAATTCTCTCTGCAAGCTATTGTCTGTAATTTGATTATTTTTCAAGAATCCACACTTGCAAGTTTGTGGTTTGAGTGGTGATGGGTGACAGCTTGTACCACCTGAGTATGCCTTCGATTGGTATATGGTAGAGCAGGATTCGAAACCACGAACACAAGACTTTCAAACATTCCAATATCCCACTGAGCTATCCAGGAAAACCATATTACCTTATCCTTTTTGATGACTTTAATCGTTTGTTGTCACATCAATCCTTTGCCTAACATGAGAATGTTATATAAGAAAGTTTCATTCATTTCTAATCAATGTAAAATTTATTTTCTGACAGTTTTGTTCTTCGTCTTCATTTAAAATACACCAAATGTTACAGTGTGAGAAAAGGCAGAGTAGGCACAAACCTGAACAGCAAAACAGTTTGTGCTAAGGTGAATTGGTGGGTCTAATATATGGCTTTCTGATTACGAACATTTTGGAAATCTTGAGGCCATATCTCTATATATTAATGTGATAGAAATTGTGTAATCTTCTTTCAAAGATGATATGTAAAGCTTCAATCAATTCTGATTTACTTTGTTTCATAACCAATTATAGACCGATTCACCGTCCATGATATTACATGTATGCTGAAGTAGTGACCTGCATAGAGTACAACTGACTGAGCTCCCATTGGATAAAAGCCTAATGCTGTTGTGCTAAATCTTCATGTAACACCGTCGCAAAAGATCAACCGTGCTACATGTTATTTTCAACTGTCCAAATATTTCGGCTCAGCTGGCAGAAAAAAGCATTCATTGATGCTAATTGTGACATAACGTTTTATTATTTCCTTGGAATGACACCGTGCCATTATTGAAAAACAATCGATGGTTGTTGCGTTACTACAAACACATTTAAGTAGGAGAAACTTGTCGTTTCTCGTCTTATCCACGTACCAACTGACCTCAGTGGGGTTTATTTATTTATTTATTTCATTGATGTTTTATGCCGTACTCAAGAATATTTCACTTATACGACTGCGGCCAGCATCATGGTGGGAGGAAATTGGGCAGAGTTCGGGGAAAACCCATGACCATCCGCAGGTACCTCAGTGGGAGACTCGAGGATGAGCTATATATACACAGAAGGTCCAAATGATGGTAGGACACATCATGTTCTTCATAAATGTTTTATGAGCACACATACACCAATAATTGTGACACATCTTTGAACCGTCTTGATACAGGCGAGAAGGAGTGTTACAATTTGGTACATCAGTCATGTTAACGTCTGTGTGAGAATCTGACATAATGTAAAAATATGTCACAACATTATTTAAGTATTCAAATCAGTTGATCACTCAAAGGTGGACAAAGATGCCATAGCCGAAAACCATAGGTGCACGTGGTAAATGATGCTGTGATGACTTTGTGAACAGGGCTCAAAAGTCAGATATCATGGAATTACCTTTTATGTGCCAGGGAATGAGGTAATTGTCTAGAAGACCATGAGACCAATGACAGATGTAATTTACCTTACTTTTGCCCATGACTCGTAAGTTGTTGCTCATATTTTCGCTCCGCTGAGCAAGTCAGCGAAGGTCTCTGTTCCCATACCCATATTGTACTGTGGATGGCTTTGCAGCTGTGAACTTGACCTTACCCAATAGTAAAAGCTCAAAAAAATCTTGGCCTGATTTTTGACTGATAGCTTAAAGATAATTTTTATGGCACGAAGCATTCAAATATTAGAATTGTTAGATTTGGTCTGTCTCCATGTTGTCATGAATATTCAGAGTTCATGGGAATTTGAAATGTTTGCAGTCTGTGGGGAAATCGTTCAAAGGTAAACTTTCGGCTAGACGTTATGATAAGATAACACTTTACAGTAATGGAGGACATATTTGGTGACAAGAAACTGAGGAATTGGGGTTTACTTGAGGTATGTAAAGATGCCAGCATTCTGGAATGTTTCTGGTGTATACTTTTTCGAGCAGACAAGGTGATAAGAGACTGTAAAAAGAGCCGTGTGAGAATCAGGTATAGGTTGGTGTGAAGGTAACCAATGGACCATCATGCAGTGCTGGAGTATTAAACTGCACCAATGAATCTTTTTACAGTTTGTATTTAAAGGCAGAAGTTCACCAGTTTGTGGGAAATTTATGAGAACATCCAGATTTCACAGATTTGGCGTAATTCTCTGATGAGATTATATACTCTGGCATGTTTGGACACTTAAATGTGTGTTGCTTACACACACTAAACAGGACACAGTCAGCTTGAGCTTTGTTTTCCCAAGGATTAAAATTTGATCGATCTGTTACAAGACTATGTACATTTGCGCTCCAACCAATATTCTAAGAAGATGACAAAATGTAAATCTAGTGTCAGTGAATTGATTTCATGTAGTCTGGTATAAACAAAAGTTGTGAAATGTTAATTTTTTTCATGGCTAGAGCATCTCGGGCTGGTTTGATTCTCGGTGGAACAAGATGTAACAAGTGGCTCACAAAAATCACTATACGCTCAGCCTTATATAATAGCCCCAGTAACAAAAATTTCTTTTTCCTTTAATGTGGCCAAATAATGTGACAGTAAACTTTTCTGTAAATCTTCAACCTTTGTTACCTCTATAGTGCTTTTTCCATTTGAATTTTGCACACAGTTATTATGAAAGTGATGCTAAAATGATTTATTTGTGTCACTGAATATGCAAGCTTCATAAAACTGTGCATGGTATTTACCTAAACCCCATAATTCTATCAGAATGTTCCAAAATATTGGTTTGCAGAGTTTAATTAAGCTGTACTATTTGGCACAGTATTTTGTCTGTAATATATTCTTTTATAGTTCTAGAAGGTATTGTGTACATGTTTCTTTCTTCTTTCCAGGCCCAGCAGACAAGCGAGAACTTTATGAGGTGAGCTTTATGTCAACGTGTTTGTCCTTCACACAAGATTTGTCATTTGATCATGGGGATATACATGCTTTGGAATGTATACAGTTTGCTTGTACAAATATGGGCATGATTGGAGAGCGGTTGAATGGGCTTGAATCTACAGAGGTCACACAAAATTAAGTTTATGGGAAGGATAGTACTGTACAAGTATATATGTCATTTCCCATTTTTTGTGTGTCAGAGTTGTGTATAATCTGTAATATTTTTCTGGAGTAATCCACCAAATAAGCTTACACATACACACTGTATACATTATACATAATTTATACATAAATTTTACTCTGCAGTATTAACTTCTCTTGTGTAGGCATGGTAACCTACGCACATGAACATGCATGTCTTTAAAACATTACCATCAGAATTATTGGGTGTTTTCATTTTTGTAAATTACCAGAATTGTTAGTTCCATGGTTACTCAGTTACCCAGTATGAGGATTATTAACACCGTAATTTGCATATCCTCTTACTGAGTAACCCTGCAACAAATTTGTTCTGCAATGACTCATCAATTCAGTGCAGAAGACCGATGTATTGGCCATTCGCTTCAGGGATGTGAGTAGTGTTGGCCCCCAACAAAGGGAGATAACTTACTCAGCAGACACATTTGACATCGTCTGCAGGATTCAAGAATGTATCTGTACCCCACGTGACTGTTGTTGTCCCGTGTAAAGTGGAATATTGTGTCTGATGCTATCTAAAAAGATTTCTTAAGCATAAGAAGAGCTGTTCAAACTGGTTGTCTATGTTGATGTTTTTTTTCTTGTCTCCCATGTCATGTGTGTCAGTTGTAAATATGCATGTTTTTTCTGTTCAAAGGAGGTGAAGCTGTTTCGCACTGCTCGAGAAAGAGAAAAGTAAGTGTTTGATACATTGTGTATGTGTTATCATTTATTTCTAATTCGATATCATTTTCTGAAGTTTTCTAAATTTAGGTACATGTTCAGACGGCCATTGTACACCACAGGACAAATGAATTCTAGGATAATTGAATTCTAGGATATTGACAATAAAGTGTACTGAATGAGAGATCAGTAAGTTAGTGAAATTTTAAGCCTTTTCACTCTTCAGTTTTCAGGCATTAATTTTAAAGTAACTTCAGCTGACTCAAAAATTTTTTTCACAGAAATGGAATTTTGTTGGTTTTTATTTGCAAATAACCTTTTGTGATGAAGCCAAGATGTGAGTGTAACTTTAATATGTCCTGTATTTGCTTGTTCTTTTCTTTCAGGTATGATAACATGGCTGATCTATATGCAGTAATCAACACCCTTCAGAGCTTGGAAAAGGCCTATATTAAGGATGCTGTTCACCCTAAAGAGTAAGTCTCCTGTATAGTAATGCAGTAACTTCTTTATAACACATTTGGCATGTCTCAGTCCCACTGATGTTTTCAGTGTAAAGAATTGTCATTTAGCCTCTGTCCTCTGTCCTGTCTCTGTCCTGTTCTAGGGAGAAGGAGGGTGGTGTAGAGGGTAATAGGAGGTATGGTGAGGACAGTGAGCAGGTGGAATTAATAATTAGAGAGATTAAGCCAAGAATAATTTATGGTCCTGATCTGGAACTGCCTGGCATGTACTCAGTTAATGTAACAATTTTAGAAATTCTCCACAGTGGAAGTGTGATAATGGTTAATAAAATAATTATTTTTGACATTATTGTTCCGTTAAACTTCCCTTACTGAGAAGTAAGTAAAGAACACATGGCTGACGATGTGGATAGAGTGAGTGATGTGAATTCTTAGAGGTCTTTTCTTGACTCCTGTATTTATAAACACCCTGCTTCCAGCTGAAAGAGGCACTGCCATGATGATGACCGGCCCCAATAGCGCAGTTGGTAGAGCATCCATTTTGGGAGGTGGTAGATCCAGAGTCAGTCCTGGGTAGAGTCACACCTAAGATCTTAAAAGAGGAAGTTGTAACTTCCTCACTTGGCGTTCAAGCATGAAGGGGATAGTGCAATGACTGGTTGACCCGTATCAGTATAATGGATTGAGGCGAGGCTTACTTGCCTTCGGTAAGGCGTCTCAGTGAAGCAGGACTAGAAAAGAGAGATCCATCCTGCAACAAGGAAGCACATTACATGCACTCTAAGGACCCTTTCGTCGTCATATCACTGAAAAATTGTTAAGTACAACATTAAACCCCAAGCACTCACTCACTCACTGCCATGAGTAAAGGAAAAAAGCGCTTACAAGTATTTACTCTTACAAGTGAAGTTATTCACCAAGACTAGGTATTGTAATGGGGTAAGCAAATCTCCTAAATTGTCATGCTTCATGATGTGCCCCCACAGGTATACTGCAGCTTGCTCCAAACTGCTGGTCCAGTATAAGGCTGCGTTTAAACAGGTGCAGAGCGATTTCCCAACACTGGAATCATTCATGAAAAAATACAGAGTAAGTTCAGTTCTAACCTCTCTGTGTTTTAAGACCACTGTTGATAAATGTCTTTGTCAGGCTCATCCTAATTGAACAAGTGTTAAATGAAGTCATGGCATTGTCTGAATAAAACAAATCAGGTATAGAAATTTTTTAAATTTTGTAAATGATCGATGAGACTTTCAGTCAAAAGAGTTCACAAAGTATTGTGTATCAAGTTCCCATATGTGACTGGTGCTGGAAATATTCTGACAGAGCCTGATATACATCTGACCTCCATCATTTAAATCAAAAATTTAACTGGGCCAATTTTTGGACCAATATGTAAGGGAAGATAACTGGTGATCAACAAAACTAACCAGGACACTGTTTCTTGACCAGTAAAGCGGAGATAGCTGGTGGCATATTTGTTAAATGTTTACCTCCATGTCATGAAAAGTAGTGTTCTAATTACAGCTTGATTGTCCTGCTGCGGTGGAGAGAATCAAAGAAGACCGACCAATTACGATCAAGGACGACAAGGGAAATACAAGCAAATGTATTGCAGATATTGTTTCGGTGAGCTTTTATGATATTTAAAGTGCCTGCATAAAGCAGTGAAATAGGTATCTTTTCAGTTAAAGGACAACAAGGAAAGTATAGGGGATGTACTGCAGATATTGTGTCGGTAAAGTTTTATGATATTTTAAGTGCCTGTATAAAGGAGGAAAGAAGGTGTCGTTGATGAGGGAAATACATGCAGATAAATTACAGATATTGTTTCTTCATTCTTCATGTGTGTTGACCTGTAATGAGTGCTGACTACTCTTACTCTATTTGCTAGGACAGGCAGTTCATTCCCATTATCCCAGTCTCAATCAAGGAATAACCCTCCTCCACTGTTCTTGACATTGGTGGCAATAGGTCTTAAGGGCATCACAAGTGATACAATATAGGTCAAATAATCTAGACTGTGGTAAAGCATGAATTAAGTGAGTAAATTATAAATCAAAAAACATAGAAATCATGAACACATAAATCAACTGATTGGGTCACACCAAAGACTTTAAAAATGGTACTAGTTGCTGACTTGCTTGGCCCTCTGCACTGAGAGGTTAGGAGAAACAGGACTGGTTGGTTCAGTGTCAGTATAATGTGACTGGGTGGGGTGTCATGTCTGGTGTCTTCATTATGATACTTCGGTGGCAGCAGCACTGTGGCAGCATGGACTCGCCCTGACACAAGAAAGACAATATATTTACATACACCTAATGACTCCTTATCGTCATACGACTCAAACAATAAACGTAGTACCCTAAGCATACATACACACAGAAATCAACTATTAAATCAGGGTAACAGGCTAGCTGCTAATGTAATTTTTTATCAGATTATCAACTGCCTGTTTTTTGTAGAGGAATGTAGATTTACATGTACTTTGCCACCATTTAGATATAAGTGTGCACAGAGTACAGAATTAGTTGTGTTTTGTATTTATTATGAAATTTTTGTTTCTTTCAGTTGTTTATTACAATAATGGATAAGCTTCGTCTGGACATCAGAGCCATGGATGAGGTAAGTCATGAGTAGTTCACATTCAGCAAAATCAGCTGAAATTATTCCATATGTGTATTTATGTACTCTAGTTTTTGGAGAATTCCTTTCTTTATTTTATAACACTGGTAACAATATTGATACGAAAAGACCAGTTGTTAAAGCACATTTTTAGATTTATTTATTTATTTATTTGATTGGCGTTTTACGCCTTACTCAAGAATATTTCACTTATACGACGGCGGATAGCATTATGGTAGGAGGAAACTGGGAAGAGCCCAGGGAAAACCCACAACTATCTGCAGGTTGCTAGTAGACCTTCCCAAGTACGGACGGAGAGGAAGCCAGCATGAGCTGGACTTGAACTCACAGTGACCACATTGGTGAGACACATTTTTAGAGGCATATAATGTCTTGAAGTTTTACTTTCAGTGCTGAAACCCATAGTTTCCTCACAGGATATAATACTACCTTCTAAACAAAACGCCCTCCTAAAATGAGTAGAACTCTTCTGGTGGGACAGTATTGAAAAGTATTTATGGTCATTCGTGCCTGTAGTGCACATTTATTTGAGTACACTTCCGTTGTTTTCACTGCACTGTTGTTTATATTATGCAGATTCAGCCTGACTTGAGAGAACTAACAGAGACAATGAGTAGACTGAGCATGCTTCCTGCCGACTTTGAGGGCAAGTCCAAAGTCAGGAGTTGGTAAGTTAGATAGGGTCTGGACTAAACAATAATTCAACTGAGCGTGCTTCCTTTTAAATTTTATGGGCAGATGTAAAGTCAGGAGTTGGTAAGTTAGATAGGGTCTGGACTAAACAATAATTCAACTGAGCGTGCTTCCTTTTAAATTTTATGGGCAGATGTAAAGCCAGGAGTTGGTAAGTTAGATAGGGTCTGGACTAAACAATAACTCAACTGAGCATGCTTCCTTTTAAATTTTATGGGCAGATATAAAGTCAGGAGTTGGTAAGTTAGATAGGGTCTGGACTAAACAATAATTCAACTGAGCATGCTTCCTTTTAAATTTTATGGGCAAGTCCAAAGTCAGGAGTTGGTAAGTTAGATAGGGTCTGGACTAAACAAAAATTCAAGTGAGCGTGCTTCCTTTTAAATTTTATGGGCAGATATAAAGTCAGGAGTTGGTAAGTTAGATAGGGTCTGCACTAAACAATAATTCAACTGAGCATGCTTCCTTTTAAATTTTATGGGCAGATATAAAGTCAGGAGTTGGTAAGTTAGATAGGGTCTGCACTAAACAATAATTCAACTGAGCATGCTTCCTTTTAAATTTTATGGGCAAGTCCAAAGTCAGGAGTTGGTAAGTTAGATAGGGTCTGCACTAAACAATAATTCAACTGAGCATGCTTCCTTTTAAATTGTATGGGCAGATATAAAGTCAGGAGTTGGTAAGTTAGATAGGGTCTGGACTAAACAATAATTCAAGTGAGCGTGCTTCCTTTTAAATTTTATGGGCAGATATAAAGTCAGGAGTGGGTAAGTTAGATGGGGCCTGGACTAAACAATAATTCAACTGAGCATGCTTCCTTTTAAATTGTATGGGCAGATATAAAGTCAGGAGTTGGTAAGTTAGATAGGGTCTGCACTAAACAATAACTCAACTGAGCATGCTTCCTGCCGACTTTGACGGGAAATCCAAAGTCAGGAGTTGGTAAGTTAGATAGGGTCTGCACTAAAGCAGGCATCAACTGAACATGTTTCCTGCTGACTTCACAAGTGAAATTTTTTTAGAGTACAGTGTAAAACGTCAATCAGTTAAAAAATAGATGAGCATCAGTGCAAATCAATACTTGGTCTGTTCTCTGATGCTGAAAACCAAGCAAGGAAACATCTGAAATTTGAATATGAACTTATATTTTGCTTTTCTACAGGTTGGATACTTTAAGTGCCATGCAGGCATCAGAAGAGTTGAATGACACTCAAGTGAGGCAGATGCTGTTTGACCTGGAATCTTCATATAACTCATTTAACAGAGTGCTACATGATTCATCATGAGACGTCTACAGGGTTCATCATGAGATATCTACATGGTTCATCCTTGGATGTCTACAGGGTTCATCATGAGATGTCTACAGGGTTCATCATGAGATGTCTACATGGTTCATCATGAGATGTCTACATGGTTCATCCTGGGATGTCTACAAGGTTCATCATGAGATGTCTACATGGTTCATCATGAGATGTCTACATGGTTCATCCTGGGATGTCTACAAGGTTCATCATGAGACGTCTACATGATTCATCATGAGATGTCTACATGGTTTATCATGAGATGTCTATATGGTTTATCATGAGATGTCTACAGGGTTCATCATGAGATGTCTACATGGTTCATCATGAGATGTCTACATGGTTCATCATGAGATGTCTACATGGTTCATCATGAGATGTCTATATGGTTTATCATGAGATGTCTACAGGGTTCATCATGAGATGTCTACAGGGTTCATCATGAGATGTCTATATGGTTTATCATGAGATGTCTACAGGGTTCATCATGAGATGTCTACATGGTTCATCATGAGATGTCTACATGGTTCATCATGAGATGTCTACATGGTTCATCCTGGGATGTCTACAAGGTTCATCATGAGATGTCTACATGGTTCATCATGAGATGTCTACATGGTTCATCCTGGGATGTCTACAAGGTTCATCATGAGACGTCTACATGATTCATCATGAGATGTCTACATGGTTTATCATGAGATGTCTATATGGTTTATCATGAGATGTCTACAGGGTTCATCCTGAGATGTCTACATGGTTCATCATGAGATGTCTACATGGTTCATCATGAGATGTCTATATGGTTTATCATGAGATGTCTACACGGTTCATCATGAGACGTCTACATGGTTCATCATGAGATGTCTATATGGTTTATCATGAGATGTCTACAGGGTTCATCATGAGATGTCTACATGGTTCATCATGAGAGGTCTACAGGGTTCATCATGAGATGTCTACAGGGTTCATCATGAGATGTCTACAGGGTTCATCATGAGATGTCTACATGGTTCATCCTGGGATGTCTACAAGGTTCATCATGAGACGTCTACATGATTCTTCATGAGATGTCTACATGGTTTATCATGAGATGTTTACATGGTTCATCATGAGACGTGTACATGGTTCATCATGACACATCTACATGGTTCATCATGAGACATCTACGGGTTTATCATGAGACGTCTACATGGTTCATCATGAGACGGCTACATGGTTCATCATGAGACGTCTACATGATTCATCATGAGACGTCTACATGATTTATCATGAGACATCCACAGGGTTCATCATGAGACATCTACATGGTTCATCTTGAGACGTCTACATGGTTCATCCTGAGATGTCTGCATGGTTCATCATGAGACGTTTACATGGTTTATCATCAGAGGTCTACATGGTTCATCCTGGGATGTCTACAAGGTTCATCATGAGACGTCTACATGGTTCGTCATGAGATGTCTACATGGTTCGTAATGAGATATCTACATGGTTCATCATGAGAGGTCTACATGGTTCATCATGAGATGTCTGCATGATTCATCATGAGAAGTCTACATGGTTCATCATGAGAGGTCTACATGGTTCTTCATGAGAGGTCTACATGGTTCATCATGAGATGTATACATGATTCATCATGAGAAGTCTACATGATTCATCATGAGAAGTCTACATGGTTCATCATGAGAGGTCTACATGGTTCATCATGAGAGGTCTACATGGTTCACCATGAGATGTATACATGATTCATCATGAGAAGTCTACATGGTTCATCATGGGAGGTCTACATGGTTCATCATGAGATGTCTAAATGGTTTATCATGAGATGTTTACATGGTTCCTCATGAGACGTGTACATGGTTCATCATGACACATCTACATGGTTCATCATGAGACATCTACGTGGTTTATCATGAGACAGCTACATGGTTCATCATGAGATTACATGGTTCATCATGAGACATCTACATGGTTTGTCATGAGACGTCTACATGGTTCATCATGAGACGTTTACGTGATTCATCATGAGAGGTCTACATGGTTCATCATGAGGCATCTACATGGTTTGTCATGAGACGTCTACGTGGTTCTTCATGAGACTTCTTGTTACACAGTCAAAGTACGTGTGTGCAAAGTGTTACGATGTTGCCATGTGCAAAGGAAGAGTAGAAAACTAAAAAATGTTTCAGCTGTAAACTTGTGGACACATGTTTGCACAGAGCTTCTGCACACCCAAAACCTTTGCAATTTAAAGAAGATAAATTATATCAAAGGTTTCTGGTAACAGTGTTGCAAATGTGTGCATGTCCATGAAAACACAGCTTAATTTGGATTGCTCTCTTAAATTATAACCAGTCAACAAGGATGATTGACTGTCAACTGATTGTCAATGCAGGTGTGTTTGATTGGAAAATTGTTTATACATGTGTATATTCACATATGAATTTTTTGTGCTGTGCGAAATGCTTGGAAAAGCTTAGTGTCATTGTGGCTTTGATTTGATTCCCACTCTTGTCTGTCCATGTATGACACACTCATAACTCTGGTGGTGTTCTGACAGCATATGTCTTGAAGAGAGATGAATTTGATGTGTGTAATATTGATATTATTTTCTCAGCACTTAGCAATTCTAAAGTGTCTCACTGAATGGAAGTGTCTCATTTCCTACAGCTGTAATTTGAATATATCCAGGTGTGTTTCCTGCAACCTCCTGTCGATTGTATGCAGATATCATTTTTTATGCAGATAAGCAGTGGCATTCCATGCATGTTATATTTGTTTCACGCAGCCTGTGCACGTTAAATTCTCTGTGCCATTCATGTTACCCACAAACTTATCTGTGGGGAGACTCTGTTTACCTCCTTGTGTAAATGTATTAATAGTGAACAATCATTAATACTTTAATACAAGTATTAAAGTGTGGTATTAAACAACAATTAAATAAATGTATAGTTTAACCGAAAAAAAGACTGAACTCAAACTCAAATGTGACTAACATTAGGATAGAAGTCATTCCTAAATAATTTGCTGAGATGTACTGTGGACCTATGAAGTCTAAAATGCTGTTTTGTTTAAATCAATTAAATCTTGGAGTGTGGCACAAATTATCAGGGGGTAATTTCTGATGATGTATGTATTGTGTATGCTTGGATTTTGAAACCTTTGTTTTGTTTGAAGTATTTATCCCTCAGGGCTGGGGGGGGGGGGGGAGGGCGGGATAGCGGGGTGGGAAGGGGCATGTCTGGTTCAGTATGCACTCTTACTGCACAAGCCACTTCCTATATTTTCTTGTCTCATATGAAAATCATTTTCTGCTTTATTATTATTACATTATTTGTCAATAATATACATAATGGTTCATGTCACTGTACAGACCTTGCATATAAATGCATAAAATGTCCTTCACATGTACATAATGAGTTGATGTAGTCCATGTTGTACATGTATGAAGTCTATAGCTCTGTAGTGTACAAAGTCATATTCTCTTTCCATTGCTGTCTAAAACCTTTTATTGTATGAAACTCTGTTTAGTTGACCCTCTTCTGTATGAAGTCTATAGCTCTGTAGTGTACAAAGTTATATTCTCTTTCCATTGCTGTCTAAAACCTTTTATTGTATGAAACTCTGTTTAGTTGACCCTCTTCTGTATGAAGTCTATAGCTCTGTAGTGTACAAAGTTATATTCTCTTTCTATTGCTGTCTAAAACCTTTTATTGTATGAAACTCTGTTTAGTTGACCCTCTTCTGTATGAAGTCTATAGCTCTGTAGTGTACAAAGTTATATTCTCTTTCTATTGCTGTCTAAAACCTTTTATTGTATGAAACTTTTTAGTTGACCCTCTCCTGTGCGAAGTCTATAGCTCTGTAGTGTACAGTTATATTATCTTTCTATTGCTGTCTAAAAACATTTATTGTATGAAATTCTGTTTAAATAACCCTCTCCTGTATGAAGTCTATAGCTCTGTAGTGTACAAAGTTATATTCTCTTTCCAATGAAGTCTAAAACTTTTTATTGTATGAAACGCTGTATAGTTACCCATCACATGCATGAAGTCATGTTGTCCACCTTTATAATATAAAGCTTTATAGTGAAACCTTTCTTCCCCTTTTTGCCTTTCACTTGATTTTTTTTTATATTTTTATTATTATTATTATTATTTAAGGAATGGGGGTATAATGTATGCACATGCACGCAAGTATAAATCTGTGAGTTATGTGCTGACGAAGTGACTGATAACAGAATGTAGAACCTGACAAATGAAGCTTTTCGAGGACTACATTAGGGATGTACAGTACTGTTTTAAGGCTCACTTGTAATATAGTAAACACTTCATAATAACTTAATGTGTATTGGTGTGATTATCTTTGTCATCATTGTAGATGGTGTACAAATGGTATTGTACAAAGAGTTGTTCAGTAAAGAAAACATTTTCAGTAAAAAAAAATATGTTCTGTTTATTTACAGTTCGATTTATTTATTTTTTAGAATATTTCCAACCGAGTTAAATGCTTTTAAAACCTCAGATCCTGTGGTGGTCTGTGTTGACCAAGAGTTTATCAGTAACGTCACCTCCATATATTTCTTGCTTGTTCGTTCGATAGGTCGTTTCAGTGTCCATTCAGCGAAGGCATTCATATCTCTACATGTATATACATTCAGAATGATGAAATCTCCATTCGGCGAATGCATTCATATCTCTACATGTATATGCATTTAGAATGATGAAATCTCCATTTGGCGAATGCATTCATATCTCTACATGTATATGCATTTAGAATGATGAAATCTCCATTCGGCGAATGCATTCATATCTCTTCATGTATATGCATTTAGAACGATGAAATCTCCAGTCCGTTAATACATTCATATCTCTACATGTATATGCATTTAGAACGATGAAATCTAGTAGTCCGTGTTTGGGGAGTGGCAAAAACCAGTTGTGGTGTCAGTGTGGTCAGAAAAGGCCACCGTAGAATACAAAATTTCAAATGCATTTTACTGGTTTGAAAAAAAATTCTAAAAAATAAATTCAAGTATTTTTGTTGACAGTGTTTATTGGTCTTTCATCTGACAAGTACTTCACGTTAGTTTTTTTATTTGGCTTTCAATCAGTGGATCGTACTAGAGATGGGCTTGAACCCATTGCCTGAGAGCATTTTCTTGATTTCGCTGCCTCCAGTTGCTCTCTTAGGTGGTCGTGAATGAAGTGTGTTGCCTTTTTCCAATGTCAGACGTGGACGAGTTTACTAAATATGGGTGGGTTACTCCGGGCATTTCTATTTCCTTCACTTATAAAACTGGCTCCCATCTAAGAAGAGGCTATGGCGTTATACACCAATAAAATAAGGACCCCTTCAGGGGACATCATGCTCATCTGTTGGCTAGTTTATAGTTGTTGTCACTACCCTCCCCATATCTAATACAAGGAGATATGGCGATCAGCAAGTCTGTCTGTTCGGCCGCAGTTCAATGTAAGCCCTTCCCGGATTCTTCAACCCGTAAATCTGGCGGACAAATGTAATAGTGAACTGGACATCTTGAGCCCTGGTATGACGTGAACAATCACTGAAATAAATAATGCATCCTAAAGTCAAATTTTGGTTCAAATCCCCTTTTTGCCACCTTTTCCATTGTCGTTTCGCCAACTTCAATTGTCTACTTAAAACAAAAGGATTTCAAACTGGAATATAACCTCCTGTACACAGCCTCGTGGTTTAGTTTCGTGACACTTTCGTGATTCAACCGTCGAGTTCAAGTTTATCTCATTTTGTTTTCTGAGCGGCAATACTGTCGATAGTGCTCTCTTTGTTTAGCCTTTCATGAAGTTCGTCAGTTTAATTTACCAAAAATCATAACAACTGCCGTCATCATATAAACGAAAACTCATTGGTATTGTTATCAAATTAGTCAATCAGGTTTGTTTCCATTATGAAGTCGGTTTAAGTCTCGTGTCTAATTCTTTGGTGAATTTGTTCACTAATTTTATATGCAATGTATATGCCTTCATTACATTTTTTGGCGGTCATGTAACGGATCTTGACACCAAATCGCATACAACAGAACTACAACAGATCAGTCTGCATGGTGCCAATTTTCTGTTATGAACAACATTTCTTCACAAGCTCTTCGGTTAAAACGATTTTTGGAATCGTATGCATATAATCAGGTTTCCAGAAAAAAAAACTGCTTTCTTAACACGTTAGAATAGAATGTGGAAATTTAGCATCGTTGATTTCCAAGGTTTAACTCCACTGATGTATACATATATGTGAAGAGATGAATGTGACGTGGTATCCTCGATGATAACAGCTACTCTCTGCTGAGGACTGATTGCTTGATGGAACGAAAATAAAGAATTGCTTCTCGTACACCCATTTTAAGCCAAACTAAGGTAGTATATGCAAACTTGGCAGGTTTAATTGTGGAATTCCTCATACCTACCCATAAAGGACAATTGTTCAGTACAGGCTACAAAGTGAACGTCTATGAAAAGTTGGACTGACCATCCTTTTTTTTTTAATAACTTCAAGGATATTGTCTAAATTATAACATACCGGGAACATCAACCTAGATTCCGCTATTCGGGTCTGTAACTTGCTTTTAGCTTATATGATCAAATTTATTACTTTATAGTCTGTAGATCTTATTGCCTTTCCAAGGTTTTGGATGAATGTCGCAATGTCATCCTCATGGCAACGCTTCTCCTGCATAGTGGAGGTCAAAATCACACAGACCCAGGTCTAGGTCATGATGGATGCCAGAGTTTCTTTTATTTCTCTTCAGGTAGTTTTTATCTGCTATGAAACCTATGTTTTCCCCGGGTTTTGTCCGGTTTCCTCCTACCATAATGCTGGCCGCCGTCGTACAAGTGACATATTCTTCAGTATGGCGTAAAAAACCCAATCAAATCAATAAGTAAATATCTGCTATGAAGTAGAAAATTGTTCCTTGGCTCCCAAAATGATGCCCGCGTCTGACCTCGACCTGAGGTCTTATCTCCCAGCTATTCCTTCACAATGCATAGAAACGTGGAAAAAACAAGGATACTTGTGTTAACAAAATTGTTTCACGCAAACAAAAAAATGGTCTTTTCTCCAGGCCCCTTACACAAGCATTTCTAATACATCGTGATTTACCACGGCACGCGTGCAGTTTGTCGTTCAAAGCTTTCGTAAATAAATATTTAGTTTGATTCTTATTTAACGCCACTATCAAGAATTGTTTCACATATTCGATGGTGATCAGTTTTTTAGGTTGAGAAAAACGGAGTGTGCGGGATAAACCAGTGACAATTGGCAAGTTTACTGGCGAACTTCCCTATACGTGACATAAGGATATGCACGCCATATTGTTGGGAGGTACTTGGCAACATGGGCCTTGCCGACCGCTTATTGTCACTATGCCCCACATGTAGTTGTCGCGAGGAAATCTACAAATATCCTGTCCAAGGCCGGGTTCGAACCCGAATCTAGGGTGTCCTGTCCGAATGACAGACAAGCCCCTCTAACCGCTAGACCACAGCCCGCTCCCTAATTGAGTTATTAAATCTCATGCTCGCGCCCATCCTTTACAGAACAGTGCGGTAACCTTGGTTTTCCCCTGCCCCCACAATACGAGTTTATCGCTTCCCCCATCCTCATTAACTATCGCTTCTTTGTCTTTATATCGGGCTATGCATGCGCACTATCATGCTTTTGTGTATGTCTTATTCTTTTTTTATGAAGTGAGTTATGCATTAGATATAGGCCTTAATATGTGTGAAAACATTCACACACAAACAATAACCCTGTGCGGAAATAGTAGCAAGCGTGCAGTATTTTTGCAGTGGGATGTATTACCTGAGACTAATATAACTATTATAATGTTAATAGACACAGTTTGAAAATTTGTTTCACCTATTTAATACATCGTGTTGTAGTGTAAACTTTTAAATATACACAGAGCCTGCTGAACAAAAATACTGTTTTGTGATAACGTTGGACATCGTCCATAATATACATTTTTGTATTTATACCCCGATGGCGCTGTCACTCGTCACTCCTGTCCCAAAAAGTACGAAGACACAGAAGGCTTCAGATGTGAACAAAATAAAAAGTTGGCTCACTTTTTCACTTTATTTCAAACTTGCCTCTTGTCCAGAAATCCACCTGAAGAATAATATGAAATGATCAGTACACGCACACTACAGACTCATCAATTAGGTGAAACTGAATGAAAACAAAATACTCTTTTTAAGATCCTCATTATAGGTATCTCATTTACATCGTATGACAAATGTTATTTCCAATTATTTCCAATGGGCACTACATTAGCCATGTTAATTTATGATCGTCGTATGTCAGTTGGTGATATTTCATCTTATGTGGCCGTTCCATTGTATTGGCTCTGTAGGATGAATAGGTGTTCTCTACATTCCTTCATATTATTAAACGTATTTATCACGTCAACTTCATAGTCAAATATGTCATTCGTCATTTTACTGAATATGTTATAAGTAACATAGGTAGTTGGGAACTGAACGTTTATCTCCAGTATGTATACAGTTTAATGGTTCACACATAAAAGCACTTAGTCTGCAGCAGTGGATAAAGGTCTAGTGACAAGAACTCTATTTGGAGACACATAACGACATGAAAATGGTTTTAGAGAAACAATGCTTTCTTTCTGAAATATTGCTTTGTTTTTTATTTCTCACAAATTCACACAGACAACCTGGTAGTGTTCTCCCGCTAACGGCAATCGTAGCTGTGTCGATCTAGAGGCAGCTCTCGACTTGTTCACATCCTATTAGACAGGAAAAACTAAAGCGTTAAGACTCTGAACAACATGAGCATTCTTTTTCTTTGAGGGTGGGAAAGAGTCGCTCCAGACGTCACTCAAGTAAAATCAGAAATACTTGTGCAGATCTGTGACTACAAACGTGGCTCTTTGGATATTTGCATGTACATAGGTATATTACGCACTTTCCACAAATGCATTGGATTTGTCGTTTGAATGCCATTATCTTATACATTTTCTGTCAATCCTTTGTGAATCACCCCCACGCTAGCCTCTCTGTCATGACGTCACGATTGTGGTGATCTCCGAAAAAGAGGGAAGAGCATCTGCATACCTGAATGCTGGCCAAGCCCGTATATACGACCATGCTGACGTGCGGGACAGGCGGTTGAGACAGCCAGTGTTGACAAACACAGTGTCGTGCGCGAGAACATGCCGTGAGGACTAGGAAGTACTGTTTACTCACTACATTCAAGAAACATTCTCATTTCTAAGGCTTATCCTCGTTGGTTGACGCGGAGAGTGAAATTTAACACAGAGAGTTTATGTCAACATGGACTGCAAGTTGCTGCAAACACAGTTATTGGTGTTCTAAGCCAACTGGACTTAAAAGGGATTTTAATTCACATTACTGACATTAAACGCATGATTGATTTTTCCACCTGAGAAGACTTTGTGTGGTATGTGGGTGACCCACGAGAGGATCGATTGTATGGCGATTTAGGTGAAGTGAAAGCGTGAATGTGCTCTTTCACAGCCCGTGCAAACAACCAGTATTCATAAACCTGTCGAGCTGTGGGACACGGTCGAGTGTACATTCGTCGGCTCGACGGAGGGTCGGTACCCTGGTTAACACACTTACAGCGGGGTGCGAGCGTTCACGGAGACCGGCGACTCTTTCCATATTTGGAAACCAGTTGGACAGGTATGCAAACGGCAGAAGTGGGGAACAAAAATAGACGTCAGGCCTGTATGTATTGAAGTAGGTCGGCTCGAGTCGAGCCAGGCCAACTGTCAGCACTGTGTATGTATTTGTCATCGTGCCTCGGTATAACTGACAGGCCTACATGGAACTTACCTGGCCTGAAGAGCACCAAAGAGAAAATGGCGGCCAGCGGTGACTCGCCTGTGATAGCCCTTCCCACACCGGAATGGGGCACAGAACCTGTGTCCCTCAAGGAGCTGGCCTCGAGCTCCGATATTCCCAATGTCGTCCGAATTGTGAAGGGCCATTACATGACGATAGGAACGGCTAAGTTCCCTCTGACACGGTCACATCAGGATGTCTTTATACATTCCGTCAAGTCCAGCTACAAAGTTTTCGCCCACAGCGTTAAAATTCGCAATGGGGGTCGATCGGGTCGATTTCCGTATTCTCTGGTGCCTCTGGAACAACGAATGTCCATACCGGTCACTTACCAGGGCTGGTTTGAGATTCTTTCCGAGGACGGCAAGTCGGCCAAACCTATTGAGAGCATTCACGAATTGGCAAAGATATTCCCTGAGAAATGTTTGGTCAGACAAGGCATAAAAGCGTATTTAGCGAACAGTGAAGGCAAAGTTGACAGGGAGAGACACAGAACCGTGGTCACGGGAGAGCTACTCAAACTTTCTGGAGAGGTCATAATACCCGCACAAACCTCCAAGTCACCGAACGGTAAGCTTAAACTATTGAGATGTATAGATTCCAAGGGTGAAAGTGTATACTTTGCCTTTGACCAACGAGGACTGTTTGCCCCACTGGCTAAACGTGATGGTATTTCCGGTGTTCACACCATCAAAGACTTACTAGCTAAATTTAGACCGCCATTGACAGTGAAACTAATTCAAGGCGTGTTTCCGAAAGTTGACAAGAGTCGGTTTAATGGTGTTGTAAGGTTAGACTGGGTTTATCAAGACGATACCGCCTTCGTCTGCCCTATAACCAAGGAATCCAACCTTCGGATGCTTCCGGTACCAACTGATTGTCCGCTAAAACTTGTGACTGCAACAAATATCCAGCAAATAAAGGAATCTGATGTCTACAAAAAGGTTATGATTCGCTGCAATAGAATGATAGCCAATTACAACAATACGATACATTTGATTATGGCTGTTCCGGAAGTGGTGATGCGTTCTAGGCGCAATTCGCAGATGGCGCACCAGATGTACCGGCAGTCATTACCTGGTGCTGGGCGCGCTACTCCTAGTGGCCGGATGAAGCGATCCAAAAGCAAAGAGGACATGCTGATGGACGAGATTGACGATTTGTATCAGTATGTAAGGGATGGAGGGGATCCGCCCAAAACAAAGTTCACCTACGATTCCGATGAGGAGAGTTACTGGGAAGAACCGGAGTACGAAACTCTGGACGATTTCAGAGCAAGACTTGCAGCCATAGACACAGGTGCACAGGTTCCTCCACCGCTGAAATATAAACCACTAGACACGGCGGAGATTCCCCTGAATGGTGAAGATAATAGAATGAGCAATAATCCTACCCCTCGTACCCCTCCCACCCCACCACCGCGACGGTACAGTCTTCCCGCTCCAGAGATCTCCAAACAGCTGGACTCGTCGCAGAAGAACGAGTCACCAAAAATGAACGGAGTTCATAGTTCACAGAATGGTACCAGTAGTGCTAGTCCCGAAGCTGTGCTGAGCATAGACGGCCTACCCAAGGGCTGTTCTTCTACAGACCCTCCTCCTCCACTTCCAAACAAAGCGTACCAAAGATCCGGCTCTATTCCCGCCCTTCTCATTCGCAAAACCTCCGTGGATATGTTGACACCTGGGAAGCAGATAAATCACAGCACCCCGGTCAAAGGACGGATGCAGCGAAGTAAATCACGTGATACGATAGGGACAACGGACTCAAACAGCGGCAGTAGTGGTGGCCGGATCGGAAGAGACTGGGTGGACCTATCTGACCGGAGTGTCCGGAGCAGAGACACCCGATCGTCCGGTTCCAACGGCAAAAGGAAAATGCAGCGCAAGATGCAGCAATTGTATTTATGACATCTTCCCTTGTGTGGCATACTTTTAGCTGCAGGTGAAAACTTAGCAGCCATCTCGCAATACTCGTGCACTACATATGTACAGACTTCACATCAGTGAATCTCACAAACTGCCTAACCCAATATTCCATTCCTCGGATTTACGTGCGTCCTTTGGTGTAATATTTATATATATTTTTTTATATCGCCGTGAATTACAAGGTTTGTCGTCTCATATACATACATGTACATATAGTACACATTGGATATATCTGAACTGGTCATGACATTAAATTATTGTGAAAACTCGGAGTATGTGATATACAGAGATCATATGGAGTTTTCTCGAAAACTATATCTTTACAATAACAATTAACTGCTGTTATAGGCCCATATATGCCACTAACCCGTCAGGTTTGGGAAAGCCTCACCGTTTGTACAGACGTGTGCTTATCTTCAACATATTTCAGTTACAAAGTGAAGTAAAATCGAATCCTCCATTTGAAAAGCAATATGTTTGTTGGCTGAGCCAACTATTTCCAGAATTATCTGTCACTGTTCGTTGTTGATTTGTAACCTACACTAAAAGGAAAACAGTGTATATGCTTTGGATGATACATTGGTTTCAACAGGCTGATTTCAGTGCACTCTCTAAATGAACGAGGATAAGCTTTTGTTGATAATACGCCATTTTGGCTTTACTCTGAGAACCTAGCATAACTTACATCTACTTATGACGGGGAGATCCGAAAACCTGGTAGATGTCTAAACTCGCATAATCGAGATTGGCTTAGCCGCGATATGTTGTAACTTGTGGAGCAGTGAAACGTAGGCCTAGGGCAACACATTCCTAAATATACCTTAGAGAACAATTGAGACAAACTGTGATACACAATCAAGACTTCATTTAGAGTGACCTCCGATTTTCCTCCGAAAAAGATGTTGTTATAAACCAGGCTTTTTCCCTTTAGCCGGCAACGTCAATATGCCTTTAACGGGTATATAAATAGACGGGATAAGTCGTGTTCAGTCAAAAACACAATGTCCGTAATTGTTATTTATCTATAACAGACATGTGATTGCTCTATAGCTTTGTTGTTAATGAAACATTTACAATATTTAAGTAAACCTATTTATTTAATGATATAACAAGAGCTCATTGTTTGGTTTTCTTTGTACGAGTCAACCCGAGCGGCAAAGTTGTGCGCATTAGCCCTTACTCGTCGTCAGGTTAATTTATATAGAGGTTGTAATGTGCATCGGTTCCGCATGACAGCCTCTCTTACTCACTGGCAGTATAAATAGACAGCGCTTAGGTATGCCTTTTACCCCAGCCGACCTTGTGACCGATCAGAACTGATAACCGTTCTCTACCGTTACACCATCTATGTGATACTCATTTAAGAACTATAGGTGTTTAACCATATCTGTTCAAGTACAGCGCCTTCTATACTTGGACCGTAATGTTGGTAGCGTATAGGAGTAACATGTAACACTAACAGATAACATAGCCTGTTTAGAGTGCTTTAATACAGGCCTATGTATCCATAGAAACAGGACCTGTAAGGATTGTCCATCTTCAGGTTTTTAAAAGATAATAAGTAGGGAATTATATTTAATCAAGTCATATTTGGTGTTCAACGTTCTGTTCAAGAATCTGTTTTACTTATACGACGGTGTATATTGTCGGAGAAAGCCTAGGAGTAAACCATAACCCTTTATCAGGTTCATGTGCCAGACAATCCTCCTGACTTAAAACCGCAGTCGATCCAGCCAGAGCTGGATTCGAACATGCGACCTCATAGACGAGAAATTGATTGATTGCCGTGACAACATAGCTTTAGTCAACTGAGCTTGCCAATGTCCCATATTACTCAAGAAATATTGAAATCTACATATACAATATGTACACTATTGAAAGGGGACAATGAGCAGTAATGTGTGACACTACATGTAATTGACGTCTGTAACCAAGATGAACAATTTATTCCATTCGTTCTCACAATGTTATTTCAGCTATCAAGAAAGTTCTATAGGTTTAGAGAGATTAACAGTGGTTAATCACAGTGTCAGACAACTTGAAATAATAAAAGCTAATCCTACATCAGAGAACAACTAATCCGTTGTCAGAGAAAATATACATGTTATTCTCTGCTTTTCACATACTTTTGACGAGTGTGTGTACTAATGATAGAGCGTATTCCTAGAGCTGTAGTTTTCTAAGCATAAATATATCCACTATATGCCAAAAATCTGGGTTTAGGGATGTACTTAAACAATCGAACCAGACTTTATGCAATTGTTATGGATGAGGCCAGCAAGTGAAGTCATGAAGTCAAGCTTCTCAACATGTCGATCTTTCTTTTTGTGTGAGCAGTTTTTTTTTTCTTGTGAACAGAAAGTCTTAGAATCCTTTAATTTCTGTAGGGTGGCCATTGTAAACATTCTGTGATGTATCTTAGATGTCTTAACTGTTCTGTAAGAAACACCATTCAACGTCCATCTTGGTCAACATCTGGGAAGGTCTCACAAACATCTTGACCTAGAATATCTAGGACACATGGTTAACATCCTAGGTCTCATCATTATCCACTATACCTCACAAACATCTTGACCTAGAATAACAATCAAATCTAGGACAAAAGGGGCTGCTTTCGAAATGAATGGTAATTATACCACAGCTTGGATTCCAAAACGGCCTGGTTTCAACATGGATACTTATACCGTGTCCTAACGTTTCAAAATGTTAATGTTTCTATATTAATTTACATCCACACATGCTCATGGAGATTTGAAATAGTAAGCACCTCATCCCTGCCCATGGAGTTATGAGTTGAAGCAAAGTAAGCGCTACTCATGGTTATACCCAAGTTTTTGAGGTCAGGGAAATCACCGAGGGGGATGACGCTTCATAATAATGTCTGATAAGAACAATGATCATTTGTCTCGCCTTCGGACTGGGATGTTGAGTTCTCAATTACAACCATAGTCCAATCGTGCTAATGGAATAGTTTTCATTTTAAAAGAATACACATCATGGAGATCACAGTCAGTGTAGATCGGACGGTGTGACAGTTGACAAATGATCATATGTAACTGGTAAAATCAAACCACCTGTGAATTTACTTCAATTGGCATTTACCTGTTAAACTACCACTACCACCACCCCACCCTGGCACCTTGGCTTAAGAAGAATTGGGTAAAACACATTGGAGCGATGTTCATTGCAATTTATTAGCTCTCCATGACCCTATTGATCTTACATATTACACCCAAACCCCATGTGATTCCGTTTAATGAAAGCAGTTGTGTAGTTGTAACGCATGTTTTGGAGTGAGTGAGTGCTTAGGGTTTAACGTCGTACTTCGAACAATTTTTCAGTCATATCACGACGACGCATGTTTGGATTAGTAATTTGTACATGTACTTACCATATAGTAGTTTGGTGACGTGCCCCACATATATGCGTACAAACTAGTGGGTTTTGTTTCAGTTAGTTTGTCATACAGTGTCTTAAAATCCAAGGTATAATGCCCTGAGGTACATGATTGTATATCTATTGTGTTTTGTGTTTTAACATTCAGCCGTCAGTCGGTATGTCAGTCCGTCAGTTGATTAGTCTATCCGTCAATCGGTAGGTCAGTCCGTCAGTCGGTGGGTCAGTGCGTCAGTTGGTTGGTTGGTCCGTCTGTCAGTCGATATGTCAGTTGCTTAGTCTGTCCGTCAGTCAGTTGGTCAGTCCGTCAGTCGGTTGGTCAGTCTGTTAGTCGGTATGTCAGCCTGTCAGTTGGTTAGTCAGTCCTTCAGTCGGTTGGTCAGTCCATCAGTCGGTGGGTCAGTTTGTCAGTCGGGGGGTCAGTCCGTCAGTTGGTTAGTCAGTCCCTCAGTCCGTCAATTGGTTGGCCAGTCCATGAAATCAGTTAGTAAGTGCGTCAGTCGCCTATGCAACCCGCTCCCTGGTCAACTTCTCTTCTTGTATTAAGCACTTTAATCATCCACTTACAACACGAAAGTTTCAATCTTAGCCGCTTTATGAATGTCCAACTACATAACTACTGTTACACAGGTAAACGAAACAGAACATAATATTAATGTTTTTGATTGTTGTTTAATATCCTACTCAAGAATTTTCACTCATTCGAAAGTTTCATGTCCGAGAGTGGGAAACTAAAGTACTCTGAGTAAACTATACTAGCAGTTACCTGACAAACTTTCTGACAAAAGGAAATAATACAGAATGCGCTATTTCTCCGCGTTGAGCCCAGTTCATGCTGGTTTCCTCTGCTGCCGTACGTTTGAAGGTCTTCCAGCAACCTGCGGATCCGCCTGACTCCTCCCACCATAATGGCCGCCGTCGTATAAATGAAATATTTTTCATTACGACGTAAAACACCAATAAAATAAATAAATAAATAAATTTCTCAGCTTATGAGTGGTTTTGTAAACAGATTAATAAGTAGATCACTGAGCGCCCGATTCTTTATCCAACACAAGGGACAATTGTCTTGCGTTTGTTACCATATGATTGCAATGGAAATAGTGTACAGCGTGGGCCGAAAAGTCAGCTGGACACCCTCATTTTGATAGGTTATGTCACACAGGTGTGCTCGAACAATAGGCGAAACGCCGGACAAGTGTGTAATGTGTACCGTGACATTTTCAGAACGTACGGTTACGTGCCTCAAGTGATGCACTCTCTGACAGGGCCTACCTGTTCTTGTTTATGCAAAAACATTTACGAGATTGCACTCGACAGAAACAGAAGGTAGGGTTACTACGATTTACTTATACTGTATACTCATTTATTTCACAGTACTGAGAAGTTAAAGCAAGGAAATGACTTGCTAGTCCCTTGTCAGTATAATGTGGCTTTTTGGCACGGTATCAAGATAATGTGACAATAGATGTGCTGTCACGGTAGATTGCTTGGGCATGATTCTTCTGTGTCGGCAGCACAACTATTCGTCGTCATACTTGTATGACTGCAAAATTGCCAAGACATATATTGATTTCTTTTATTTGACTGGTGTTCTCTACAATATTCCCCCGTAGGATGGCGATCACATTAATAAGTGGAAACTAGAGTTCTCGGAGTAAACCAACCCCTCCTTCGGCAGTTACCTGAGAAACATACTCACCTAAGAAAGACGACTCTTTACCTAATTGAGCCAGCTGTGTACTGTACGTAGCATAGCAGATGTTCGTCTGATGATTCAAGCATTGATTTGAAGGTGTGTTACACACGTAGGCCTACCCTTTCACTACAGGGCAGTCATGAATCGGTTATTAAATGTATTTATTTCGTGTGGAGCTGTAAGGTAACAATATTAAGTTGATATAGGGGACCTACCTACGGAAAATTAACATTAGTTCTACTTGAGTGAGGTGTGAAGTTGCGATCGAGTAAAGGCTATGAATATAGAGAGAGCGCGACGGTAAGCGCGTGTAGAAAGACACACCCAAGATAGTACTGGGATTGTAACCATAAAGGATAGCTGAATTGATGAGCCTGAAGACTAGCTATATGTATTCCACCCCAAACAAAGCGGCCTTCGTAGTATGTCACTCTTTCTGCGTTTTCATGCAACAAGCAACGCTCTTTGTGTTCTTTTGAGTGATAAGTTAACTGTTTGCAATCTTTTGTGTAAACCATCACACTTTCAGTTTCCTTTTACGTAACTTGGCTCACTTTCAATCTGTGTTCTTCTGTGACACACCACACTTTCTCATTTTCAGTCTGTATACTTCTGTGACACACCACACTTTGTGGTACTTTGTGGTTTCTGTGTACTTGTGTGACATACAGTGTATCACACATTCTGTGTTCTTCTGTGACTTACCACACTTCTGTGTAGCATATAGCACTTTGTGTGTTCTTCTTTGCAACATATCACACTTTCTGTGGCCTGCTGTGTAACATGTCACACTTTCTTTGTTCTCCTGCGCAACATGTCACACTTTCTTTGTTCTTCTGCGCAACATGTCCCAATTTCTGTGTTCTTTTGCGCAACATGTCCCAATTTTTGTGTTCTTCTGCGCAACATGTCCCAATTTCTGTGTTTTTCTGTGTAACATGTCACATTTTCTGCATCCTTTTATATAACATGTCACAATTTGTGTGTTCTTCTATCTAACATGTCACACTTTGTGTGTCCTTGTGTTTAACATATCACGCTGTGTGTGTCCATCTGGGCAACATGTCATACTTTCTGTGTTCTTCTGTGTAACATGTCACACCTTTTGTGTTCTTTGTAACATGTCACACTTTCTGTGTTCTGTGTAACATGTCACATTTTCTGTGTTCTTCTGTGTAACATGTCAAACTTTCTGTGTTCTTCTGTGTAACATGTCACATTTTCTGCGTCCTTCTCTGTAACATGTCACACTTTCTGTGTTTTTCTGTGTAACATGTCACTTCCTGTGCCCTTCTCTGTAACATGTCACACTTTCTGTGTCCTTCTCTGTAACGTATAACACTTTCTGTGTTCTGTGCCACGCTTTTTGTATTCTTGTTGTGCTTTCTCCAGCGTGGTGTCACATTTTCTGTGTTCTGTTACTGTCATACACACCGTGTTCTCTTGTGTTTACTTAACATGTCTAAATATCCAATCGTAAGACAGCCTTATAGTACAGTATACATAAGGTAGTAAGAGGAGGGATAGAATGCCAGTGTTATTTTATTAAAGAACACCATTTATTTATGTTTCACCTGATACTGAAATGACGAGTCACTACTTGTGTATTACGTGAACTTAATTATAACGTGTTCTGCTGGACTTGCGTTCTTTGATATACAGTGTCACACATTCAGTGTACTGTATATTACACATAGGTACTGGATTTGTATACTTCTGTGTAATATACCTCACATAATGCAATATATCAGACTTATTGTATACTTCTATGTAATATATCAGACATATTGTATACTTCTGTGTAATATATTAGACGTATTGTATACTTCTATGCAGTATATAACACATAATGTATACCTCTGTGTAATATATCACACATTATGTACATTTCTGTGCAATATGCCACACGTTCTCTGAACACTTCTGTGATGTATAACAAACATTCTCCACACCTCTATCAAATGCGTCACACCTTTTGAGCACTTCTGTATAATATGTCATGCTTTGCTGCGTGACAAGAAAAGGCCGTTTGTTTTACGCAGCTCAGGATAAACTGACAGTTCCTGATCGACATTTCATCGCTCTTATCGCACTATCGCAAATAATAACTAGCCTGTCAAATAAATCGGAATAAACTGAATTTGTATATTTAATTTTTTATTCTCTGATCCCGAAAACACGGGCTTCATACATAAACAACTTTGCAAGTATGAAATATAGATAGATGAATCTGCTTTGTTTACAAAAAAAAATAATTCGGTTAAATTTTACAATTTAAATTTATCTTCCGGCACATTGTATTTGTACAGCACACAGCATAAACTATCACACCAAAGACACGCGGCATGAACTATCACACCAAAGACACGCAGCATGAAGTACCACACCAAAGACACATCAATGACCCCAGAAAAAGATATTAAATCAAAAGCACAAAGCCTGAACTATTACATCAAAAAACCACACATCATGAACTATCTGGCCAATGACCACACATCATAAACTATCTGGCCAATGACCACACGTCATGAACTATCTGGCCAATGACCACATATCATGAGCTATAAGGCCAGGACCACATCATGAATTATTACATCAATGACCCCAGAAAAAGATATTAAATCAAAAACACAAAGCATGAACTATTACATCAAAACACATATCATGAACTATCTGGCCAATGACCACACATCATGAGCTATCTGACCAATGACCACACATCATGAGCTATCTGGCCAATGACCACACATCATGAACTATCTGGCCAATGACCACACATCATGAACTATCTGGCCAATGACCACATATCATGAACTATCTGGCCAATGATCACATATCATGAACTATGAGATCAGATCAACAGCATGAATTATTACATCAATGACCCCAGGAAAAGGTATTACATCAAAAACACAAAGCATGAACTTTTACATCCATGGCCCAGTAGGTTAGCGTGCCAGTGCAGCCAAATGACAACGGGAGCCTCTCACCAATGCAGTCGCGGTGAGTTCAAGTGCAACTCATGCTGGCTTAATGCCAACAACCAGCTGATGGTCGTGGGTTTCCTTCGGGCTCCGTCCGGTTTCCTCCCCTCGTAATGCTGGCCTCCATCGTATAAGTGTAATATTTTTGAGTACGGCGTAAACACCAATCAAATAAATAAATAAATAAATACATCAAAGAAAACCGCATTACATCAATGACAAAGCATAAACCATACACTTGCAGTATGTAGCGGGAATCTTGGTTTTCCAGACTGTCTTGACGTTCTACCCGTCTCCATATAAATGCCTATACGTCATTTTTATAGCCGCACGGGTTGCTGAATGACGTTCAAACAACTCATTGGTATTTTTTATTTAGACACAAACACCTGGACCCCCTGGGAATTGAATCCTGGCCCTCTTCAGTCAAATAAAGCCTCTTTGAACCAGTATAAAGACCATTAAACATTAGACAGTCGCATCATTTAGACGGATTTATGTATGTATGTCTACTGTGTACATATTTCAGGCGTATTTATGAATGCACGATTGTGTCGTTTGTAACAAAATTCACCACCGCCAACGCCACACGCACCGACACACCCAGCTTCTAAACCCCCTCAAAACCAGGCTCAGTGGTCCTCATTCAAAGCACTCCACCCGTTGCAGTCATTTTTCTTTTTCAGCTCGAACCACTTCTCTCCTGTTATGTGTGAGGAATGCCAGCCAGAGGCGCTCATAAATAGATACACATACATACAAATGCATGTATAAAATGATATTATGTGTGACATAGGCCTTTGTATGATACACTTCATTAAAACACATGCCTTTTGCTAGTTATAGCAATATGAAAAGTTCGCTTAATTTAAAGTTATACTGTTCACAAGTATTTAATATTTGAATATGTATACACTAAGACGCTATGTCTTGCTTGTTTTGATGAAAAAGAATGAAGGGTAATATAAATTAAGGGTATGTTCGTTTTAGAGAAGTGGAGTCTTTGTGTCCTCCTCTACATTTAATACGCCGTACCCACAAAGCCCCACAGTTCACGTCAGTCGACAAGTGCCCTCGGGCTCCTCCAAATTAACGATAATTTCCTAGCTTTTCAAAAATTCCCCCAACATACCAGTTGAAGGACAGGGGTTTCTTCGATCCTTTTTCTCCAGCCCTCTATATTAAGAAATTTGACGCAGTCTCGTAAATGAAAACTTGCAGAAGTAGTGTAAAACCCCATATATTTTGCAGACACCCATCGATTTTAAAGGGGACATTTAAACTTACACCAAATGTACGCCTTACGCGTGGCCTCCGTGGCCGGCTCAATGGCCCAGCAGCCTCCAACCAATGCGGTCGCGGTGAGTTCAAGTCCAGCTCACGCTGGCTTCCTCACCGGCCATACCTGGCAAGCTCTGCCAGCAACATGCGGATGGTAGTGGGTTCCCCCGGGCAACAGTGGTATATACGCAAATTGTACACCACTGATTTCATTGTTGATGTATTGCAGAATTTGTGTATTACTGGTACAGAAAATAATGTGGATGCGCCTTTGCGCATCAGTGCTGCGTGTGTAGACCCATCACTCAATACGCAGTAGTTTTTAGAGGGAAGCCTCTGTGTACTGTATGGGGAAAGGGGCGAAGTTTTCTGTAAAGAACAAAATAAGTTCCACATTATCAGCTGGGATATGAACAAAATTTTTCAGGGGAAAAATGATTGAATGAGAGTGTCATGAAGTAAAATAACCGGTTGAATCACACGTGAATCAGGCCACCACGCTATTCACCCTTGATCAAGAATATAATACACTTTGGACGTCACATTGTCAAAAGTTATCAGAGTCTCTTTAAAGTGTAGGGAACTGTGTACATGTGTTACAAACTCCTGTATTGTTCGCCTGCGTCCTGGACACGTCTGTTGACAATGGTATACGTATATTATTTCGCGGGCTGAATGCACGCAAGCATGCGTGGTATACTAGCCATTGGTGAAATACACAGAGGGAGCTACAAACTAAAAATTCACAAAGATAACTTAATTTCATTTGATCTTCCTGGTTCAAGATGTATCAAAGGGAAAAAAACTAGAGGTTACATTTTCTCGACACATTGTGAAACTGAATTTACTCTACTTCCCATGTTTATAAACACGTATGTAGCGGTGTTAGTTTCGTGTGTACCTGTATATGGGTGTAGTTGCTACAATTCCCTCAGTTTGATCCCTGGTTTGCTCTAGCTCTACAGACGCTCCCAGCACCATACCAATCGTGCCTCGTACCTTGCCATGAGGTGACTTAACACGTTCACAGTAACAGGAGAAGCCGTCGCTATCCCTGTTTTCACACGAACTGCCCTCTATTGTACATGCAAAACGAAAGATTTGCAGAGTTATATGAAAACTGTTGATCATCACCAGCACACTTTTCGTGTAGTCGTAATAAGAAAAAGTACATCACAACGTGAGATAAAAAAGAATGTGACAACATTGTGGATGTTTTTAACATGTAAATAATTCATTCTGATTGTTATCCCTATCAATAATTCGCGATGATCTCAAAATATTTCAGTATTCCTGCCCATATAGCGAATGGTCATGCAGCTCACTCCGCTATGTACATGTTGGAGAGAACGAAACACACAGAGCTTGGCCCATAACTGTAGGCCTATACACTTTAACCCTATATGTTTAATCCTATATACAGTGTTATTACTTGTTTATTTCAAAAGGCGCATTACATCACAGTCAAGGTTTATTTCACTTAATTTATTTGACTGGTGTTCAAAGTCGTACCCTGACGCGACGGTATCGCACTCCAGATGCATATGAATTACAGCCTACAAGGATAGCTGGATTCATGTCATTGACCCATTCTTTTTTTTTTTTTTTTGAAAACTTTGACCCATTCTGAAGAACGACCGAGGGCCTCAGTTTGCTCAAAATACGACAGCTATTGTTGTATTGACATCAAAACCAAACACAGGCTATAAA